>NC_081408.1:676857337-677219004 GCF_030272615.1 Cryptomeria japonica | reverse complement strand
GAAGTGAAGAAAAGGTCACATAACCTTGCCATGGATACTATTGAGATGATTAAAATTGATTGGGAAACCCTGTATCAATAGATAAGATATCATAAACTAATGAAAAAAAATCTCCTAAATTGAAATAGTCACATGAAGAGGTGAATCTCTTGGACCAAGAGTCACCCCCCATGTGGTTAAGATGAGAAGAGTACTTGTGAAGGAATATATAATGATTCAACTTGAACAAGAGAAAAACACTAATAAGAATTTATAAGAGATTTGCACAAAAAACTTAGACACCAATTTTTTTTATATTGAATTTGCTAAAGGCAAAGGAATGATCAAGAAAACTAGTAAACTAAAGAAATTGTGGAAATAAATTATAGAAAATGGTAAAAAGTCTGAGTACAAAATGATGAGGGTAAATCTAGCCTCCTAAATTGACCATCCAATATACCTCATTTCCCTTAATTACCTCACAAATCATGCATAATTAATACGTGATTGAAAGGCTTATAAATTGTTTGAAATTAAGTGAGTTACATAATTGGATTATTAGTTATCTATTAATGAGAACTAACCAAGGTGTTAATAATTTGCAAATGAGGTTTGAATGTGTTCTTCAATTGGATGAGGTGGTGATCTTCCAAAGCTATAAAATATTTCATCATCCACTATCCTCCAATTTTGGACCTAAGCATGCATCTGTGACACCCAAACAATTACTAAATTGGCACCCAAATTTGTAGAATCATCTAGTAAAAAAAGTATATAAATGACTCTTGTTTAGTAAAAGACTATTATTGGGAGTCGTGTCTAATATTATTCTCATTTTACTTATTATGAAAACATTATGATTTTAATTAATATAATAAAATTATTATTTATATTTAATGGGAAACTTAATTAGGACTCTAGCAAGAGCTCATGCAAAAACATGTCATTATAATTTAGGATTTAGTAGTTGTAGCAAGAAAATACACAAAACCATGTAAAGTCAGGCACATTCACAACAAGGTCATCAAATGAAATAAAATAAATTAGAGAAAATCAAACCAGTTTTACTCCATTTGATGAAGGCCTCACTCCTTTTTTCTCTAACCAAATGGTATGTGGCTCTCAAACTCAAAATTGCAAATGTGTTGAAAGAAAGGGCGAGAAGATTTGAAGATTTCAAGTTAATTTTGACATCATAAAATTATTCAAAATGTGCATCCGATTATGGAAAATATAGATAAATTTATAGAAGATTGAAGACAAGATTGGAGAATCAAGATGGATTAAAAAAGATGGCATAAAGCAGCTTTTGACTAGGCATATCTCCTTTTTTGAATTTTAAATTGAGATTAAAGAGATATTTTCCAAAAAGATAAAACAAGAAAATCAGAAGTTGACTGGTTACTTCCATTTTTAATTTTTAGGAAGATATAATAATGATTTTTGAAAATCATATAAATCAGATGACAACATACTTTCCATTTTTGAAAATTGGGAGAATATGAGAAAATAATTTATTTAAATTGGATAATGATTTATTTTAATTTTTATATCGTTTTCTCGATTTATTGCCATTTTTGAATTTGGATGAGGATGATTAGAAATTAAATTAATTAAATAAAAATAAATAAAGATTTGTTTCCATTCTTGATTTTTGGAAGAAGATAATTAAGATTTTATTAAATAAATAGAAATTTATTTAATTATGATGAAACATTTAGCTAATTAAATAATTTAAAGAAATTATTCAATTATGAAAAAAATGAAATTGAATTTAATTAAATAATAAAGATTATTTAATTAAATAATAAAGATTATTTAATTAAAGTTAGGAAATGGATGATTAATGATGAAATGATTTAAATGATTAGGAAAATAGAAAATTTAAATTAGAAGAATGACACAATGTCAACATATGATGAAAATCAAATGCGACATAGAAGACATGTTAAAAATTAGGTTAGTGACATAGGAGTGATGACCAATTTTGAGTGTCTACATTTTGCCCCTCTTTGAGACAATGAGATTATGAGCATTGTTTCAAAAAAAATTGAAAAATAAAGTCATGCCCCAACAAACTAATGGATGGAGGTAGGATGGCCCCTTGAGAGATTGTTTATGGATGAAAGAAATGAATGATCTCTTGAAAGAAGAGAAGAAATGTTAGAAGGAGAAAATATGATGAAAGAGAAAAATGTTAATAAGAAGGGAAGAATGTTAATGGAGTGTAGAAAGAGGGTTGATTGATATCAAATGAAGAAATTCTTGATTGATTAGATAGAATAGATAGCATGAGAATGATTGATTTGATGAATAGATAGAAGGATTGATGGGATAGAAGAAATGTTAGCTAGAAGAAATGCAAGTGAGAAGTGAAGAATGATTAATGTGATGAAATATTGCTTTCACAAATGCAAATAGTAGGTGAAAACCTTTATTTTGATATGGCAAAACGGATGCAGTGCACCATGGCAATGAAGGCCAGGTCGATAATGCAATCCCTTTGTGTAAAACAAACATATTGCAGACAAGGAATGGTTCAACCATCCTAAGACATTATGTGTGTTTGCCCCAGAATGTTATGAAACACTCCACAAACAAAAAACAAAAAAACAAGAAAGGCCATGAGCCATCCTGGCCACTCTAAATCACTCAGTTACATCATTGAGCAACATAGGAACATGGTCAAAGGAAAAAAATAAATCAATGAAAAGATAAGCTTCACAAATTCAAACAAGTCAAACAACCATTTTGATCGTGTTGCCAAATTTGATAATGTTGTGATAAAAGGACAATCATGTTGTTTGGTTTCAGGGAATGCAGTACCTCGTCTAAGATAGGACACGGTCTGGTTTTGAGTATACCACACCCTGCATAAGACCCATGATAATATTTGATAAGGACCAATGATTATGCTGTTGATTGAAGGATAAGACAAGTTGGCCAGTTTGAATGCTTGGTTGATTGAATAGTTCGCCTATTGATGCATGATTTGCGAAGCACAATTTTTTATGTGTTTTCTGTCTAATGTCTATGTAGATGTCTATCTAGGTACAAAAGGGATAGTTTATTGGTGAAATGAAACAAAAGTGTTTGTTTTTGGATTTTTCATGTTTTCCAAATTTTTAGGGTTTTTGAACTTTTTGATGTTTTTGTGCTTCTTCCAAGACATTTTACAATGTTTTTGGATTATTTCAAGACGTTTTTATGAATGTTTTTGTATTATTTTAGGATGTTTTTTAAAAAAATTATAATTATTTCAAGGCATTTTTTTGAATGTTTTTGGATTATTTCAGGACATTTTTTCGATGTTTTTGGATTATTTTGAGGCATTTTTTTGATGTTTTTGAATGTTTTTATGATTTTACCCCCATAGTTTAGCAAGGCAAGGAATATGACAAATGGATAAACAAGCTTGCTAAAATGTTGGTGGATAGATGGAAGATGAAGGCCATTTATTATGGAGACAAAACATATTCAATGTCCAGGGGCTATCACATTATGGGATAAGGAACTGGATATGATAGTGTAAGGAAATGGCATGGCATGAGGGACATGTGAAGAGGTTTTTGAAATTTAAATTTTGTGTCCTTATGTCAGATCAAGATCAAGGAATGAAAAAAGAGTGTATGGATAGTGATAAGATATGGATAGGATAAGCAAGACCAAGAATGGATAAGGGACATGGACTAAAGGTCGGGATAGGCTAAGGGATAGTGAAAGAAGGTGGCAATAAGCCAAGGAATATGGATGTAAGGTTGTGATAAGCCAATGGAATATGGATGAAAAGTTGTAATAAGCCAATGGATAAATGACCAAAAGTTATGATAGACTGAAAACTACGAATAGGAAGCATGACGCTCATGAAGATCCTCAACTTTGTCAAGATCAAAGGTGGAAAAGGGGATATGTGCATGAGGGACAATAGGATTTGAAGGGTAATAGGACATGATAGGATAATGAAGTGTAATAGGATATGACAGGATAATGAAGGGTAATAGGATATGACAAGATAAAACCTGCCCCCAAATATGACATACAAGAAGTTCATGGATTACACATGACGCCTGTTTGCCAAGTTTTCATCACGGTACTTGTCAAGGTGCCTGTTTGCCAGGTTTTCACCAATGGATGAATTATTTTTCTTTATTTTTTCTTTTTATTTTTCCTTTTTTAATTTTTTTTTACACATGATAAGGGATGGAAGAAGGAATCAATAATCTTGTTGTTTGGATAGCAACCTTGAAAAAAAATGGACCATGACCTTTAAAAGTATTCTCAAAGACGTAGGTAGGATAAGGACATGGAAAATGAGATGAAACTAAGGAAAGGATTTATGCAAAGGATTGGACCAAAGGGATAAAAGGATGGAAAATATGCATTGGATAATGGATAGGGTATTAGAAGAATTGGGCTTGAGCGGATGAAAATGAAGGCAAGAACAACATTGGCACACACCTTGAGGGGTGAAGGACTAATGGAGGAAGAGTGGATTTTGGATATGGAGATTTTGATGAAGGAGGTGATGGAGGAACAAATTTGAAAGGTTTGGATGGACAAATATCAATTTTGGATTCCAAGTTGGATTTTTCTTTTTGTGCTTCAAGGAGCCTCTTAGGAATCCACATTGTTTTGAATTTTTCATGCTTTTGTTGTTCTTTGGAATGCATAGCTTGCACAAGGGATTTAGGAACCCATATATATTTTGACTTTGGTTTATTTTTCTTAGTGGGCCTTTGTGGCCTTTTGGACATTTCTTTTTCTTTTTGGATCATATTTTTCTTTATTTTGACATGTCGATTAGACTAGACATGTTGATTCTTGAATACATGAGGATTGCTGAAATTATGAATTTTATGATTGGCATCCAAATTGCGTGGAGGGGGAAAGGAATGTATGGATGGATAGGAATGATATGGAGGTCTTTTTGATGGATAGAAGGTGCTCAAAGATGTGTTCCTATGTTGACCTTGACTAGGGGACGAAGGAATATAAGGACCTAAGATAGATGGGATGGATGAAGGGGAAGGGACATACTTGGATTTTGGAGGGGTGTTGGATATAGCAGGGGTACCAACATCTTGAGGAATGTCATTGAAGCCATGACAATTAATATTTTCTTTAACATGAAGGGGTTCTTTCTTTTGGAGGTATACCCCTTTGCCTTTATGAATATCTTGACTTGTAGGATACTCTTTGCTTTGGGAAGAAGGTACGAGTCCATTATGAGGTGGAAATGACATGAGATAAATAATGAGATCATGAAGTGGATCGGACTAGACCAAAGTGGATGATTCATGAACATCTTGCTCCAAAATGTTAGATTCATGAGGGGGATCAGGATCAATGATGAACTCTTCATGAGATAGAATGGGGGGAATAATGGGATCATCAAAAGAAATGAGATCTTGGAATAGATATGTAGGATTAGGACATGGAGATGGATGAACAAAGGGATCTTGTGAAGGATTTAAAGGAATGATGGGGTCTTGTGGTGGACATGAATTTGGAATGATACTTTGATCTTGACAAGGAGGAAGATCATTAGATTCCTCTTTAAAGGTGCCCAGCTCTTGGATTTCAATGGGATCATCGAAAAGGATGGAGGGGATATCTTGACCTTGCTCGAGATGTGGAATGTCAATGGGATTTGAAAGGGTGTTGTGTTCTTGGATAGAATGAGCAGTAATAAGGGAATCGTCGCAAGTGTCTAGGGAGATGGGATCCTGGTCAACAATTGGATGGGATGATAAGGTTCCAAGATCTTGATCTTGATTTCCTTTAGGAATCATTTCTTTGTGCTCTAAATTATCCTCTTGACATGGGGTTGGACTTTGGATATGCATGGGGGATTACTGCAAGGGATCAATACTTTGACATGAGGGAGATGGACTTTGAATGAGACTCTCTAAAAGAGAAGCATCTAATGGCATTAAATCTTGCATTTCCAAATAGTACAAGGGATTTGTATAAAGACAATGATTAGCATCCAAGAAAGACAACCCTTGGGAGGATGCATTATTTGATGTATCATTTGGAGGTGATGTTGGAAATTTCTCTTGTGAAGCTTTAGGAGATGGCATGGGAGGTTCTTGTGAAGCTTCAAAGGGTGTAGGAATATAGGCCACTAGAGAATCAATATGTTTATGAGGGGATGAGCCATTGCTAGACATGAGCATATGATTTTGATCTTTTTCATAAAAATCACTTAGGATCCTCTTTAAGAACTTTGCAATAGAGCCCTTTTTCTTTGGAAAAGCATTTGAATCCTTGCGAGGTGTTGACATGGTTGGGTTTTGATTTTTGATTTGATTGAAAAGTATTTGGTTTTGATTTGGTGTTACACTTTTATTTTGGATTGGGTGTTGATCAAATTGTTCTAACATGTTTGAAATTTGGCTTGATGTGTGTTGCAACTTTTGTTTTTGAATGTTTGGTTGTATTTGTTGATACTAAGTTTGTTGTCGATACTTGACAGTTGGTTGGACCAATTGTTGATATTGTGTGATTGGTTGAGAATATTGTTGAAATTGTCTTGGTTGGACATGTTGGACCATTGGTTGTGTTGGATATGTTGTTGATTCCAAATTTGATCGAACAAAGTTTGATTGAATGAAATTTGATTTGGGACTTGACTGAAATTTGTGCTTGTTGCTTGAAATTATTTCATCATCTCTATTTGAGAGATGAGAGTAGCTATGTTTGATCGTTCAATAAGAGATTTTACATCAATTGGCTCAAAGTTTGGGTTTGGGCCTTGAAATTTTTGAAATGTTTTGGACATTTGGGATCTAATCTTTTCATTGTTTTTCACTTTTTGTTCCAAGATCTCTTTTTCTCAACTAGTTTTTCCTCTATTTTTTGTATTTGGAATATTTAAATCATTATGATAAGTTTGATCCAAGTTTTGAGACACATGGAAATTGGATTGACATGATTGATTGTTCAATTGTGATGACATGGCTTCATAACAAGGTTGGAACCTCATTTCAAAAAACATGTCACTATGCACTGCAACTAATGGAATTGACAAATGCAAGTGAAAAATATAACAATGCAATTTATATTTTTGGACTCCTTTTGGATTTTTGGAATGACAATTTTATGCAACTAAGTGTGACTTTGGGATATGAACATGCAACTTAGGGAAAGAATGCAACCTTTGTTTTTTGTTGTTTTTCAAGATTTGGACAAACTCTTAGAATGCAAACCTAAAGATGTGACCCTTAGGAAATTAAAACAAATTCTAGACCTTAAAAGGACAAAGGACAAAATGAATAGGACAAATTGACAATGTCTCACCTATATACTTGGATACTAAGCTAGGTTTGACAAAATGATAATGAAAAAAGGACAAATGTTGGACAAGGTCAAGACTCCCTAACAACAACTTGGGGTTTAATCTAAAGTTTTGATTTTGCAAGTTTGGCAAACCTAATGTTGAGACTAAATGCAAGAGGACAATGATAATGAAAATGACCTAAGGATATGAATTGAATATGATATGGT
The DNA here is from genome assembly GCF_030272615.1 of Cryptomeria japonica. Taxonomy (NCBI): domain Eukaryota; kingdom Viridiplantae; phylum Streptophyta; class Pinopsida; order Cupressales; family Cupressaceae; genus Cryptomeria; species Cryptomeria japonica. The sequence goes on along the minus strand of NC_081408.1, from coordinate 677,211,516 downwards.
CTCAAGATATGATATGATATGACAAATTGATATGAACCAAGGATATGAATAAAAATGTTTGACAATGTCAACCTAAGAAAAGACCTAGGGTTTGGACTATGAAATGACAAAGCTAATGTGATAGGGATATGTGAGGACCAATGACTTGAAATATGCAAAATGTAGCCTAAGCCAAGACCTAATTCTGGTATGATAATGATACTATAATGGAGGCTTAGGAAACTGATTCCAAATCTAAGTGCAAAGGAATTATGACAACACAATGGACTAAATATGAAAGGCAATGTGAATGTCCTAAGACCAAAGTTTGGACTATACAAAGTCTAACCCTAAGTGACATGTATTTTGAGATAAGGATTTCCAATATTTTGACAAGCCGTGTTCAATTGTTGGATGAATACTTGGACAAAAATGTGAACTCTTTATTTGGACTTTGAAAAACCAAGGTTGTTTATGACCACTTGTGAGGATTATTTTTTTATTCAACTTTTAACAATCATAGAAGACAAGTTATTTGTTTGACTTTAACCCAAGACAATCTTGCACCTTCAACAACAAATCCTATGGCTAGCAAGGACAATAGTCATTGAATCTCACTTGGTTTCCTAGATACGCTTACTTAGAGTGGATACTTAGACGCTTGACCCCATTGGCTCCCCTCCACGACACTCACTTCTTCGGGGCAGCGAAGCATCGGTTCCCATGAAAAATCCCCATGACGAACTTTGTATCTCTACTAAGAGCCATAAAAGTGTGAGACGACATCAAAGGTCCGACCTCTTGTACCAATGACTAGAAGCTTTTTGGTCTCTAAGCACAAAGGTTTTTAGTCAAGGCATCCGTTCAGGTGGACGTAGATCCAGAGAATTTAATTATCACTACATCATTGTAGCAACAATTGTCTACAAATTTCATTGCATCCAAATTTATTTAGAGCGGTTCGAAAGAGGTTCATCTTCAACCCCATCACCACTTATGGTCGTTCCCTCTCACCAATGCCTATCGAGGTACTAGACAAATCCAGAGGCATGACCACTATCTAAAGGTTAAAACATACAAGCAAATGAAACAAAAACATGACATACATGGTGTTCATTTATCCCTTAGAAAATAAAGTGTGCAACAAGCTAGAAATCACAAACACATGGTTTCGAATATAAGTCTTTGGCTACGTCCTACAACAAATATGTCAGTAGTTTCAATGTTTGTCTTCCCCCAATGAATGTCAAGGTGTTGCACAAAATGATTAGTAACACATAAAACCTTTAAGCTTAAGTAGAAAAAGCAATATGCAAAAAAGAAACATGCAATGAAAAAATAAAAATAGAAATATGCAAACTAAAAAAGCAATAGGCAAAAAAAAAGCAACATGCAACTAAAAAGCAACAAGCAAAAAACAACATGCAAGCAAAGAAAAATGACATGGAATGAAAAAAGCTACATGCAAATCAAAAAAAAGAAACATGCAAACAAAGAAAAGCAACATGCAATGAAAAAAGCTACATGCAAATCAAAAAAAGCAACATGCAATCAAGAAAAAGCGACATGTAATAAAAAAAGCTACATGCAAATAAAAAAAGAACATGCAATCAAGAAAAAGTGACATGCAATGAAAAAACTACATGCAAATAAAAAAAGCAACATGCAATCAAGAAAAAGTGACATGCAATGAAAAAAGCTACATGCAAATTTTTTAAAAAAGCAACATGCAAACAAAAAGCTGCTTTATGAATTAATCACTTAATTAGACTATGTGCAATTTGTAGGAGAAATTGAAGATTAATCCAATATTAATTTGATTCTATGTGAAATTTGTTGCATGAAATTGGAGATTAATCCAATCCTAATTAGATTCTAGGTGCAAGTTGTTGCATAAAATTGAAATTTAATCTAGGCCTAATTAAGAACTAAATGAAATTTGTTTATTTAAGTCTTTGATCAATTAAGCCCTGCAACAGGCACATTAGCTCTTCCAAAACTTGCACAGAAACAATGACGAGAATGGAAACCAAGAAATTTGGTCTTTTGGAACCTGTATCTGATAAAAAATCTCACAAAAAACATTAAATTAGATATGTTTAACGTCGAGTTCACTAGAAAATGTAGCAAGAAAATACACAAAACCATGTAAAGTGAGGCACATTCACAACAAGGTCATCAAATGAAATAAAATAAATTAGAGCAAATCAAACCAATTTTACTCCATTTGATGAAGGCCTCGTTGCTCCTTTTTTCTCTAATCAAATGTTATGTGGCTCTCAAACTCCAAATTGCAAATGTGTTGAAAGCAAGGGCAAGAAGATTCGAAGATTTCAAGTTAATTTTGACAGCATATAATTATTCAAAATGTGCATCTGATTATGAAAAATATAGGTAAATTTATAGAAGATTGAAGACAAGATTGGAGAATCAAGATGGATTCAAAAAGATGGCATAAAACAACTTTTGACTAGGCATATCTCCTTTTTCGAATTTTAAATTGAGATTAAAGAGATATTTTCTAAGAAGATAAAACAAGAAAATCAGAAGTTGACTGGTTACTTCCATTTTCAATTTTTAGGAAGATATGATAATGATTTTTGAAAATCATATAAATCAAATGACAACATACTTTTCATTTTCAAAAATTAGGAGAATATGAGAAAATAATTTATTTAAATTGGATAATGATTTATTTTAATTTTTAAATCATTTTCTCGATTTATTGCCATTTTTAAATTTGGATGAGGATAATTAGAAATTAAATTAATTAAATAAAAACAAATAAAGATTTGTTTCCATTCTTGATTTTTGGAAGAAGATAATTAAGATTTTATTAAATAAATAAAAATTTATTTAATTATGATGAAACATTTAGCTAATTAAATAATTTAAAGAAATTATTCAATTATGAAAAAAATGAAATTGAATTTAATTAAATAATAAAGATTATTTAATTAAAGTTAGGAAATGAATGATTAATGATGAAATGATTTAAATGATTAGGAAAATAGAAAATTTAAATTAGAAGAATGACACAATGTCAACATATTATGAAAATCAAATGCGACATAGAAGACATGTTAAAAATTAGGTTAGCGACATAGGAGTGATGACTAATTTTGAGTGTCTACAGTAGTATTTAGTTTCTATTTTGGATATGTACAACAACCATGTAAAAACATAAAAAATGCATTGTTATTTTTTTAAGCACACAAAAGAATACCAAATGTTGTAGTTTCCACAATCACATTGTGTTGATGTACACATGAAGAGAATGGTATTGTTTCATGGATTCAAAATAGAGTCATTGATTGTAGTATCTTGAGTAATGACATTCTTGTCACCAAGGAATTGGCCATTATTTCATAGACAAGAACTATGCTATAGAGATAAGTAACTATTTATTGAATGGTAGATATTATTGGATTTATATTACATGAATGGTATATATATTAGATTAATACATAATAAATTAACATGTAAATGTTAATTTATAGAATAAGTTAGATAATAGTTGGTTAGAAAAATTCAGTTGTATTTACAAGAAAAATCAAAGGCTCTATAAGTCATTAGATTATAATGAAATATCAAATTGAAATATTTCAACATATATTATTCTATATTACTTTTGTGCTCACAATTACAATATGATATTAGAGTGGATGTGATCTCAAGCTTGCCCTTCAAGTCTTGTACCTAGCTTAATCAAAGCCATGAACCAAATTGAATAGGAGTCATGTCGATTTAGATTATCATAAAATATCAATGGTTGAACCAACTTGAAAAGGAGTCATCCCAATTATGATTATAATGAAAGATCAATAGTTGGATGGAGGACACCATGTGAAATATATTTCAATTCGGCCAAAATAATACTAGTTTTTGTACACATTTTTTCTGAAAAAAGGAGATAAAAGGATAATTTAGACAATATTGTATAAAAGATACATTTTCAATTGAATTTGACACCTTCAATTTTGATAATTTTTTAATTGCATTCAAATAAATGTGCCCTTGAGGCTATGCGCACTACACTTGACAATTTTTTTGAAGATTTTAATGATGCATCATCAAGTAAGTCAAAGACATTGAAGGTTGGATTTTTCTTTATCATCTTGAGCTAGCTTCTCACTCAAAGATGACACTTTGCATGAGAAGCACCAATTTTATCGTGTGTCCCTTCATAGAGCAAGAGGAGATCGACACCTATTGGAAGATCTTGTGGATAGTGTAACCTCTAAAATAGGGTGGGAATATTGTATCTATATTGGTTTGATTTCTTTTGTACACTAGAGAAGCCATTTAGTTATCATGGAACTATAGGAGAGAGATTGAATATTTTGGAGGAAAGTGGACTCATAGGGGATTATTCTCTCACATGTAGACACTAGAGTAGGGATTTTGACACACTCAGAGGAGTTGTGACTCTCAAAGGAGAGTTATTCTCTCATTATGCATATAGGATGAGATGATGCTCCGTCATGTAGTACACAAGATTTACAAGTTGGATAACTAATATATCCATTGATGGATTTAGTTTAGTGTTTCTTGGGAGAGAAAGGACAATTGGTGGAGGCACTTCATCAAAGTTTTTTGAAGGGCTTGTTGACTCTAAATTTTACCTTGGAAACAAACAACCTTATGGGAAATTCAGTGATGGGGGACCAATTGTGAAGGGTTCACTGAATAACCTCCGGGATTGAGAAGTTGTCTCTTCCTTATGGTTTTGAGAAAAGGGAAAAGAAGGAAGCACTCAAAACAATAAAATCTAAACTACTGAGGCGATGCGCCAGAGCATTTTCTAAGAAGACATGAGTGTACAAAAACCCAAATACATATGGTTTTTGAGCCCATTCAACATTTAGATATTTGAATCAGAAACACAATTAAGACACAATTAAATTTCCTTGTAACATAAAGCAATACCCATCATGCATCTACCATATAACAAGTGCAAAACATAGTTTAATTGATAGAATCTTAGATATATATTTCCAAAGTTATTGGAATTCTAATAGAAAAGCACAAAAGAAACCATCAGGCCATACTGAAAGAAGTATCACAAAGGCCATAGGCACAGTTTGATTGATCTTCTTCAGAAAGTAGTAATAGTTTAAAAGGCTGAAATTCCTACTAAGAAAACTTAATTATTTTTCTTCAAAATTTCTGAACCCTTACAACAGGGAGAAAACAAGCATAAATAGAGCCCACAGTTCAGGGAATAGCTCCAAATACACCAAACAGGCATAACCGCCCCTGAACAGAAAAACCAAGTCGTGTCACCCTGAAGATCACACCTATCAAAATGGCCCCAAGCCTCCACTCCCTGTCTGCGACAACCTTCATACCGGCACAAACCGAAAAGATTTCGCTAACCGTAGAGGAAGATGCGGTAGACTAGGAAATCTCTTCAAACAAAATGCACCCGCCAAAACATGACGGTGCTAGGTTCCACTCTCCTACTGCGCTATAAGGTGGGCCCCCAAAAGGAAGTCCAGTCAACAACATCTTTCCATTTGTCTCCATCATGCTACTCCAAAACTTAAACGCCAAATACGGAGGGCTGGGGTAACATCGAGCTAACAATTGTCTTGTACGCCTTGCACCGCTGGAAAGACGAAAGGGCAAAATAAGCAACCCGACCGAAAACTTAATTCTGGGATTTTTAATGTGAACATTTCTTGGCGACTAACAGGGGAAATTCTGCCTACGGAATATGGGAACCCAAAACTGTTGGCTCGCAGACCAGACCTTACATTAAGACAGGATGGAGCAAGTTAGAGACCTGCTACAGCATCGACCAATGCTCCTCCTAAGGAAACGCTTGCGCGTCCAAGTTCTGATAGTGCTGATCCAGACAGATGACCTCATTGAATGGAAACCCTACGGGTTCATCATGGACCAATTTCAAAAGAGCATAGAGCTGGGCAAGGGGATTCAGAAGGCGTTCCATGTCCTCAATTGAGACAGGGTCATTCAGGTTCTGGGTGAAGGATCTATCTTGTTGCATGTGCTCAATTTGACTCGACAATTGCTCAATCCTTAATACTGAACCATCAACAGAGAAAGGGGAAGGCAAGCCCAGTGAAACAAACCTTTGTATTTGTTGCTTGGTGGTCGAGACATCAATTTGTAATGGCTCTAATGCAACTGATACATGCATGACCATTCTGTGGTGATTGATGAAAACATTTGTTCTCTTGATCAGCTGCTTGCAATCATTTATTCCTTTCTCTCTTAGTTCATCATCCTGAACTACATATAATATTTGCATCAAGTACTGAGCCACGGGGATCTTGGGGGACAAGACTACCATAGAACTATCAATGAGAGCTTTCACTTCTACGCAAAGGGATTGTGCTTCTTGAATGAATCTCAGCATAGGCTGAAGCAAGGGACTATATTGCTTGATCATTTCCTAGTGTAAAACATATAGTTCTATTAGAATGGTCGAAAAGTCTTGGGGAACTTGCACCGGAGGTGGAATGCTCAGCAATCGCAGAATTTCATCATCCTTTGTAACCATTTCCTATTGAAGCCTAATGTATTTTCTTTGTTCAATGGCCACTTGATTTTATAGGGTGAGGATCCTGGCCTATCCATCTTGCATAGTTTGATGCAGCTACGATGTATGATCTTGTTCATGTTACAAACAAGTCTCCATCTCTAAAATGCGCTCACCAGATTGCCTGAGACTAGCTTCTTTCGCTTCTAGCTCTACCTCAAATTTCATCTTGTCCTCAGACATTGACACTTGAGCCTCACCCAGTTGGCGAGCATAACCTTCCTTTAGAAGAATCTCTTCACGCAGCTGCATTTGCACCTGAGTAACATCCCTAGAAGTTGCCTTTAAGTTATAGATCATTGAATCCTTCTCCTGCAACTCCTTCTGAGCCACATTTCTTGTCGCCTCTTGGCCTTTTAACTGGGAGCTCAAATTGTTGAAGGCCAACTGTACCTTCCCTTTTTACGAATTAGCTTGGGCCAACAGGCTTTGCAGATGATTGATTTTTGAGCTCTGGGCTTTATCCTCCTTTCTTTGCTGGGTGAGGGAATCTCAGAGACTAACATTCTCTGCCTGGATCTTTTCCAGATGATGACTTTTCTTGATAAAATCTGTGGATACAACTTTTGAAGTTTCCTCCATCATTTCTACTTTGTCTGATGTTGTGGCACTTTGAAGGCTAACACCGATAGCATGTAGTGTGTAATCATTTGGTCTCATCTGAGATTTCGGCTTGTCAACCTTTGGGAAAAGATTTGCAAATTAAAGGCAATCCTTTTCCTCACTGAAATGTGTCTGCAAATGAAGATGGGTTGGACGAGCACCTTCCTTTTCTTTTCACTTTCTTGTCTTACCAAGGCGAGCAGTTCTAGAATAAGCAACTTGTTGCTGAAACTCATCTGGGTTATCGATAGCCTGACCTGCAAAAGTTGCTCCAGAGGGAACCGCGAAAGGGAATTGTGAAATAGGCCCAGCGAAAGTAGTTTGGATGGGATGGGCCAGAGCTGATAGGGAAAATAACAGGACAAAGGAGGGAGCTCCTAACAAGAAAGGGCTTGAGGATGCTACTCAATTAACCCGAGGAGAGGATTCTCAAAAAACCTAGCCTATGCGACATAGAGGTTGCTTCTGACATTGGCAAGGGAAAAGTTGCAGAGATAAAAGTTGAGGTCGGGAAAGGGACAAAGGCCTGCAGGAATGCATCTTGGGGATCAATCGACGTACCTATTGGGGCTAAGGTGAGAGCAGTAAGGACTGGGGCCTGCATTGCGGTAATGGGAACAGTGGAAGAAACCACTTGAGCAAGAGATGAGGGAAAAAAAAGGACGTACTTGAGCAATGGAAGGTGTTGATCGCTAAAGATCTGGAGATGCTTCCGGGATTTGAGAGGGCAGGATCCCACTAGATGCACTAGGATGCTGCCTCTTTTTTGGAGGGGATTCACACGACTGCTTCTCAGACCACCTTTTACTAGCCTACGAATGAGGTCTGCGAGCTGAACTATCCAAGGGAAAGAGAATTTGTGGCTCTAGATCTTGCCCTTCAATATTTATAACCTCCACCCCCTTCCACAGGAGAATCTCGGGAGACGAGTCCCTGCGTGAGGAACTGTCACCTTTCTCATCATCGGATTTATTTATCTTACACCATTCTTGCTCAAAAAGTTCATCCAAAGGGACATTTCCAATATTGGCTCTAGGTTGACTCACCTCTTGCCGATAGACCCAAAAGTCTTCCCTTTTCTTCCTGGGCTAGGCTAATGTTCTCATAGTTTCTAACATCACTCGAGGAATAGGCTTTGTGGGGTTGAATTTTTGCAAGGTGGAGTAAAAGTTTAACCATGGGGGGCGTCTTAAGATAGGAAAGTCATCAGGACCCACATACAAGCTCGGGTTGTCAACATGGGGGTTCGTACGCTCCACCCATGAATTCAAAGGCTCATGCTTAACAACATTCTTTCTTTTGTTGAGGTAGCCATCAGGGTCATAACTCCAGGAGTCATCAATCACCACTAAACCAAGTTGCACCATTTTCAACGTCAGGGCCTCTTCCGCAATGTTCCTCTGCACTAGAGTGATTGGGCCAATAGCCTTGTGGTCTTTAGTGATGGAGGTATCATGCTTACCTACTCCATTGGCCCTTTCCATTCTTACCAACCGCCTTGTGATTTAAAGAGCCAGGGTCTGTTCAGTAACATAAGTAGGTAGACGGAAGGGTTCTTTGGAGAGACCATGCTCTTGGATGAAAGAAAAGTCAAGACCCAAGAACCAGTCATAGGGGGACACTCATTCTGCATCTAGTTCATCTGAACCTGGGAGAAATAGGTTAATGGTTCATTGGGGATTACACTGAGATCCTTGAGCACGGGAGTCATGAAAAGGTCCAAAAACTGGTATGAATCATAAGAGGCTAGCAAAAGGGGTGTCCAACAAGACACCGACATTTTATTTTCGGACTTGTCACAAATAGCTAACCGCATGAATTGACCAAAGAAGGCTTCATTTTGGTGCAATAGCAGGTGGACTAATATTGAGGAAAACCTAAAGCACCGCAACTATTGGAACTCCGATAATTGCTTAACTATGGCCCTAGGAATAGTTACGGAGAATTCAAAATGAAATAGTTCCCTTTGTTTCCTGCACTTGAAGAGAAAACCCATCATTGCGGCTGTGATATCTCGGTCATTGTCATGACCACATAGCCAGGCAAGGGTAGAATAAATATCCTTGAGGTCCTCTTGCCTTAGGTCGCTATATGACAAAGGAAACTTCAGAAGTTCGGAGGATAGACTTCGATTGAGAGTGCTTTGACAAAAAGTCAAAGCATCTCTCCTAGTGCTCCAAAATTCTTCCATTGAGCTTTCTAAGAAAACTTTTGTCCCTTCAAAGATTGGGTGACACATCATATCTCTAACGGCCTATGGAGATATTACCAACCTCAAGAGGGAGTCGTTGACAGAGCATATGGTGGGATTAAAAACTTCGGCGCAAGTTGCTATGAGATCAGGGCAGTATAGGACCATGGTAACCATGAATTAGGGAGCTCCACTAATCTAGAAATGAACTACCATGGATTGGGGGTCAATTTTGTGATGAAGCATCCTGGAGCATGCAGCCTCTCTGAGGCTCTTAGGCTGCTTACGAACCTCGGGATCAAAAATATTCTCTAAAGAGTCTAGAACGACAAATGCATTTCGAGCGGTCTTCTTGGTCCTGGTCTTTGTTATTGGATACTCCACTCTTGGAGGAAGAGCATGCAAATAATAGGACAATTCTTCAAAGACATCAATCCAGAAACTTCCCAGAACAGAAACTATGGATGCTGCTTCGGACTCCATTATAGGCAAATTGCCTCTTTCTTTCTACTGAAACCTTCTACAACCGGGAGAGATAAATACTTGGGCTTTAAAAGAAAGACAAAAAAGAGGGAGTAACTTCAGCCCTTAAATGCAATGTGTGCCTAGATTTTCGTGATAGCAAATGTTTAATAGCAAGTGTCCACTTACACACGTGCCAACTCAATTTACAACTGCAATAAACTCCCGAGGAAGACGAGCATCATCTTTTCTTTGATCGAGGGAATCAACAAGTAGTAAAGTTCGCGCGAGCTAAGACAGTCCTACAAAACTTGAAATTTAAAACACGATGTACCTGTACATACGTGTGGCTCTTGGCAAACTCATCTCTTTTTTGAGGTCCCTGGCAGGACATCACCGATGCTGAACCCAAGCTCATTCACTTGATGCGAATTAATGGAAACATGATAGAAGTGTTAGGGTTTGGGAAGGAATATGCCTTAAGCATTCATCATCTCCTGCTAAAATTCTGCTATAAATACGTCTTTTCAGACATTCCTTTTTCACAGTGCAAGTTTTAATGACAAAGCTTCTATGGCCATGGATACTTCGGTTAGGCTTGTCAGCAGTAAAGCACAGGTCACTTTCTTAGGGAATGTCTCTGATCAGAGACTACACTTGATGACAGATAGGAAAAATCCACTGATGATAGCTACCATTAAGTGGGTGCTCGAAGAAGACTTCATTGATAATGTAGACTGGTACCGAGTGAACATAGATATTTGCTTGTGGTTCATAGCCTCACTACTGGATTGCGGTCATCCCGGGCTGCTAGCTTCATAGCTAACCAAGGCTCTCTTTTCCTAAGATTACTTAGGTGGACTGGAAGATGTGATTTCATATTACGTCCCTTTTCGAGGGCTCCCACTACCATTTGACCTAGAGCGGTTCATCACTCGCAACGAGGAAGTAGCTTGGCACCTGCTCATCAGTGGGCTAAAAAGAATGACATTGTCTTCTCATCGATATCACGCTGAGCTTGCCGCATAATTCCTGCAGCGTGTCAATTTGATAGTCTCAGTCTCGAAAGATACAAACTAGTATACCGGATTCAGGGACTACATCTTTCCGAGGATTCTGACACCACATCAGTGACCAAACCTGGTTGTTGTTTTCATGCCTAGAGAGATTGAGAGAATCTCTGACCCTGAATGGTCGGGAGAAGAGGACTTTTCTGATGATGATGAGGATGAGATTGAAGAAAGTTGATGAACCTATGACGAACCGTCACCTTGAACCTATGCAATACGATTGTAGAAAGGGAGGGGCCAAAAGCCTACTCATTTTGTAATGGAAATACCAAAATGTTTAATATAATGAACCTTTCTCTTTTCTCTTTTCTCTTTTCTAGCATTCTTTGCGATCTTTCTCTTACTTGACACTAACTGGGAATAAATTAGATAAATAAGCACGAAAAGAACTATTCACAATATATACAATATATACATTTAAATGAGCAAAGAGCACTTAGCGAAAAGGCTTAAGGTGGAAATCATTGAGCGGAATTGAGAGGGGGTCCCCATTCATGTCTTCACGTTTGAATGCGTTGAAACCTTTGCAATGCAAAATGCAGAAAGGTCCTTCCCATAGACAATCGAACTTGGCGTGCTGGCTAGGATTTGCCGCCTTCTCATTGTATTTCAACACGAGGTCCCCGAGGCAGAAAACCAGATTAGAGCTCTTTTTGTTGTCAAAACACTTTTTGATGATTTCCTGCCTGTCTTGGAGAGCCGCAAAGGCTGCCTCCCTTGCCTCTTCCAACTCCATAATCTTCGCCAATCTTATAGCCATAGGGCCATTTTTAGCCACTTCCATGGATTTTAGTAGTTGCAGTGCTGGGATCTCTAGAGACATAGGGAAAAGTGCATCCTTTCCGTACACTAGCTTATATGGGGAGTTCTTTAGGATCTGTTTGTGTTATGCAGTCTGCCCATAATGCACTTCTCAAGTGATGGTGCCACTCCCGCTTATATTCGGAACCTATCCTCTTAGTAAGTCTAATCAAATTCTTGTTAGTGGACTCAGCAAGTCCATTCCCCTGAGGATAATAGTTAGAAGAGGTTTTGAGATAGATACCTCTATTGAGGGCAAATTGGGTAATTCGTGAGCCGGTGAATGCACGCGCATTATCCAATATAACGGTTTTGGGAGGACCTTACCGGCACGTCAGGTCCTCTAGTAAAGCCAACATTGCACTTTCCGATGAATTCCTTAAAGGAACGACTTCAGACCATCTGGTGAAATAATCGGTAGCGGTCAGGATCCACTTGTGTCTGACCGATTTGGGGGGATTGATCATTCCGATAAAATCAAGACCCCATTGAGCGAAAGGCTCTTCTACTAACACGGGCCTAAGTGGCATTGCAACTTTCTTGCTCCTTCCTGTGTAGTACTGGAACTCCTTGCATTCCCTTACTAAATTATGCGTGTCTTTGAACATAGAAGGCCAAAAATACCCATCTTGAGTAATCTTGATAGCAGTCGTTGGTGCAGAAAAATGACCTCCTGAGGAGCCGTAGTGGAATTTGTGTAGGAGTTTATCCACCTGGCTCTGATCTACATAGCGGAGTAGGATTCCATCAAAATTCCTTTTGAAAAGGATTTCATCTATCAAATGGAAACTGTTGTTTTGGAGTCTATAAAACCTTTTTTTTGTGGGAGGGAGACCCTCTAGAAAAATCCCAGTCTTCATGAATTGCTTTCTTTTCTCAATCCAGCCTTCATGGGGAGCATCAGGGACAAACATAACTACTTCCTCTGTGGCCGCTTCATCATCACAGGACTCACATCCTTGAACTATATATTTGCACAGGCCTCTCCCATGAACTAGCTTCGTTGGCTTGACATCGATATCATATTCCAGGATCTTAGTGATCCAATTTTCCCTTTTTTCGTGATATCACCCTTCATAATGTATTCCCGCACCATAGGATGAGCTACGTACATCATGGTTTTATTACAGGCAATGAAATGCCCAAATTTCTTTAGTCCTTTTATTATGACTAAGGCCTTCTTTTCAACAAAGTTGCATCTGGCCTCATAATCCTTGAGACTCTCGAATGGAAAGCTATGGGATGTTCACCTCCCTTTTGGGAATCTTTTTGGGTTAGGACCATGGCGATGCTATACTGGCTAGAAAATACATACAATATGAAATCTTTTGACATGTCTAGGTTAGACAACACAGGGGCTGAACATATAGCGTCTTTAATTTTATCAAAAGCTTTTTTGGCCTCAAAAGTCCATTTAAAATGTATATCTTTTTTTAGCATGAGGGTGATGGGTCTTATTATTCCAGCAAAGTAAAAAATAAAACAACTAACAAAATTGACCTTCCCTAAAAAAGATTGGACTCCTTTTTTGTTGACCGGGAGGGGAAGGTCTTTAATTGCCTTTACTTTGTCTGGGTCAATGGAAACAACCTCTTTTGAAACTATATGCCCAAGTAATTTTCCTTGAGCAACCCCGAAGATACACTTCTTTGGGTTCAAGGAAATCCCAAATTCAAGACATTTTTGGAGTAATAATTCGAGATGGTCAAAATGATCCTCTCGGTGCTTGGAAAATATAGTTAGGTCATCTAGGTATATTAAGATGATCTTATTAATGAGCTCCTTAAAATCTAAATCCATGGCCCTTTGAAAAGTTGCCCCACCATTTGACAATCCGAAGGGCATCTTCTGGTATGCAAACGCTCCCCACTTGGTGGTGAACGTCGTCTTGTGTTGGTCCTCCGATTTCACATGTACCTGGTTATATCTTGAGAAACCGTCGAGCATCGAGAACATTTTCGATCCCGCCACCGTGTTCAGTAATTGCTCCATTGATGGCAAAGGATAGTGATCTTTGAGAGATGCTTGATTCAGGTCTCAGAAATCCACACAGAGCTGAATATCTCCATTCTTTTTCCTTACGGGCACTAAATTGGACATCCATGTACTGTGTTTTATGGGGTAAATGATCCTTGATTCGATTATCTTTTTCAGTTCCCGAGCCATGAGAGATTCATTCTTTGGGTTAATAGGCCTTTGCTTTTGTCGGACCGGCTTGGCTTCATTCACGAGCTCAATGGTACGCTGAATGATGTTAGGATCGTATCCTTTTAAATCATCATAAGACCAAGCCAAGACGCCTTCATATTCATCACAGTATCGGGCCAATTTCTGTTTGACTTTAGGGGAAACATCTTTTCCTACCTTGAGAACTCTTCCACTACCTACCGACATTTCGACGTAATCCCCTTTGTTCGTCATGAGCTTCTGCTTATAATTTTTGACGTCCTCGTGGTCAAACAGGTTCTCCAAAGTGATCAAATTGTTACGAAGCTTGTTAGACTTCAACTAGATGACCTGATTTTCATAAGCTTCCTTTACCTTAGGTTGCAGCTGATCAGCAAATTCTCTCGAGCTTTGGATGAACAAAGCAATTTGTTCATCACTCTCGAAAACCTGCCAGTGAGTATCATTATCGGGGATAGCCGGGCGGACAACCACACCAACTACCTAGGAGCTGGTGAGTAAGTCCGTGGTAGGGTCAAATTGTGCTCCTATTCTAGCCATTTGGTCAGCGGTTGTATTTAGTTTCTGAGGAATTCTTATGATATTGAAAGCATCAAAAATCTCTATCAGATCCCACGTCCTGGCGTGGTAAGACCTCATGCGGACGTGCTTGGCACTGGATATCCCTCGAACTTGGTGGACCACTAGCTCAAAATCACCATAGACTTTCAACTTTTTTATGCCCATCCTTTCCACCATGCTCAGACCTTGGATCAGTCCTTCATACTCTGCTTTGTTGTTAGAGCATACAAACTACAATCAGAAAGGCTTCAAGATTTGTTCGCTTGAAGGGGGGGTGAGACAAATTCCCGCTCCAGAGCCCATCTTGAATTTTGCACCGTTGAAGTGCAGGGTCCATAGTGTTGAAGATAACTACTCTATGAAATACGATTCTTTAGTAAGCTTTGGGATAATCTAGTTCTATTTGAAAATGCAATAGGTACCCAGGTCGGTGGCGTGGTAGTTAGAAAAGGGGTATGAGTTTATGAATTCATTCATAAAGACTTCTTGCTCAAGTGGAATTTCTCCAATTACTTCTTCATCTTCTAAAAGCTCTACCACTTTTCATTCATCATTCAATATAGAGGTGTGTGTGGGCTCGAAATTGATCATGGCCTGGTCAGCTATATGTTCAACATGAAGGGGTTCTAAGAGGATCTTTAGCTTGTCACTGTGTTGGGTGCTGTGGATGAGATGGGACCAATCTAAGGACAAATAGCCTCCTATTTTTGTGGTGAAGTCTCGAGAAAGACAAAGCCCAAAGACAGGTGGGATGTCGATGACTACTACTTCTTGCAACACTGTAATGCTCGAACACACAAACAAAGTCAGAGGAAGGCTTTTAATAAGACCTACCATCTGGAGCCTGTTCTCGTCAAGCTGCATAACCCCTTTATTCAAAAGGTCATCCCTGATATTCAGTACCTTGACAATTTGTTTAGGCATGATAGTGGTGCTAGCCCCAGAATCTATCATGGAATTATGCAATAGTTTATCTCTCACTATAAGGGTAAGGTAGAAGGGATTTCGTTTAGGCTTACCTTCTCTTTGAACATCAGGGGGTGGGTCTTCATTGGTCAATACGACAGGAGAGTATGCTTTGCTTGTTGTGGGTTGGGGACCCGTTTCATCAGTCTGAAGAGATTGTGGAACTATTCCACTTGCATCCTTTCCGCCATAAGACATGGCCTCTCTTAGTCGATTCTTTTGCTCCAGAATACTCATGAGGTCCCATAAAGAGACATGAGCTGGGGCCTTCTTCAATTGTTCCACCACATCTAACACCTAAGGTATGAGAATCTTTGGCTCATTTGGCTTATAAGGGATGAACTCTTTTCTCAGAAAGGCAGAGTTAATGACCGGTTGTTCAGGGGGTTTGTCCACGGGCATTGCTCTCGAACTACTAGTACTTTCTCTGATCAAACATCTTTTAGAGAAGAGGTTATAATCTGAGTGCACGAGAGGGGTTCCATCCTTTAAGGTGGTTGTGTCATTGGTCAGCATTGCATCCTCGTCTTCCATCCATGAAAAAAGTGCATGATCGGGGGCGATCTCTACTTCTTGCTGTAACGACATTCCTTGCATCTGAGTGACAAAAGTCGTATTATCCATACCTGAAGATGTATATGCAGACTCATCCAGCATCACACCTAAATTCCTTTGTTCTACAACCCTCTGCTACAAATTCCCTCTTGGACAAGTCCTTGGAGTATGAGCATTGTCGCACGGAAAACACCAAGAATTAGTCCGCCAGATTATTTTGGCCCACTGTTAGCTCCCTACCAGCGGTTGGGTAGATAGTTTGCAACGGATTTGGAACTAGGACTATTTGGCCATTTGACTGAGGAGGTTTATTAGCACGATGATTCGTATGTTGGTATGGAGGTCAATTCCCTTGGAAATTCTACTGAAAAGGGGGTTTGGTGGGCAAGACATGGGCTCATTTTAGGTTCACAATCTCATTGGAGAAGGACCTCAGGAGATTCTTCATATCACTAACTTCGGTAGCTAGAGAGGACGCTTGGGGAGCAAGAAATGAATACATAGATTGTGAAGCAGATGTACTGGGAGCAACTTCTTTTTAGACTTGAGTGAATATCTCAGGGAATACTGGCATGGTAGGGCAAGGGGATAGCTTCTTGGCATCGATAAGGTTATTTTCCGCTTGGACTACCATGTCAAATGTTTGTGGGAGAGTATTGCCTCCTAAAGATTGAATCATCATTGATATGTCAGAATTGAAAGCTTTTAAATAGAATACGAAAGCCATATCCGTCGGAGGGTGAGCAGACAAAGATATCCTCTACTAGGTTCATTGAAACCTTAGATTAAAACCAGTTAGTGCTTCCACTGGAGCCCTCTTTATTGTGATCAATTGGTGCATCAAGGACAACTTGTCAGCCTTATCTAAGAATCTATGAAAAAAATGATCTCCCAGCTAATTCCAATCTCCTATAGTGTTGGGGCCTAAGGATCTGAACCAATCCAAAGCTCTTCCTTTGAAAGAGGCTACGAACAATCTTAGAGCCACATTTTGTTCGATAATCCCATGGATAGTGCATACAGTGGCTACATCTTGCAAATGCTCCCTGAGAGTTTTATGACACTCTCCTGTGAACTTGGGTATGGCTTTGAGCGCAGCTGCAGGGATGGCTCCCCAAACCATGACTGGAGTTGGGGGAATGAGAGGGCTCCCATTATCCTAGGTCACAAAATTTCTAGGGGGAATGTGTGCCATTGCAGCGTGGACGACTATAGGAAAACTCTGTGAGGATGAAGTTGTGGCTGAATGAACGGTCACCAGAGGTGGAAAGAGAGGATGAGGATTTAAAGTTGTCTAACTCTTGGTGACAGGCTTATGACTCATAAACTAGCTCAGGATTATATTTGAACTTCGGGTCCCACTAGGCGTGCTAGAAAAAGAACTGTTGACTCTAAATTTTACCTTGGAAGCAAACAACCATATGGGAAATTCAGTGATGGGGGACCAATTGCGAAGGGTTCACTGAATAACCTCTGGGATTGAGAAGTCGGATCTTCCTTATGGTTTTGAGAAAAGGGGAAAGAAGGAAACACTCAAAATAATAAAATTTAAACTACTGAGGTGATGCACCAGAGCACTTTCTAAGAAGACATGAGTGTACAAAAACCCAAATACATATGGTTTTTGAGCCCATTAAACGTTTATATATCCGAATCAGAAACACAATTAAGACACAATTAAATTTCCTTGTAACATAAAGAAATAACCATCATGCATCTACCAGATAACAAGTGCAAAACATAGTTTAATCGATAGAATCTTAGATATATATTTCCAAAGTTATTGGAATTCTAATAGAAAAGCACAAAAGAAACCATCAGAGCATATTGAAAGAAGTATCACAAAGGCCATAGGCACAGTTTGATTGATCTTCTTCAGAAAGCAGTAATAGTTTAAAAGGATGAAATTCCTACTAAGAAAAATTAATTGTTTTTCTTCAAAAGTTCCGAACCCCTACAACAGGGAGAAAATAAGCATAAATAGAGCCTGTGGCTCTGGAAACAGCTCCAAATATGTCAAATAGGCATAACCGCCCCTGAATAGAAAAACCAAGTCGTGTCACCCTAAAGATCGCACCCAGCAAAATGGCCCCAAGACTCCACTCCCTGTCTGTGGCAACCTTCATATCGGCACAAACTGAAAAGATTTCGCTAACCACGCAGGAAGATGTGGCAGACTAGGAAATCTCTTCAAACAAAACACGCCTGCTAAAATATGAAGGTGCCAAGTATCCGCTCTCCTAACACGCTACAAGGTGGGCCCCCAAAAGGAAGCCCAGTCAGCAACATCTTTCCATTTGACTCCATCATACTACTCCAAAACTTAAACGCCAATTACAGAGGGTTGGGGTAACGCCTGAAGAAGCTGAGGAAATACAACTTCAGAGATCCCAAGAACACCTGCATGCAAATACTCGTCACAAGAGAAGAATGGAGGCACATAAAGCAAAAAATCATAAATGCTTCGAAGAAGAAGATTATCATTCAGAAAGGGAATCAATTTAATGAACAAGTACAATACAATCCTTATAAAAGGATAATAGAAACCCTAAAGGGATAATGTGTATTTAATAATTAAAATGGTTATTAAATACCTACAATATTTATTAAATGCCTAAGTTTAGCTTAAGTGTAGAGTTTAATAGACTAATAATTAAATAAATAATTATTAGCTAATACAAGATAACTCTAACACCCCCCCTTAAGATGAACTTAGGGAGTTGCTAAAAAACTAAATGCATGAAGCAAAAAATGCAACTACATGATGAAGGCAAATTTGGGTCCCGACAACAAGGCCTAATGAGGTACCCAATCACAACCAAATCTCTATGAAATAGAGAAATAGAGAAAACCACATGGGAAAAATACTCTACTCCAAAAAGAGATGGAAAAGCAAGGAGAACACCACTGAAGCATGAAATAGATGCAAACATTGTCGAAGAGTAGCTGTTGATCTGAAGAACCTCCACTAAAATAAAACATGACTAGGTAGAGAAGATTGCAATATGCATGAGTGCCCTCAAATGACACTACTCAAATTAGATGGCAAACAAAGACAAACAACTAAACTCAACGATACTGATGGCATGAGACACTAAAGCCTGAAGAGCTGATCAATCGAACCAAGGGAGTATTAGAACCAACGGGACAAACCTCCCCATAATGCTGAAAAGGGAGAGGGATAGGTACACTGAAAAGAACGGCCAACAAGAACTGCATGACGAAGAACCAAGAACATCGAAGGTGCAGAGAAAGTACATAGTGTCGTGGAAGGAACACTCACTTGACACACATCATGAGGCTAATGTCATGGAAGGAACACTCACGTGACAAAGGTAGATGGCAAACAAAAGGCAAACACCAACCCCCCCCATGACACTTTATAAGTAGTGCATGTACAATAAGGCACAAGATGTGCAAGATCCCAAGTAAACAATGCATGATGATACTTTATCTCAGTGTGTTTGCATAAATGAAATGCTACAATGATAACAAGAGACAAAATTGACAGCAAAAAATGCCATAAAAAATGAGACATCCTACTTAGAGAAAGAGATCCCAGGACTTGAAACATCCAAGATATTTACCAGAGTGCTGAAAAACAAAAAATTGAATAAAATATTCCTGGAGCAGAATTTGGAAAGAAAACTCATATGGCTGGAAAGTGCATAGAACAAGCTTTCGAACTATATAAAGTTTTCAAAAAACGGAGTTCAGATGCTCAAGTTATATCTCCTAGAGTACAAAAAGGAACTGCTGGATTTGACAGCAAAAAACACCATCAAAAAAGAAAAATTAGAAGATCAAACCTCCAGATCTAGAGAGAGCTCGGAAAGAGCTTTACGACGATATAAGGTTTTTGAAAAAGCGCCTCCGTATGACCAAGTTATGGCCAAAAGAAAAAACCCCTCTTTTAAGGCATAAAAAGGGTTAAAAAAAAGTTTTATTTTTTTTTTTTGACGAAAATTTTCTGACGCATTTTTAGGTACAGTCGTACGAATTTGTGTGCCTCGTAAAGTGTGCCAATGAAAAAATCATAGCCCAGATGCACTTGTCACCAAAATAGGTCGAATTATATGTCAAAATGATTGGAAACGCCTTTCAAAAGCCAACGATGAGGTCTCTTTTTGCCCAAACTGCTCTAATTTTGATTTTTTAATGATTTTTTTGATGAATTTCTCGAAATTCATGCAAAAAAAGGCAAAATCAAAGAAAAAATTTTAGAACCCAAATTTGTCAAAATTTGACAAATTTTATATGGAAATGGGGGTTTTTGGGCGTTCTGAGCTCAACGAAGAGGTCCGTTTGAGCCCAAAATGATTAGAAACAAAACAACTACCCCATATCCAATAAAAAACTTTGGAAAAACTTGAAACCCTCCTCCAAAAAATCTTCTGAAAAATCAAGAACAAGTAGCAGCAAATGTAGGCTCTAATACCATGAAGGAGTTGAGGAAATACAACTTTAGAGATCCCAAGAACGCCTGCATGCAAATACCTGTCACAAGAGAAGAATGGAGGCACATAAAACAAAAAACCATAAATGCTCTGAAGAAGAAGATTATCATTCAGAAAGGGAATCAATTTAATGAACAAGTACAATACAATCCTTATAAAAGGATAATAGAAACCCTAAAGGGAGAATGTGTATTTAATAATTAGAGAATAATTATTAAATACCTACAATATTTATTAAATGCCTAAGTTTAGCTTAAGCGTAGAGTTTAATAGACTAATAATTAAATAAATAATTATTAGCTAATACAAGATGACTCTAACAATGCTGAGCTGACAATTGTCCTGTACGCCTTGCATTGCTGGAAAGCTGAAAGGGCAAAATAAGCAACCCAACTGAAAACTTAATTCTGGGAATTTTAATGTGAACAGGGCTATTATCTTTAGTTCTTATAGTGTTATGTATTTTGTTTCTGATGTAATCAGGGGTTGTGATGAAAGTATATTACATCAATATTGTATGATATATTAAAAAATAATAAATTAACATACACATTTTTTTATTAAGATAAGTGAAGGAAGGGCCTCCAACCCATTGCATAGAAAAGCAGACCAGAGCTACAACAAAAAAATCCACCAAATTAGTAGTAGCTAGTTGACACAAAGGTCTAGCAAAAACTAAAGTAGCTAGGAAATAGCATAGAAATAACCACTATTAACCAAAATTATACTAACATCAAGGAACTATAGAAACAACACAATAACTTAAACAATAACATACTCTAGAGTAGAAAAACAAGCAACACAACATGAAGAACTAGTAACTTAGAGTCTTCTAGTCTAACACCATGAGATCTAGTGTCTCCTCCCATCCTAGAACCTTGATAGTGGAACATTTGGTGATGATCAATGGGTGAAAGCTATGGAGGAGGAGTTGGATCAATTTGAGAAGAACAACACTTGGACCCTGGTACCTCGACTGGTAAACAAGAATGTTATAGGTACTAAATGGGTGTTCAAAAACAAGTTAAATGAAGATGGTGTTATAGTTTGCAACAAGGCAAGATTAGTATGCAAAGGTTATGCGCAAGAAGAAGGAGAAGACTATGGAGAAACTTTTGCACCAATAGCAAGACTGGAAGGTCTAAGAACATTACTTGCATTTGCAGCTCATAAGAAGTTTAAGGTATACTAGATGGATGTTAAGTCTGCATTCTTGAATGGGATACTCGAAGAAGAGGTTTATATAGAGCAACCTGATGGTTATGCATTGACAAATAAGGAAGACATGGTATGAAAATTGCATAAAGCTTTGTAAAGATTAAAGCAGGACCCAAAGCATGGTATGAACGACTTCATACTCATCTGATGAAGATAGGCTTTGCTAGAACTAGTGATGACAACAACATTTATCTCAAGTCTGAAGGAGATGAAATACTGGTCAGTGAAGTATTTGTAGATGACATTATATTTGGAGGTAATGATGACATGAGTAATTGTTTTGTAGATGAAATGAAGAATGAATTTGAGATGTCATTAGTAGGGGAAATACAAATTTTCATAAGCTTATAGATACAACAGATGAAGAATGGTATTTTCATTACTCAATCCAAGTATGTGAAAGAGGTTTTGAAGACTTTCGGTATGAGTGACTGTAAACCAGTTGGAACCCCAATGGTTACAGGTTGTAAATTGTCCAAGGAAGATGCATCTAAGTCTGTAGTTGAAAAGGACTACAGGTCAATGATTGGAAAATTACACTATGTTGTTCATAGTTGACCGAATATTGCCCATGTAGTTGGTATTGTTGCTAGATTTCAGAAGAATCCAAAGGAGGCACATTTGAGAATTTTTAGATATCTAAAAGGTACTATTGACTATGGGTTATGGTATCCATATGGTGGAATTTTTGATTTGAGAGCATACACAAATGTTGATTGGGCAGGAAATATTGATGTCTGGAAGAGTACTACCAGTGGAGCATTATTTCTAGGAGGAAGGCTAGTTTCATGGAGTAGTAAAAAGTAGAGTTGCACTTCACAATCTACTGCTAAAGCTAAGTATGTAGCAGCTTATATGAATTGTACACAAGTTATGTGGATTAGACACATTTTGGAAGGTTTGAAGATAGAAATATTAGAACCAATAAAGATTTTGTGTGATAATACCAGTACAATAAATATTAAAAAAATCCTGTTTTGCATGCAAGGACTAAGCACATTGAATTGAAATATCACTTCTTGAGGGAAAAGGTTCAAAGTAAAGATGTTATCTTGGAGCATGTTTCTACCAAGGAACATCTTGCATATATCTTTACCAAACCTTTGCCTAAGACCACTTTTGAGTATCTTAGAAGTCAATTGGGGGTTGTCCCTCTTCATGAAGTTAGTTGGGCATGATGCTGATTGCATTCCCTAAACCACTTGCAAAATTTTACATGGACTGATGAAGAAGTGGATGTATTCCACAAGGGGAGCATCAAATTGCAAAATGATGTTGATGCACAATGAGAGCAGAATTACATGTTTTACTTTCACTTTGGCATTTTTGTCAAAGGGGGAGAAGAATTATGTGATTGAGGAGAAGAATTATGTGATTGAGGAGAAGAATTATGTGTCTGATTAGATGAACCAGCGATAGGCTGAAGACAGACATAGAAAGGTGAATACTTGGTAATGTAAACTAGGATTCCTATTCACTAATCTCAGCAATAATCAGAGGCGTTGATATTTGTATTTCCATCAATGCCAAAGGGGGAGATTGTTGGCATTTTGAGTTTATTGACATTTTGCATAGAGATTGCATTAATGATATGTTTTCATTGATGTCAATTGAACCGGTAATGGTATTCATGTTATTACTGATATTGTTGTTTTTTTATATTGGCTAGTAACTAGTAAGAAGAATTTTGTGGAAGATGTTGTAAACTAGTATGTAAAGTTTGTGAGTTGAACCAGTGAACTGGTGTACAGGGTTAAACCTTGCTATGTAATGTAACCGGTAAACCCTATCAGTTGTTAAACCCTAACTAATCAAGTTTGTTGGTTTATTATCTGATAAGTGGTAATGATGGAGACACATGTGATCATTGTATGAGGATATGTTCAAATTGTTTTGGCGTGTTTGTTTTTGTCTAGGGAAGGAGCAAAGTGGATTGCATCTAATACACAATGCGTGATGAGTTACAAAGTCCGATGAAGCGGTGATCATAGAGCGGTTGGAATTTCCTTGAAGAATGTGAAGAGATTGTCATGATTTCTAACGGTCAAGATTGTACCGACTTGTTTGTAATATTGATGAGAATTAGGTTTTTGTTGTGTTACCGACCTAATTGATTTGTATTTAAGGTCGATGAAGTTGTTTGTAAAGGTTGTTGGAAAGATTGATTGAAATCAGTTGAGTGTGTAGTTGCCTAACCGGTGAATGGATCTGCACTTTGAGTGAAGGTAGATTGAAGCTTGGAAGGATCTGATCAAGAAAATGTAGTGCTACTCAGACAAATCAAGAAAACCTGTTGTTTTCTAACAATTACAATAGAAGTGAAATCCCTTAACCGGGTAAGCTCTAACAAGCTTGGTTGCTCATTAAATCCTCTAATAAGGTGGTCCATTAGCTTAGATTCTTAAATCCTCCAGTGAGGTTACTCCTAATAGGGTATTGGATTCCTAACCGGAATTAGTTCTTAACATGACTTATTGTAAAGCTTTAACAGGCTTGGCTCCTAATAGGGCGAACTTCAGAAGAGTTCAGATAGCTATCCTTGTGAGTCTCATCTCACCGTGGTTTTTACCTATTTAGGTTTTCCATGAATAAACATTTGTGTTGAATGGTGAATGCTTTTGTGGTTATGATCTTATTTGTTGATTTAGTTAACTTCTAATAAAGGCATGTTAAGTAGAAGCATTGAGAGATGAATATGTTGAGTTATGATTAAGCATTGTTGATGTTTACAAGATTGAAGTTGTTTACTGTTAAAGTTGTCATAATAGTTAAACCGGTTGATGTCAGGTATTCTTATGAATATTGATCTTGACTGAGATATGTTTACTTTGTGTAACTGAGTTTGAGTTTGGGAACTTTGTATCAGTTTTTCAATATACTGATTCACCCCCCCTCTCATTATTCTACTAGATACTTATTCTTTCATCGTACCATTAGGGTTCACCCTCCCTCCCCTTATGATCAAGACTGGGAGGATGATGATCTGATTGTGGAGGATCATTAGGACAATTTTCTTCTTATCTTTTAGATTAGCATGTGCCTATTCATGTTCTTGTGTGCTTGTCTTTATATTTGTGCTCTCCCAAAGGACCCAAGTTACTCTATATGTGCTTGGATATAGGGGATTATCTATCATCCACTTCCTCTTTTTGTCACATACTTCTTCTTTTTGATGTATCTTAATTTTTGACATTCGGGGAGGATGAAAATCATTGAGGAAATTTAGGCCTTCTTCCATGTTGACCCAATTTGTTTATCATCGTCTTCATGTGCCTTTCTTTAGATCTGAAAAATTTGTGATGACTAACACATATGCAACCATATATATAATCTAATTTCATTGTTGTGAGTTCTTTGGATGCTGAACAATCAGACCCCCCAATCTCTTTTTGTGCTTTTGTTGATATTGTGGGTATCACGTGTCATTTGTTACAAGGTGGCATTCCATGAAAACATCTCTCTATGTTAACATGACACAACATCTCTTCTCTTAAAAATAATTTGCGTTCCCTTAGTGTAACACATATCATTCTAAGGGGGGGCTATCATATCTACATATTTGCATTTTCATTATCATAGTTATCATAATCTTTTATCACATATTTTATTTGTTGTCTTTGTGGAGGCCAAATCACTATCTAAATTACTCATTAATTTTTTATGTGGTTGTCCTACAATGTAGTTTGTAGTAGTCACATGCTACCCAATCATATGGCTATCTAGCATAACACAACTTGCTACCCATTCCGACACCATCTAATAATCTTTTATCTTAGTGATTACTATCTTGTAATTTGTTTTTTGTCAATAATTGTTTTTGTATCTAAATTTTTTCTTTTCATCTGATATCTTTTTCTACAACTAACGTGTTTGTCATGATATAGCCTAACACCACTCTACAAAGGTTCAACTTAAGTTTCTTCCTTGGGGCAACTTTGCAAGGATAGAAGAATCAACTTCACCTTCGTGTATCAGTATAATTTTGTTCACTTTTTCTCTCTACTTTAGTTCACATTTCTTTGTGATATGCTTGCTAAAGTGGGGAAAAAATATAATGTCGTAAATTGCACCATGTACAATTCCACATCACATGGCACCTCTACTTTTAGCCAAATTAGAGATGATGATTGAGCTTCCACCTCATCTACTTGCTAGGCCCACTTTGTCACCTTTTTTGTCTAGTTTCTTGACTATGTGGACTATTTTATTCTAGGACATGTGTGTGTCGTAGAGACATTTGCATGGTGTGTGTTTGTCTTGCGAATATTCAGATTGAAGGTGACTGTTGAAAGTTACACTTGCTAATTCTAGCAGTGCAACACCTCCTATGCGCACTGAGGTCGAGATGCTTCTCTAGTCCCTTTATTTTGTGATTTTCACTCATTTCTCTCTCTCTCTCTCTCTCTCTCTCTCTCTCTCTCTCTCTCTCAGTTACACTTGCTAATTCTAGTAGTGTAACGCCTCCTTCTACACACACTAAAGTTGAAATGCTTCTCCAGTCCCTTTATTTTGTGATTTTCACTGATTTCTCTATCTCTCTCTCTCTCTCACACACACACACACTTCTTATCACAATTGTAAGCTCTCTAGTTTTGTTTAAAAGGTTTTATTAATGGGTTTCCTCCATCTTGACCACCATTACTTCACTTGTTCATTGCACTATCGTTGTCGTCAAAGCTTCACATACTTAAGGGATTCACACTCGTCTTTGCTCCAACAAGCTTCAACTTCTTGGCGATGAATGGGAGATATTTCTCTATCATCCATTGCATTATTCATTATTCATCTCCATTTAAGCATATCATTTTATGTTCTCTCTTCTTTTGCTCTTTGGTTATTGTTTGTCAATCCATCAATCTTAGTTGTCCATGTGGGTGGAAACACTGAAATGGGGGTTTGACTGTGGCAAACCTCTAAATCATAGCCCCAACATTTTTCGTCCTCGCTTGTTTTGTGTATTCAACTAGAGGCTACATTTGTTGGACCATTTGTGAGCTTTTCTTTTACCCTCTTTGTCTTCTTGTTTCATTCTCTTCATTATCGTTTTGTGTTTTCATAGTATTTAATACATAAACTCTGAATTCTAGTAATTCTGTATGGGTTTTTGTACTTCGTCCACATGGGACACTTGCATATTGCGCCTTGACTTGCACATATGTATTGTAAAGAGTGTGTGCAAAGCTCATCAAACAGTCTCTGTGACTAGTACTTTAAGGTTTTATGGTCAAAATGCATTTATCTATTGGTATTGAACAATTTTTTTCTTTCTTTTCATCCTAGTGAGTAAACTTGGAGGTCAGAGGACTCTGAATGGAGAGGTGATTGAGTCCTCAAGGGGTATGACCAACCTTAGTAGCAATTCAGTTTTCCTACTCTACACAATTGTTCTAGCTTTAATTCTTTTAATAAATTAATTTGTCTCCCTTTATCTTCTTAAGCAATTAATTTTTGTAGGAAGCAATGAATTGCAAATATTAGATACAAAAGAAGCAAAATTGTAGATTAATTTAATATCTTTGCTCTTTTAAGTGCGCTTGCCTTGTCACCTTCACCAAGCACTAGAAATATCTCATTTCTTGTAAACGTTGAAGACTTGCCATTTCAAGCTATTGTTATTGCATTTTATCTTTGTTACACACCTAAATACAAACTTTAATAAATATAAATAAGAAAAAACTTCAATATTTTATCTACTTTCTAATTATGTTGTATATGATAATATAATCTTTAAATAGATTTTTCATATATTATTTAAAGTTATATGTATTTATGACAAAATTTAATAATTAAAAATGATTATACATGAAATATTAATTCTAATTTGACATCTTTTTTAAAAACCTTTATAATATTATAAATTTAGTTTTGACACCGTTATTGTTAGAAATTTTATTAAAAAATCTTTGTTTTATCAAAATAATATTGACGCCTATTCATTAATTAGGCAAGTCTTCTTGTTTAGCAAATAAATATGGGCGAAGGACAAATATCTGTCGTGTCTTCCCCTCCACATTCTAAAGTTCAGATAATTTTTCCTGTTTGGCTTCTCAGATATTTCGTTGATATTTGTGGATGCTATCTCTGGCCAGTAGCCACCTTATCTCAGGGTTGGTTACAATTTTGTTTCGATATAAAGCGAACTGCTCATCTGAACGTATATTCACATGGCATATCTATGTATATTTCACTGCGGGAGTACATGAATTGCTGGAGGCATCCTAGTGCTAATATGTGGGTGTCTGTTTATTTTGAATTTTAAGGGTAGCATATGCCTAGCATATGACCCAAAAACACAGGTACAGAGTTTAACTTTTCCAACACCTAAACATTAATAATGGGTCACTGCAATATCTGTCAAGCACAGAGAATCTTGCAGGACTGCGCCAACATTTCAAGATGGACTTACGGAAATAAGTCTCTTGGAAAACACCCTTCTCAGAAATGCGGATTTAGAATTCAGCTTTTACCATCTGGAAGGTTGAGGAATTTTACTGTGATGGCTAGAATCAAAGAGGCGAAAAACCCCACTAAGAAGAGCAAATTACATTCTAAGAGCTTATCGATAACTAGCCCTCCAGAAGGAACGTCTGCTCCTGCTCTTTCAGATGTTTCTTTGAGCAGCGAGGATTCTTCAGGTCAAGCAGAAATGGGATTTGGAGGATTAGGTGTGTTGAGAAAATTGCCAAGGAAAGTTTTGAAACTTCTTTCTTCCCTTCCTCTGGCCATTGGAGAACTATCTGTCCTTTCTGGACTATTGGCTCTAGGTATGTATGTTCCAATCCTTGTTTATGCTGTTTTAGTATAAGAATTATTTATGCCATCACCTAAAGAATGTATCAACTTCATCAGTTTTAGACACCCACATTCCCAATACTCCTTTCCCTGTATAGTTGACGACTTCAGTATACCCTACTTATGCTTCCTTAATCTGTTTTTGCGGTCACCAAGTGAGAACTATTTTTAGTAGTGTATACAGATTGCAGTAAATTCATTAGTCTTAGAAACCTACTTTCCTAATTGATGCAGTCCAAGGACCAAGAACCCAAGGAAGGGCTATTGATCCAAGCATCTCACATGAAAATAAAAGGAAAATCCTGAAAAGTAGTATTGAATAGAATGAACTGTAAGTTATTCAATATTATATCAACTGGTAGGCTTCATTTACAAGCAGGCGAATAACAGCTTCAACATCCACTATTTTCACGAACTATAGGCGACCAAAATAAACAGAGATGACTGAACAAAACTCAATCATCCCATTCCTGCAAAATGTGATTTCCCAATGGTATAAAAACTTTGCATACCCAGCAGGGAGGCCTGTCCTGGCTATTTCAGCATTGGCTTAATAGTCTCACTGTTACAGTATATTTAAATTGAGATCCAAGTGGTTTTGTTTCTGTAATCTGGGAAATCGAGCCGGTAAAAGGGTCTGCCTCTGCAAATCAATACATTGTTTGGTGTTCTGTGGAGGGGTTCCTATGGCAATTTGGACAGATATGATAAGATGAAAAGCTAAACTGAAATCATTTTTCCAGGTCTATTGTTACCAGTTATTTTCTGGAGTTCACGGAAAATAGACTTAGAAGTTGATATTCTAAATATTATCTTGTTCCAAAAAAATTATTCAAATTGAAATATACTCCAGGAAGTGACAGGAATTCATATGACAAAGCAAAGTGTAGTTTGGCTATGCTGGGCGGTGTGGAGTTTGATTTGAAGTTTTATGGTAGTTCAATGTAAATGATTCCTTTCTTGTTGTAGATTAAAATTTTCATTTTGAAAACACATTTTCTTGATATCATTAACCGAACTTAAATTGCTACATCTACGTTGAATTATGTTCCTCTCATTTAAACTAGATAAAAATATTTACACTTTATAAGATTGTGAGGTTCTAATCCTTCTGAAAAGAACCTGTTAGCAGTTTGTTTCCTTCTAGTCATGTGGAGTACTGGAACTTCTAAGTCCTTTTGCCTGCTAGATTTACTAAGTTTCAGTACCTGTGGCAAGTGCTTCTCGCTTGGGGCAGTTGACTAGACAGTTTAAGCAGAGGCTCAATCATTTTTTATATCTTATTTCCTTATATATCTTCTGATGTATGAATTCCGGTATTTTCCCTCGAAGCTTTTGTTTATGGCTAGTTCATTTACCTGAATTCTTAGATTGCCAGACTTTCTTGTTCACGATGTTTCTATAATGCCAGATTTAGTGATCAGACTTTCTTGACCATAAAGTGGAATTTGCACTGTTTGCTTAACTTTTACTTTGTATTGGCTTAGAATGCAGTCATTCTTTTCACTTGATGCAGGAACTTTTATAGAGCAAGGCGAGAGTCCACAATTCTATTTTGAGAAGTATCCTGAGGACAGTCCTGTTTATGGATTTCTCACTTGGCGATGGGTATTGGGGCTTTGCTTAGACCATGTCTACACAGCTCCATATTTTCTTGGCTTGGTTGTCTTATTGGCAGCATCATTAATGGCTTGTACTACCACAACACAATTACCAATGGTAAAAGTTGCTCGCAGGTATACCTTCATTAAATTTTGTCACCGCTCATGAAGAATATATTTAAGTGTACAGTCCTAAGTGTTTGGTTTTAATCCTTCTTATTACATTCTTCAACACAGGAGAGAAAATGTAACAAAAAATGCACTACAATATAGAACATTGTGTCAAATAAATTACTGCCCAAACTTAAATTTTTACAGAGCAAGTTTAGAGTATTGGCTAGATTTCATCTTACAGAAAGCTCCTTGCTTTAATGCACTTCAAAAAATGCTTTCAATCTGCTGCTCTAGCTTTTTGCACCCCTTGTAAAATTCTGAAGATTTAAAGTTCATCCTCCTAATGTTTTAAAGTTGATAGAGAAAAATGGAATTTCAGTGTGCTCTTTTGTGTGACCTTGCCTTTTCCCCCCCAAATGTCTTTGCCATAAATAGTGGGTGCTTGAAATTGCTTTTTTATTTATTTTCATAACTTACCATGCATCCTTTATCAGCCTTGGCCATTCCGTCATCCAGTAGAACATATTGGCTGATATGAGGTTTTACAGGTCTGCTGAGATTCCTGAACATAGTAGAGTACATATAATTTTTAAAAGTTTATGAGAGATGATTAACTACTGCTGAACGTAATCCTCTAATGTTATGTAGATGGACATTCATGAAGTCTGGATCTGCTATCCTAAAACTAGAAGTTGCAGAATCACTTCCCAGAGCTAATATTCAAGACCTTGGTGTTCTTCTGATGGGTTCAGGATATGAGGTAAGCTTATTGTGATTATTTGGAAGAAATGATCTCATAGCATTCATCTGATGGTCATGCTCTTATTCCATGGATAATATGATCTTTTGTTTTCAAAATTTGAGGCTTGCAGGTCTTCTTCAGCGAATCAGTTCTATATGGATTCAAAGGACTTGCTGGTAGGCTTGCACCTATTGGTGTACATGCAGCTCTTTTGCTCATAATGGCAGGGGCAACTCTAAGTTCTATTGGGGGTTATCATGGTTCAGTTACAGTTCCTCAAGGCTTGAACTTTATGATGGGAGATGTGCTTACTCCAAATGGGATTTTGTCTAAACCAATTCCCGATTTTCAAACTGAAGTTCATGTTGACAAGTTTTACATTGATTACTATGAGAATGGCGAGGTATTTATATTTTTTGAATTGCAATCTGGAGCTTTTGTTCTCCTTCACACAACCACTCACATAAAAAGAAGAAACATTATTCTAGTGACCATCCTACAACACTGTTTGTCTTTTTTGTTTCCCGACTTCATTTTTAGTGCGATAATCTCAAAATTATCAAGTCTCTTTGAAAACTGCATTGAGATGTTGACATCAGGTATCTTACACCTATTCATTTTACTCTCCCATCTTTATATAGGTATCCCAATTTCACACGGACCTTTCTTTACGTGATACAAATGGAAAGGAAGTTCTAAAGAAGACTATCAGTGTGAATAGCCCTTTACGATTTGGGGGCATCACAATTTATCAAACAGATTGGAGTATTTCAGCTCTTCAGATACACAAGAATGGTGCAGGACCATTCAATCTTGCAATGGCTACATTACAGAGTGGAGACAATAAACTTTTTGGTACATTCTTGCCACTAGAAGATGATAATAGTTCTACCAATCCCAAAGGAATGTGAGTTTACATGGGAAATCTCTATTTCTAAAATCTTTAAATTTTCTCTTTGAAACAGCCAAAAAAAGGAAATTATCTTGCAGGATATTTTTGTCATTGTCTAATTTTTGGAGCTTCTAAACTGTTATATCTGGTGATTATTTCTTCAACACCACAGATCAATTTTGGCTCGAGATCTACAGTCTGTTGTGCTATATGATCAAGAAGGGAAATTTGTGGGAGTTAGGCGGCCTGGGTCAAATCATCCGATAAGCATAGATGGCATGGAAGTTGTTGTGGATGATGCAATTGGCAGCACTGGCTTAGAACTAAAGGTTAATGCTTTTCCTCCGTTGTTTGGTTCTGCTTCACAGGTTACATTGTGAACCTATAAAGAAAATAATGCAGATAACTCTATTTTGAATGTGATTAGATTGAGTATTCACCTGTATAAACTTTAACGAAAAGGGGATTGACCTTAATCGCAAAGAGTATGCCAAATTCACTGATTATCAGTTATGACTACCCTTTCGAAAAGAAAATGACAAAGTATAGCTGAGATATGAATTCATTTTGTCCTACTTCCAGCTAACTGTTTTGCCTGATTTCTCAGTTGGATCCAGGGGTTCCTGTGGTATATGCTGGATTTGGTGCACTCATGTTCACAACTATTGTCAGTTTTTTCTCTCATTCCCAGGTAAGCCTAGATTCAGTAAATTTCTACCTTGAAAAGGTTCATTTCAAGTCTTGGTTATATGTATTTTGGTAAGTTATCTCCATTTGGATAATGGCATGAAAATTATGTCTGATATGTTGATTTACAAAATAAACAATGGATGTGTAGGTATGGGCCTTGCAAGAGGGGACATCTGTTGTAGTTGGAGGAAAGAGTAATAGGGATAAACTAGGTTTTCAGGAAGAGATGAACCGAATATTTGATTCAGTTCCCGAAGTAGTTGGTAAAAAACATAGTGCAGGTCAACAGTCAGCGAGCTTAGAAAATGATGAGATATCCTCCCCAATGGAGAGTACACTATCATAGCATATATAGACATTACTTGGATTTGCCTCTGTATTTTATTGAAATTTCTAATTTATAGAAAAATAATCACAAGGCAAGGGGATGCACAGAACACACGAGCTCTGCTGTGTTGCTGTGTGAGGCGACAAGAATGCTAATACATCGATCCGACGACTTACACCCTGAATTCTGCTTCCAGACAGGCAAAGTAAATTTAGGTAGCAAAATCAAATTCATTTTTCACAAAATCATTTCAACATTGTTTCTATGAACATATATGTTATCAGCAAATAAAGTGGCATGAAATCAGATAGCAATTCATTTAAAGATCTCCTCAACCGAGTCTCCACTTTTTACCTAGAATTTTGACATGCATTGTTATTCACATCAGTCCCGATTTAAATATGGAGCTCTGCTTTGAAATGAATAACAAAATCACATGAATTTTGTGGATGGGAATAACATGATATATGGAAAATTCATGTTATCAGTTTTTAAATTTAATTAGGCCTCTTCACATGTTTATGCCCTGGTGCAAATTGGTAATTAAGCATTCCTAGATTGCAAAGAAATAAAATTATGTCATCAATTTGAGCAGTAGTGCCTAATCTTCCTAAATGTGCAATATCACAAATCATTGAGAAAGAAATGAAAACAAATGGTAATCTTGATCAAAATTTGATTTGTAGACAAAAAATTTTTATAATTAAGAATGACCTTTCATGCCACCCATTAGTGTGTTTTTATTAGGAGTAAATGAAGACCTATAAATGAAACGAGAGATGGGCAAAGAATGAAAAACTGTAATGTCCCCTTACTGTATTGCCCTAGAATTTGACCTAAGATCACATTTGCAACCAATTAATGTTAGGACGTCATCTTACCAAATAAATATCTTTAAATGGTGCAGTCCAAGGTCTGAAACCTGCAATCATAATTGAAACAACATATGCAGATATACACATAGATATATTAAATATTTAGGTAACTTCTCATATTCATAAACATTTAAGCATATTGAAGTTGAGAGAAGGGACATGGAGGGTCCACCTGAAGCACTTTTTAGTTTTTAGTACCAAGCCTAAGAGGGTTGTCTACTACAGCCCTCTCCCTTGGTGGTTTGTTCTGCATTCTCCATCCACATCTCATCTCCCTGAAGGCACTTGCCACCTTGTGGGATTGGGCGGTGGTCGTGAGTGGAATACTTGGCCCTCTAGGTAAGTACCCTCTGGTTCTAGGGACCCTCTTGATCCACTCTAGAACAGTTTCTTACCAGCCTAGTACATCCTTTTTGCTTACACCCCAGGCCCCTTCCTACAGGGTGGATTTCAGTCACTTATCATGTTTCATATTCTACAATAAATTCAATATTCATACATTATTACATATGCAGAAATAACATGTAGATATGTAATGCAATAAATGACAGTGGTATCTAATTTATTAGTCTCAATAACTGTTAGTAGTAATTCTGGAATAAGTATAGTACTGCTGTAACGAATGGGACTGATCCTTCTTGGGGTCACTGTACCTGTCTTATGGAAAGACACGTCCTTTTTATGCTCTAATCTCCTAGGGATATTGAATCTCTTTCAGGAGTTCCAACTGCTGGAAGGCTACTGACCCCTCTCCTCCCTTAACTTTATCCTACATATCCTTGTTTATACTTCACCTTCATATCTCATTGAGGAGACACATCTCCTTGGAAAGAGATATCCCTTAAAAAGGGTGTCTTACTATTTAAATCAGATCTGCACTTCTGATTGAAGATTCAAGTAGTTGTTTCAAATGAAGTTCTCTTCTCCCTTTTGTGCCTCATGTTTGAGTGAGTCTCAACTTTTCATTTCATGCCTTTTAACCATTCATTAAACTTAACTAAACTTTAATTATTTTAATTTTATTTTTATTCTTTTATATTTTAATTTTATTATTAGTATTTATTATTAAATCTTATTTCAAAATGGGGACATTACAAGAACTGTGAATAAGTAGTCACCATCCACATACTCGATAAGAGGTATGGGACAAAAACACATTAGACTGGATTTGAAGGGGTCTTATGTCATTTAGTTGGTGAGTAATGTTGATTGTGCCTTATTTGAGCTTTTAGCATCTTGGAATGTTGGTTAATATGTCATTTGACAACCTTTAAATATGTCTTATTTGTCTATTTGGGTATTTTTCATAAATAGCATTACTATGATAGTTACAAGAAACTCAATAATAACCCCCAAAACAAGGTAATGAAGGCCACAAGCTGCTATATGATGGCATTAATAAAAGAAAATCAATAAGACCCCACAAACAAGATATTGAAGGGCACAAGCAATGTAATAAAAGGTGCATTGCTATATTATGGCATTGATAAAAGAAACTCATTAAGAACCCCACAAACAAGATATTGAAGGCCGCAAGCAATGTAATAAAAGACACTTCTATATGATGGCATTAATATAAGGGTTATATACAAGCAAAAAAAAACTCCTAGGGTCCATAAATAAATAAAAGTATATGAAGGGGAACACCCATGAGCCGCCTTACGAATACTTTATAGTTTGCTTCCTTTCAAAAAGCGAAACCATTGGTAGGAAGCACTTATTCACATGTAAAGGACTCATGTTTTGTTGAGCTCGTAAATGATCAAGATGCAAATAATTGAGTGTAATTAGTTTTGATGTGTCACTCTTTACCAAGATTCCAAAGGAGCTATAATTTGTTGTGGAAGCGGAAGCATGAACTTAGAAAACTAAATATTGTAGCACAAATTAGTTACAAAGAAATAATGAAGAGAATTAAATGGAATAACAAAATAACACAAACATTGATTTACGTTGTAAAACCTTGACAAAACACTAAGGAAACATCCACAGGGCAATGTATCAATATCCTTATTGCTCGAAGAAAACAATGACAAAATCCATAGCTAGCTACTATTGATTTTCTTGTAGTAGCAGGAGTTATCTTTCTCATGGCTGTCTTAACATTATTTATTTCCTTTCATTGTTGTCTTATGTCTGCAATTTTTATTTACTAAATTGTTTGTTAATATTTCTAGGTGTGATGCTTTATTTGGTTAGCATCAATTTGTTAACAGATGATTAGAATGGTTGACTATCGGGTTGTCAGTTCTAATTGCAACCCTTTGCATTAGCCGTGTTTACCGCATCTAGAGTCATGACATTTTGTTTGCCATTGTTGGGTACTTATGTCCCTTTGATCAGCTTATTGAGATATAGTGATCCGTGTAAAAATATAGCTGTCTATATTCGAATAATCTTTGTGAATTATATGTTGTGTATGTTATATCTGCGATATAAATAATTGCTCAGCAAACATAACAATAAAATTGAATATAGTGCTTGAGGAATATAAATCAACATTTCCAGTAAATTGTTACATTACTTCAGATTGATATTAGTTGAAGAGATATTAATTAAAATTATTCTATAATTTTAAATTCTGATCCAAAACTTAACATGGTATTAGAGCAGGTTTAAGAAAATATCGTGATCAAAATTAGTTAAACACCAAAATACTCTTCTTTTCTCCTTAGGACATCTATCTTAGCATTGAGAATGGTGAATGGACTCAAGGTCGAAGATAGACTTGATGGTGCCTCTAACTTCACCTCTTGGAAGTTTAGAGTTCTAATTGCATTAGAAGAAAACGATATTCTTGAGTTCATGGAGAAAGAAGTACTTGAGCCTTCCGATGAGACTAAGAAAACACAATGGAAGAAGAATGGCACAAAAGCTAGGAAGATCTTGATAGACTTTGTGATGAATCACCTAGTATCGATCATCTCCAAGTCGAAGTCAGCTAAAAAAATGTTTGATACTCTAAAAGGCATGTATGAGATCAACAACACCAATAGAGCCCTTGCTTTGATACAACAACTTCACCATGTAAAAATGGATAAAGAAAATTTAGTCATCTCATTCTTTATGAAGATTGCTGATTTGAGAGATCAGTTGAGCGCTATTGGAGACATAATTGCAGACAAAGATCTTGTTATGTTGGCACTAAATGGTCTTCCCCAATCTTGGGAGACCTTCATCCAAAGCATCAGTGGGAGATCTAAGTTGCCCAAGTTTGATCGTCTTCGAGTTGATTGTATTCAAGAAGAGTCCAAGTTGGCAACAAAAGGAATTGGGCGAAACATCATGATGTAGAAAATCAAGTTCTCGCTACACATACTTCTAGAGAAAGAGGCAAAAGAAGAAAAAAGAATAGAGACTAAGAATCAGATTATGCCCCATATTCAAAGAAGAATGATTTCTCTCACATTCAGTGTTTCAGATGTGACAAGTATGGTCACTTTGCTCAAGATTGCAAATTAAGACCTACACAACTTGCTTCTACTACGGAAATTGCCATGGGGACATCTTAGAAGGAGCCAAGCTCTAAAGTTGATTAAGAAGGTTTCTTATTCTAAAGTCGACTAGTTTCTTCGAAGAGGAGGAATTAACATTTAGAGGGAGTTTGACAAACCAACAAAGGCAACCTTGGACAAGAAGGTTAGGAGGTTGATACTAGTACTTGAAGCCCTTGTTGAGAGGGAGGCTTAGCATCAACAATTTGTGTTATCTGATGTTAATGCATTTTTTCTCCGAGATCGAGAAATTTGAGGTGAAAGCCCTTGTTAATGCATTTTTGTTTTGAGACGGAGAAATTTGAGGTGAAAGCCCTTGTTAATGCGTTTTTCTCTGAGACGGAGGAATTTGAGGTGAAAGCCCTTGTCCATCTTTGAGACAGAGATGTGGTTCTATCCACCCTTTGGGAGTAGCCATGGTGGATGTCATGTTGAGAAACTCCATGACAACGTCACGTTGAGAGACTCTCTGATGAATTCTTTGTATTTGTGTTTTTCCACACATGGGGGTAGCCATGGTGGACGTCATGTTGAGTGACTCCATGACGACATCACATTGAGTGACTCTGTGATGGGCACTTGTGCACATATTCCTTTCCACACATGGGCGTAGCCATGGTGGATGTCATGTTGAGTGACTCCATGACGATATCACGTTGAGTGACTCTGTGATGAAACTATCTTCCACAAATGGGTGTAGCCATTGTGAGTGTCATGTTGAGTGACTCCATGACGATATCATGTTGAGTGACTCTGTGATGAAACTATCTTCCACAAATGGGTGTAGCCATGGTGGATTTCATGTTGAGTGACTCCATGATGATATCACATTGAGTGACTCTGTGATGAAACTATCTTCCACAAATGGGTGTAGCCATTGTGAGTGTCATGTTGAGAGACTCCATGACATGGATATCTGGAAAGATATCTCCCTAGATAAGAGGGAGTGTTGATGTTCTTGTAGCAACAAGGGTTATCTTTCTGACTATTGTCTTAATGTTATTTATTTCCTTTCATCCCTGTCTTATATATGCAATTTTTATTTACTAAATTGTTTGTTAATATTTCTATTTGTGATTTTTTATTTGGTTAGCATCCATTTGTTAATAGATGATTAGAATGGTTGACTATTGGGTTGTCAGTTCTAATCGCAACCCTTTGCATTAGTTGTGTTTCCCCCATCTAGAGTCATGACATTTTGTTTGCCATTGTCAGGTACTTATGTCCCTTTGATTGAGTTATTGGGATATACTGGTCCGTGTAAAAATATAGTTGTCTATATTCGAATAATCTTTGAGAATTATATGTTGTGTATGTTATATATACGATATATATAATTGCTTAGCAAACATAACAATAAAATTGAATATAGCGCTTGAGGAATAAATCAACATCTTTAGTACATTGTTACATTACTTCAGATTGATATTAATTGAAGATATATTAATTAAAACTATTCTATAATTTTAAATTCTGATCCAAAACTTAACAACTACCGTATTGCTATCACTTTTACAATTTGAGTTTGCAATTCACAACAACATCCTAACAATTGCTCTTGCAATTTGCAATCCACACCAATTGCTCTTGCAATCGACAATTCATATTACAACATTGCCTTCAAGGCAACAAAGATATATAGACTATTTCTATATTACAATTGACACCCAAGATAGAAATAACCTCCTTAATTCTATTAAAGAAATTAGGAGCATTACCATAAGGCTTCCTTAATCACATAAAAGAAATCAGGAACTTGCTCACAAGGAAAACTTATTATTCTAAAGGTAAGACTAAATTAGAAATTTTATTGTCTTTTTTTGTTGTCATTAACCAACAATTGTTGTCACTATCCAACATTAAAAGCATCAATCATGTTATAGAAGACAACAAAATTGGTTCAAATATGTTTGAAATCATCATCATTTACCTTTAAATGGGACAAGTTTCAAATATACGTGGAATATAGAAATGGGATCATCCATGTCACCAACTATCATTAATTTTTAATGGAAAATTACAAGAAAAAAACATTAAAAGCATGTTCATTAAAATCATATGGATGAAAGAGACATGCATGAACTAATATGTATAAGTATCAAGAAGAGGAAGATTGGCAATTTCCATAATCACCTCAAAGAACTTTCATAACATTTAACTTTCACAATCAAGTAAGAAGGCTATGGTTCTATTTCATCTTTATATGTTTTACAAGAAGAAAAAATGATGGAATTTCGTATACAGGTTTATTGGAAGAAAACATAAAGATAATAATTTGCTACTTATTCCCATCATCATCATTTGTGTTAGAAAGTTGTATTCAAAAGACTAGCTTTCAGAACATTGAGATTCTAGATGATCATCATTTCAATCAAGAAAATAAGCACTTGACAATAGTTCTAAACAAAAGTGGCTATTAAAAAATACAAATAAACAAAACATTTCAAAATAGTAGAATACATCCACTAGGAAAGGAAAATGAATATGTAATGAATGTGAACATAAATGAAAGGCCTTTTGCCTTAACATCTATAAACTATAATTAATAAGATTTTAAAATCATAAAAAGAAAAGGGATTTAAATGATGTTCTTATCTATCAACATTTATAAAACAAGTTGAGGTTGATGAGGGACAACCTTGTAAAAAACAACATTGTATACATGATAAGGTGTTCTTGTGGAAGACCCTACATTGGAAAAATGAGATGTGGAAGAGCTAATATGTATACATATGGCTAGTGGATTGTGGGCATCCACCTCTAACCCAATATGCGGCCTCAAGCCCAATATGAACTTGCAAATCTTGAAGTGCTCATCTAATTGATATTGCGGTACATACTTGAGCAAATGAGAGAACCTTTCCCAATATTGAGTTATTATCATACTACCTTAGGTTAGGTTCTAAACTTTGTCATCTTCTTGTCGAAAACAAGCTGAGGTAAGCACCTCTTCTTGAATAATTTGATGAATTGTTCCCAAGTTTTCTCTCCTAGCAATAGCCTCATCTCAACCTTCTCATTATCTCACCCAGTGGTTGATTCACCAGTGAGTTGATATGCTCCCCAATCGCCTTAGTCTCATTAGAAAGGTTGCACAACTCAAAATATTTTTCCATTTCAATTATACACACCTCTTCTCTATCTCTTATAGTTTTCCCATGAAATTTCAGAGGATCAACCTTCTTGAGGTCCTTTCCCAACTCCTTTGCAATCCTACCTTGATTATTGCCAACATCCTCTTTTGTTTTGTTCCTCATTCTAGTCTTGTCCTCTTCTAACCTCTTGTTCTAAATTATCCATTTTGACTCCTTGTTGAGTCAAGAGGTTGATGATCTAGTTCAACCTCTTAGTTTTCTCATTGTTTTGGCCACTACTCGATCCACCATTCCTTGTGTGTACCATGGCTGACTAGGTTGACTTGCACCACATATCATACTTTAGCATAGTGGTCATAGGTGTTGGAAATATGCCTCGAATTATCCTAACCATTGTTCGGGTTGATTGAAGTAACCTATCCCGTTAGAACAACTGTCGGTTTAACTCTTGCAAATGGACCGGTGGAATCCTCTTCTTGTGATCAGCTATCGGGTGAGCAAGTTGAGTAGATCTGACGATCAGACGAAAAGATCCAACGGCTGTCGCTATATTGTGATGAGAAACTGCTCGTTGGAATATCCCTCACGACATGGCGACTAAGTGATGGGTCCCGACAAGAGAGCACTCAAGCGAAGTTAACTGGTGAGCAAGTCCAGGATGATCAGACGGTGATCAAGGTTGATCCAACGGTGATCGCTAGGTCGCGATGGGAAATTGCTCGTTGGAATATCCCTCGTGACATGGCGACCAAGTGGTGGGACCCGACAGGTGAGCGACCCAGGTGAGTTAAAGGCCTTGCAAATCGCAGATGATTGGACGATGATCACAGAAGATCCGACGGTGGTCGCTAGGTCGCGATGGGAAATTGCTCGTTAAAATATCCATCGCGACCCAGCGACAAAGAAGAATTTCGGGCGAATAGTGAGGCCGTGCTAAGATGTCAGAGTAGGGACCCAGAACCAATCGAGGGGTGCCACGTGGTGAAGCGCAGAGAGAAAGATCGGACGTTCGGGATAGCTGATTGTTTGTCTTCCCGATACCTGATAGAATCGCCTTCGACGATTGGGTTGATGTCGCCTGGACCGAAGACTAGTGGGCGGACACTTGGAATATTTCTGTCGGTGTATTTGAATACAAACCGATCCGTCTTCCGGATGAATGTGGGATAATATGTTTTCCACGAATTCATGATTGAACAGGCTGTTATTGGATGGTTATGCTCCAAGGCCGATTGGTTTGGCAGATGGCGGTTGCCAGAGATGTAAGTGATGAGCAGATGGGTGTGCATAAATACTGTGGTGGTGGCCGAAGAGAAGAGATGGAAGTTGTAGAAGCTAAGCCGAGATGTCTGCATGTTGTGTGAACAGAGTTATGAGAACACAGTCCATAAAAGAGGATCTGAGTACTTTATTGTAACCGTGTTGTTTATTGAATAAAGGGATCTCTTTTTTGGTGGTGGGTTTTTTACTCGTAAGGGTTTTCCCACGTATATCTGATGTCTTTCTCTGGTGCTATTCTGTCTGGTTAATCTTAACCTTCTGTCTGTGTTTTATCTTAATGTATTGCAAACTGAAATTAAAATACTTCCTTGCTTGCAAATCCCCTTAGAATTGACTTCAGGAGAGCGTTTTCCGCGCACTTCTTTCCTTACAAGTGGTATAAGAGCCATTTAGTTGTGTTATCCTTGTCGGGTAGGGCTGGTTTGTGTCAATTCTGTTTTCAGTGGGAGTCTGGCAGAGTATTTTTGTTTGCAGATTGAGATGGCACTCACTCCTGGACGAGTGGAGATTGAGAAGTTCAATAAATCAAACTTTGAGTTGTGGAAACTCAAGATGGAAGATTTGCTAGTTGATTGAGATTTGTGGGTTGTTGTGTCTGGACAAAAACCTTCAGACATGAAGCAAGAAGATTGGGATCTTGTAGATAGAAAAGCCAGAGGATTAATCAGAGTCTATTTGACAGACTCTGTTTTGTTAAATGTTCATGAGGAAAAGACTGCACATTTTCTGTGGAAGAAACTTGGAGATATTTATCAGGGGAAATCTCTAGTAAACAAGTTGTTCCTGAGGAAGAAGTTGTATTCCTTGAAGATGGACGAGGGTACATCTGTTGCAGATCATCTGAATGTTTTCAACATGATGGTTGCTCAGCTAACCTCCATGGGAGTCAAGATTGATGACGAGGATCGATGTATGCTTCTGTTGTGTTCTCTGCCTGACACATGGGATCATCTAGTAATGGCCATTGGAAGCACAAAAACCACTTTCAAGATGGAAGAAGTGGTTGCTTCGTTGTTGTCAGAAGAAACATGAAAGAAACATTCTGAGATGGTCAAGGAGGCCCTTGTTGTTCATGGCAAGACAGAGGACAAGAAGTCTAAATCCAAGTCAGAGGAAAGTTCCGGTCCTGGAAAGAAGTCCAAAGCGAAGTGCTGGAACTGTGGGCTGGTTGGTCACATTCAGAAGGATTGCAAAGAGAAGAAGAAGAAAGAAACAAGAGTTCTTTAGATTCTTCGTCTTGTGCGTCCTCATAGAATGAGGATGGAGGTGCCTTGTGAGCTGTTTTGGCAAGACATACATCTGCTGGTGTCTGGTTCTGTCACGATGCCATGTAAGACTAGGTACCATGGGTCTTTGGCAGTGATGCAGATTCATCATTTGATGGTGAATGATCTTCATGTGACTGAAGATGCTAACATCTTGAGGATTCATTCATAAGTCCTGGTAGAGATGTTGTTTTCCTTAGTTAGGATGTGTTATTTATGTCTGGGTACACTTTTGAGATGCATTTAGAGTTGTGACATAATATGGTTATGTTCATACAGAGCATGTAATCTCTTTGGAAGAGATGTTTTAGATCATTTTTGTCATGTTTAGATTCCTGATTTTGCAATTGGAAAGTTTGACAATGATCTAGTTTTTGTTTCTGTAATTTTGAGTACATTGATCATATTGTTTGATACTTTGTGATAATGTGATTATGCATTTGGAGGTTGGCATGTGTTGATCAGTTACAGGGTGCTCATGGATACATGGCAACAGAGATGGTGCTATCTTTCTCTTGTGGCTAGAGATGTATGTGTTGGAATGATTAATAGGTCCAACTGAGATGCATTCATCTATTATAACATAGTTCACATTTTAGAGGTGGGTGTAGAAGGGCATGATATAGGGTGCTGTGAAGACTTGCTTGCAAGTTCTTTGTTTCCAGTTAGTTTTGAGAAAGCTCTTGGTACAAAGATTATTTCACTTCTATGAGATGTTGTAAACGGTTGACATTACCTGTGCTGTGGGAGCTCCTTGGTGTGTATTGCATGTGGAGCTTGAGATTGTGAGTAACAGGTTGTACATGTCAATGATCTCTTAAGGGTATGTGTAGTTAGATGTGCTAGCACTTGCTGTGGGTGCTATTCTATCTATGTCTGTAACAAATGTTTGTACATTTGGTTAGTTTTTGGATAATGAGTTTTGTGTGCTCGAGAGACAGAGTTGTAATTTTCTCAGTGGATAGCTTCTATTTATGTCATGTGGCAGTGGCATGGTAGAAGGTGGAAGTATTCATGAAAGATATGAGACTGCTCTGCATAGGTGCACATGTTAATTTCTTTTTCCTGATGGTTTCTGATCGAGTGGTATATCAACATTGATGGGCTTTAGAGTCCATGGTTATCAGTGTAATTTGTAAGTGTTCGGCATGGTAGATAGGTCCAGTAAATTCTTTAGCAAGTGGGAGATTGTTGGAAATATGCCTCGAATTACCCTGACCAGTGTTCGGGTTGATCGGAGTAACCTATCCCGTTAGAACAACTGCTAGTTTGACTCTTGCAAATGGACTAGTGGAATCCTCTTCTTGTGATCGGCTATCGAGTGAGCAAGTTGAGTAGATCTGACGGTCGGGCGAACTATTGCTATATCGTGATGGGAAATTGCTCGTTGGAATATCCCTCGTGACATGGCGACTAAGTGATGGGTCCTGACAAGAGAACACTCAAGTGAAGTTAACCGGTGAGCAAGTCCAAGATGATTGGATGGTGATCAAGGTTGATCCAACGGTGATCGCTAGGCCACGATGGGAAACTGCTCATTGGAATATCCCTCGTGACATGGCGACCCAGTAGGTGAGCGGCCCAAGTGAGTTAAAGGCCTTGCAG
The DNA here is from genome assembly GCF_030272615.1 of Cryptomeria japonica. Lineage (NCBI taxonomy): Eukaryota > Viridiplantae > Streptophyta > Pinopsida > Cupressales > Cupressaceae > Cryptomeria > Cryptomeria japonica. Next base: position 677,167,124 of record NC_081408.1, on the reverse strand, counting down.
ATCGCAGATGATCGGACGACAATCACAGAAGATCCGATGGTGGTCGCTAGGTCACGATGGGAAATTGCTCGTAAGAATATCCATCGCGACCCAATGACATAGAAGAATTCTGGGCAGATAGTGAGGTCGTGCTAAGATGTCAGAGCAGGGACCCAGAACCAATCAGGGGGTGCCACGTGGCAGAGCGCAGAGAGAAAGATCGGACATTCAGGATAGTTGATTGTTTGTTTTCTTGATACTCGATGGAATCGCCTTCGATGATCGGGTTGGTGTCGCCTAGACCAAAGACTAGTAGGCGGACACTTGGAATGTTTCTGTCGGTGTATTTGAATATGAACCGACCCGTCTTCTGGATGAATGTGGGATAATATGTTTTCCACGAATTCATGAATGAACAGGCTGTACTGGACGGTTATGCTCGAAGACCGATTGGTTTGGTAGATGGCGGTTGCCAGAGATGTAACCGACGAGCAGATGGGTGTGCATAAATATTATGGTGGTAGCTAGAGAGAAGTGATGGAGGTTGTAGAAGCTAAGCCGAGATGTCTGCATGTTGTGTGAACAGATTTCTGAGAACAAAGTCCATAAAAGAGGATCTGAGTACTTTATTGTAACCATGTTGTTTACTGAATAAAGGGATCTCTTTTTTGGTGGTGGGTTTTTTACCCGTAAGGGTTTTCCCACGTATATTTGATGTCTTTCTCTGGTGCTATTCTGTCTAGTTAATCTTAATCTTCTGTCTGTGTTTTATCTTAATGTATTGCAAACTGAAATTAAAATACTTCCTTGTTTGCAAATCCCCTTAGAATTGACGTTAGGAGAGTGTTTTTCGCGCACTATTTTCCTTGCAATAGGCCGTAGATTTTAATCAACAACTCTGATGCCAAAAAGGAAGGTTATAAACCTTAATATCTGACAAACTAAATTAATTACTCATTTAAAACATCATCAAATTAATAGTGTTGGCATATGCACACTCCAATGAGACATTGAAGGTGATTGAAGGTTTTGTCATTGATGGCAACCTTACAATCCTATGACACCGGCAAGGCATTACACCGGCACTAGCAAGAACAAACTCTACACCGACACTCAGACCACTGGCACCGGCAGAGAAAGGAAGCATACCGACACAGAGGCTGACAGGATTTTTGTTGTAATATATTTTGTTTATTATTGTAAACACATTGTAAGTCGACTTGGCATAATTTAAAATGACTCATATATATAAGAGATCATTGTAGGACCTTAGTAGGAGAGATAGAAGAATGTAATTAGGCGAAATAAGGCAGACCTATTATGCGAATTATAGGTTAAGGGTTTATGTAAGAAGCAAAATAGAAACCGGTACTGGATCTGGCATTATAGATGCTATTCTTAAGCAGTACAAGACATTGGATTTATATAATCCATTTTGTAAGTCAGTAAGACTTCCCATTTTGTAATTGAGCAGTGAGCTCTAGGCACTTGGCCTTCCTGCATGTGCAGGCTCCTCTTGTAGCAGTAATATTCTCTTATTGGCCAGTAAGTGAATATTGTGGGTCACAAATCCCACCGAGGTTTTTCCCACACTGGGTTTCCTTGTTAAATCCTTGTGTTATGGTGTGTTTTTCATGTGGTTGTTTTTATCTCTATTTATTGCATTACTTCTTGCTTACAGGTACACAATTTTAATTTGCTCTACATGTTTTAAGTTAAGAAATTCTAATTACCGGTTAGATATTGATTCACCCCCCCCTCTTAGTATCTATGGGAATCCTAACAATTGGTATCAGAGCCTGGTCCTCTATTTTCAGAAGCCTAACAACTTGAGGAAGATCTTGACACCGGTAGAGATGGAAAATCTGATGAAGCAACTAGAAGCAACTCTCTCAGATTATGATACAGAAAAATTGAAAAACATCAAACTTGAAGATGATCTAAAGGCAGCCTAGGATATCATTTAGGCGCTTCAATAAAATTTTACCATTGCAAGAAACAAGAGAAGAGAACTATGTGAAAAGATGCAAAATGAGAATGATGAAAAAGAATCACTTAATGATCAGATAAGCAAGCTGAAACAAGAGAACATGACAATGAAGAATGAGATGCAAGATATGAACATGAGATTTTGTAAGGAAATTGAAGATAGAAAGAAGAATGAAGAAGAGTTAACCAGAAGACTAAGTGATGCAGCAAATGAGAACACAAGACTTAGCTATGAAAATGACTTACTGAAGACAGATTTGATGCATACACAGAATAACTCCAATGAACTGATGAGACAGAAAGAGATCTTAGAAAGAGATCTGGATATTGCAAATCAGCATAAAGAAAAATTCAAGAAAAGCTCAGAAGAACTTGGTGAATTACTGAAGAAACAGAAACCTAAAGGTGACACTTGTGGAATTGGCTTTGAAGCAGGAGAAAGCTCTGGTACTGCAAACACTTAGGATTATAGCAAACCGGTAAGACAACCTACTGCTTACAAATTTAATGGAAAATGTTTTAACTGTAATAAGTATGGTCATAGAGAAAATCAATGTAGATCTAAAAATTATCAAAACATCAACACACCCACCGGTCAATGTTCAAAATGCAACAAAGTTGGTCACAACTCTAAAAATTGCAGAATGAATGTGAGATGTTATGTTTGTGGAAGATTTGGACACTTATCTAATCAATGTAGAACACAAACTGGCATAGGTTATGGGAAAGCTATTCATAAAAATAATGTGACTTGCCATGCATGTAACAAGATTGGACATATTGCAAAATTTTGCAGAAGTAAAGGATCATCAACAGACAACAAAAGTTCTAGTTTGAAAGGAAAAGAAAAAGTTGAAGAGGTTAAGCAAGAATTCTCAAAACAATGGATTAGAAAGTCAGACCTAAATAATGTTGGGAATACTCCTCCACCGATAGAACCAATCAACACTCCACCGACAGGACAAAGTAGTGCTCCACTGGCAGGAAGCTCTTCATCAAATTGAAGAAAAGTTTTTTTGAGGGTTTGGCAATCAAATGAGACATAAGATATTATTCCCTCGGTTAATTGTGAGAAGTAGAAATTATTTCTATACCGGAAAATAATGTTAAGTGGTTACTTCACCGACATGCATTAAATATGGTAGTTGGCAAATTGACATTATAAATTAATGGTTTTGGCTCCATTTCACTTCACTATGAATTCAAACACTCGAAGAGTGCGAAATCTCCAGAGCTAAGGCATTTTGAGCAAGAGGCAAGCACTTCAGCAATCAATCCATCCTAAAGCAAAAAAAGGTATTTATTATCATGGCATCCTCCTCTGCACCTGAATTCATAGCAAACCCTACTGTAGTCGAGGTTATCAAACGCCCTAGGCCCGTATTCCAGTTAGTTCTCGAGGTAGCTAAAAAGGATGATAATGTTGGTGCATTCTCCCAAATTCCCAAAGGAGTTGTTTTCGCAGAAGACCCCAAAATATACATCGATTGCCACATAGATGAACTAGGAGATGAAGAAATTAAAAACATGTACAAAACCATTATATGTGATGATTCCGGAAAAGTGAAGCCTGAACATAAAATTGTTGAAACCCTAGGATTCACTGAGATCCTTAGCATTCCGAACTTTCCTAAAGAAGTCATTAGGATAGTGTTGAGCAGGGTACATGGTGAATTCTTTTGGTTAGACTCAATTCACAAAATTACCAAGGAAGCAGTGAAAGTTGTAACAGGGTTACCTTCCACCGGCAGCAGACCAGACAAAACCAAGAAGGTCTCATATGACCTAGTAATAAACCTAATTGGTGCAACATCCGACAGAAGGTCTTTGAGGGTTAATGATGTGACCGATATAAATGTGAGATTTGTTAGCATGATTCTAAGTTACAAAGCAACTCATGCAAACAGACTTAACTCAGTTTCAAGTTTATATATTAAGAGTGCTTATGACATGGTTAAGGACAATGTAAAAATTGATGTGTGTGAATGGCTGAAAGATGAGTTAATTGATAATTTAGGTAAAATCAAGAAGGATAAGAAAGGGACTTTTAGATTTGGTAACTTACTTGTATGCTTAATGCTACACATAACCAAACAAGTTCCCGGTATAGGCGACAAGAGCCTTGGATTCGATATACCGGTAAGAAAATAGCTATTAGACCTATTCAACAACATGGGTGAGAATAAAGAAAAGAATATCAATGAATATTTTCAAGCACTTAAGGCTAGAATGAACAAAAGAATCAGACTATCATAGAAAATTGTTAACAAATACAAGGATGATATATGTTTTGTAATTAAAAAGGATGAGATCTGGATGGAAGCAGTGATCCCAAGAACAATTTGGGTTACTGAGATGGGCTATGAGACTGATGATCATATCATTGAGACTTATGCAAAAGCCCTTCTGGAAGCACCTAAGGAACCCAAGGAAGAGGTATTCGATAGTGCAAAGATGATTGAAAGCCAAATTCAATCCAAGAAGAGGGTAAAGAAAGTTGAAGCAATTGTGAGGAAAGGCTCACGACAGGCAAAAACTATCAGGGAAGATGTACTAAAACAAACCGACATCACTGAGGATGAGTTAGCAACTTTACAGCCTCAAACTTATCTATCACCGGTAGCAACTTCTTCTGAGAATGACATGCCAACAACATTCAAAAGAGTAGTAAGGAAAAGGGATCCCTCACCGGCATCAACACCCTCGCCCAAAAGAACTAGACAAAAACAATAGGCAGTGAGGTCTCTAGTTAAGAAAACAACACCAAAGAAAAAGCTAACTCCTACGAGGAAAAGGACTCAACAAAACATTGCCCCACTTGATGAATTGCTGAATGAAATCACAGAAGAAGGAAAACTCAAGAATATAGAAAAATTATATGATACACTATCAGCAAATGAGAAAGAACAAGTTGAAAGCAGTGTCATTTTACACCTGGACATCTACAAGAAATTTTTAATGCAAGTGGTAGATGAACTACCAATTGAATTGTTCAAAAGATTGGAAGGAAGAAGACAAGCTGTTGTAGAGCTTGATAAGAAAATTAAAATTGAAAAATTATTTGCTGTTTACCCAGTAAAATCGCCAAAGGAGATTGATGATTTAATTGCAGAAGCCAACCGGTCAGTATTCTCTACTGCACACTGGCATATTGCACTCGTGGCAGGAAGAGTAAATGAGGTAACAACAGATATTGAAAATGCATGGGATATATTCCTTGTGGAAAAAGAAAAGCAGGAAGAATACAGGAACCCCAAGCCTACCAAAGTCTATCAAAAGGAGAAAGATAAGCGGAAAGGGAAGGTTGGTGGACCACCTAGTATCAAAATAAAAGATAACTTATCCCAACCACCTCTGATTACTCCACCGGTAACGAAAATTGAAGATCAACCGACAGATGAGAGTATGGGTATAAAGGATACAAATCCTAATCCTGAGGTTTTATACACAGTTAATGTTGATACTCAAACAATCAACATTGTGGTAGATAAAGACACAACCGGTAAAATTGACATGGCTAGTGAGCCACCAGTAACTGATCAAACTAACAACACACAAGAAAAACAGGCAGATGAAAGCATAGGGCAACAGACATAAACTCAGGCAGAGATAGGTCAACAAACAGAGAGTCCAACAGAGCAATAGGCTCCGGAACAGGAACAAGTTCATGTGGAAACAGTGCCACCGACAACAGGAGAGAAACAAAAACCTTTGCTTAAAGAAATGGAAACATAGACTGACCTACCAGAGGTCACTACAAGCATGGTTACTTCCTCCACCAGCGTAATTCAGAATGTTGGTTCCTCCTCAATAGGTTACAAATCAACAAATGTAACTGAAGTTCTTTTGGATTCTTTAAAGAAAATAATAGATTGTAGTTCACAAGCCTATAAAGCTATAGATGACACAATCCCAATTTTGAAGATGGTAGCTCCTAACTGCAATGTAGATAATAAGGATTCTTTGAGCCAACTCGACACTTTGTCTAAGTACATTACTAACAACACAGTGACAGTTGAGCAAATAAAGGAAGAGGCATTGAAAGAAAAATTGGAAATTGAAAAACAAAAATTCTTTGATGATCAAATAAAGAAGTGTACTAGAGAATTTGACACACTTCTACTAGAACTATGCAACTCATTGAAGGAATTCAAAACTCTATATAGAGACATTTGCAAGACGAACTTCCTAATGGTTGACATAGATAAGAAAATGAGCAAGGTACATGATGAAATCAATAAACCTACTAACAGTTTTGTTAACTCACCTGATGCATTATCAGTTTTTGAACAAAAGATAACATGTTTTGAGGAAGAGTTACTTAAGTTAGAAAGAGAAAAGGAAAGAATAATAAACAAGGATAAAAATATGAGACTAAGAATAAGTCCAAGACTGGACTATCTAGCATCCTTGAGAAAGGAAATATCTGAGGGAACAATACAGGGACAGAAAACACTGGCAGAGCATATGCAACATCTCACTGATACAGTACAAAGAACTGAGGCAGCAATTAAAGAGAGTAAGAAGTTCATGGAAAGTATAAATTTGGTTTTGGCGGATATTTTTCAAATTGTAACTACCCAGTTACAAGGTTGAGACAAGAAACTACAACACTATTGACACCTTGACAACCTTTGTCATTGATGCCAAAGGGGGAGTAGTAGTATGAGAAAATAATCGGCAAAGGACTCACCTACTCAGGGGGAGCTCAACTCATATATTTTTGGGTACACATTTTTGGAAACATATTTTTGGATTACAAGTTTTGGATACAGTTTTGGAATTTTCTCATGAGTGTTGCCATCAATACCAAAGGGGGAGATTGTTGGCATATGCACACTCCAATGAGACATTGAAGGTGATTGAAGGTTTTGTCATTGATGGCAACCTTACAATCCTATGACACCAGCAAGGCATTACACCAGCACTAGCAAGAACAGACTCTACATTGGCACTCAGATCACCGACACCGACAGAGAAAGGAAGCATACTGGCACAGAGGCCGACATGATTTTTGTTATAATATATTTTGTTTATTATTGTAAAAACATTGTAAGCTGACTTGGCATAATGTAAAATGACTCATATATATAAGAGATCATTGTAGGACCTTAGAAGGAGAGATAGAAGAATGTAATTAGGCGAAATAAGGCAGACCTATTATGTGAATTATAGGTTAAGGGTTTATATAAGAAGCAGAGAAGAAACCGGTACTGGATTTATATAATCCATTTTGTAAGTCAGTGAGACTTCCCATTTTGTAATTGAGCAGTGAGCTCTAGGCACTTGGCCTTCCTGCATGTGCAGGCCTCTCTTGTAGCAATAATATTCTCTTATTGGCTAGTAAGTGAATATTGTGGGTCACAAATCCCACCGAGTTTTTTCCCACACCGGGTTTCCTCGTTAAATCCTTGTGTTATGGTGTGTTTTTCATGTGGTTGTTTTTATCTCTGTTTATTGCATTACTTCTTGCTTATTGGTACACAGATTTAATTTTCTCTACATGTTTTAAGTTAAGAAATTCTAATTACCAGTTAGATACTGATTCACCCCCCCCCTCTCAATATCTGTGGGATTCCTAACAAATAGTTTGAGCAATAACTTCATAATTCGATAAATAACAAAATATAATTTAGAGTTTTAGTACTTAATCTAGGCAAAGCCCATGTGCACGCACACACACACACAAACACTCACACCCATATGAATCAAAAGATTACAATGAAGGTCCTCATGCCATGAGAATATCAATATCAATGAATAATTACAATTCCCAATTAATTCAAGTATAACAATCATACTTTCTCGCCATCAACCACAATCATTTGCAAGTCGAGGTGCTTTTCTGCCCAACTACGAAGAAATTATGCTTCCTTAGAGTCCTTCATGATACAAAGAACCATCGAACCTCCATGAAGAGCCTAGCTACCTGGAAACAATGACAAGATGAAAACCTTGGTGCAACCTGATACATCTGTTAGGATTCCCACAGATACTGAGAGGGGGGGGTGAATCAGTATTTGACTGGTAATTAGAATTTCTTGACTTAAAACATGTAGAACATATTATAACAGTGTACCGGTATGCAAGAAATAATGCAATAAACATAAATGAAAGCAACCAAATAAGAAACACACCATAACACAATATTTTAATGAGAAAACCCGGTGTGGGAAAAACCTCGGTGGGATTTGTGACCCACAATATTCACTTATTGGCCAATAAGAGAATATTACTTACAAGAGGGGCCTGCACATGCAGGAAGACCAATTTCCTAGAGCTCACTGCTCAATGGGAAGTCTCATTAACTTACAATGTGGATTATACAAATCCAATGTCTTGTACTGCTTTACAATAGCATCTATAATGCCAGATTCAGTACCGGTTTTTGCTCTGCTTCTTACATAAACCCTTTAACCTATATTTCATATAATAGGTCTGCCTAATTATTTTTTCTTCATTCTATCTCTTACAAAATGTCTACAATGATCTCTCTTATATATAAGAGTCATTTTACAACTTGCCAAGTCGGCTTTCAAAGTTTTTACAATAATAAACAAAATATAATATAACAAAAATCCTGTTGGCCTCTGTGCCGGTATGCTTCCTTTCTCTACTGGTGCCGGTGGTCTGAGTGCCAGTGTAGAGTGTGATCTGCTGATGCCGGTGTAATGCCTTGCCGATGCCATAGTATTGTAAGGTTGCCATCAGTGACAAAACCTTGAATCACCTACAATGTCTCATTGGAGTGTGCATATGCCAACAATCTCCCCCTTTGGCATTGATGGCAACACTCATGAGAAAATTCAAAAGTGTATCCAAAAGTATGTTACCAAAAATATATGCTCCCCCTAAGTAGATAATTCTTCTGTCGGTTATTTTCTCTTATTTTCTCATACTACTACTCCCTCTTTGGCATCAATGACAAAAGTTGTCAAGGTGTCAATAGAGTTGTAGCCTCAACCTTGTAATTAGGTAGTTACAGTTTGAAATAGATCTGCCAAAATCAAGTTTATACTCTCCATAAACTTCTTACTATCTCTTATTGTTGTCTTTGTTCTTTGAATTGTACCGGTGAGGTGCTGCATATGCTCTGCCAGTGTTCTCTGTCCCTGTACAAGTGCCTTAGATATTTCCTTCTGCATGAATGCTAGATAGTCCAATCTTGGACTCAATCTTAGTCTCAAACTTTTTGCCTTATCCACTATTCTCTCCTTTTCTCTTCCCAACTTAAGTAACTCATCCTCAAAATTTGTTATCTCTTGTTCAAAAACTGATAGTGTATCCGGTGAGTTAACAAAATTGTTTGCAAGTTTATTTATTTCATCCTGTACCTTGCTCATTTGCTTATCTATATCAACTGTTAGTAGGTTTGTCTTGCATATGTCTTTATACAGAGTTTTGAATTCCTTCAGTAAGTTGCATAGTTCTGGTAGAAGTGTGTCAAATTCCCTTGTACACTTCTTTATTTGATCCTCAAAGAATTTCTGCTTTTCAATTTCCATCTTATTCTTCAATGCCTCTTCCTTTATTTGCTCAATTGTCACTATGTTCTCAGTGATGTACTTGGACAAAATGTTAATTTGACTTAAAGAATCCTTATTGTCTATGTTGCAGTTAGGAGCTAGCCTCTTCAAAATTGGGATTGTGTCATCTATAGCTTTATAGGCCTGTGAACTACAATCTGTTATCCTTTTGATAGAATCTAAAAGTACTTTTGTTACATTTGTTGATTTATAACCTGCTGATGAGGAACCAACATTCTGAATACCGCCGGTGGTAGAAGTGACCAAGCTTGTTGTGACCTCTGGTAGGTTTGTTTGTGTTTGCATTTCCTTAAGCAATGGTTTTTGTACTTCTACTATTGCCAGTTGCATTGTTTCCTCATGAATCTGTTCCTGTACCTGTTCCGGAGCCTGTTGCTCTTCTTGTTTCTCTGTCTATTGCTCAGTCTCAGTCTGAGTCTCTACCTGTTGTTCTTTGTTATCATCTGTCGATTTCTCTTGTGTTTGATCAGTTTGCTCAGTTACCGGTGGTTCACTAGCCATGTCTGTCTTACCAGTTGTATCTTTATCTACCACAATGTTGATCTTTTGTGTATCAACATCCATTGTGTATAAGACTTCATGATTAGGGTTTATATCCTCTATATCCATACTTTCAACTGCCGGTTGATTTTCTGTAGTTGTTGTTGTTACCGGTGGAGTGATCAAAGGTGGTAGGGGTAAGTTGTCTTTTACTTTGATACTAGGAGGTCCACCAACCTTTTCTTTACCCTTGTCCTTGTCCTTCTGATATACCTTTATTGGTTTGGGGCTCATGTACTCTTCCTATTTTTCTTTTTCAACTAGGAATATATCCCATGCATTTTCTGTTTCTTCAGTTACCTCATTGACTCTTCCAACCATTAATGCAATGTGCCAATGTGCAGTAGAGAATACTGACCGGTTGGCTTCTGCAATTAAATCATCTATTTCTTTAGGTGAGTTTACTGGGTAAACAACAAGTAACTTTTCTATTTTGATCTTCTTGTCAAGCTCTACAACAACTTGTCTTCTTGCTTCCAATCTTTTAAACAGTTCATCTGGTAGTTCATCTACCACTTCCATTAAAAATTTCTTATACATGTCCATGTGCAAAATAACACTGTTCTCAACTTGTTCTTTTTCATCTGCTGTCAGAGTATCATACAATTTCTCTATATTCTTTAGTTTCCCTTCCTCTGTAATTTCATTTAGCAATATGTCAAGAGGGGCCATGTTTTGTTTTGTCATCTTCTTGTGTGTCAGTTTCTTCTTTGGTGTAGTCTTTCTAACCAGAGATCTCACTGCTTGTTGCTTCTGTCTTGTTCTCCTAGGTGAAGGTGTGGTTGCCAGTGAAGGATCTCTTTTCCTTACAACTCTCTTGAAAGTTGCAGGCATGTCATTCTCCGAAGAAGTGCCTACCAGTGATAGGTGAGTTTCAGGCTGTGGGGCTGCTAACTCATCCTCAGTGATACCAGTTTGTTTCATTACATTTTCTTTAATAGCCTTTGCTTGTCTAGAACCTCTTCTCACTACTGCTTCAACCCTTTTCACTCTTTTATGAGATTGAATTTGACTTTCTATGGTCTTAGCACTACCAAATACTTCTTCCTTAGGTTCTCTAAGAGCTTCCAAAAGTGCTTTAGCATATGTTTCAATGATAAGGTCATCAGTTTCATAACCCATTTCTGTTACCCAAATTGTCCTTGGGATGACTGCTTCCATCCATATCTCATAATTTTTTATTACAAAACATATTTCATCCTTATACTTGTCAACAATTTTCTGTGATAATTTGATTCTCTTCTCTTGTTTCTTGCAATGGTAAAATTCTCTTGAAGTGCCTGAATGATATCCTGAGCTACCTTTAGATCATCTTCAAGTTCGATGTTTTTTAATTTTTTCTGCATCATAGTCTGAGAGAGCTGCTTCTAGTTGCTTCATCAGATTTTCCATCTTTACCGGTGTCAAGATCTTCCTCAAGCTGTTAGGCTTCTGAAAATAGAGGACCAAGCTCTGATACCAATTGTTAGGATTCTCACAGATACTGAGAGGGGGGGGGGGGGTGAATTAGTATCTGAATGGTAATTAGAATTTCTTGACTTAAAACATGTAGAACATATTATAACAGTGTACCGGTATGCAAGAAATAATGCAATAAATAGAAATGAAAGCAACCACATAAGAAACACACCATAACACAATATTTTAACGAGGAAACCCAGTGTGGGAAAAACCTCGGTGGGATTTGTGACCCACAATATTCACTTACTGGCCAATAAGAGAATATTACTTACAAGAGGGGCCTGCACATGCAGGAAGGCCAATTTCCTAGAGCTCACTGCTCAACGGGAAGTCTCACTGACTTACAATGTGGATTATACAAATCCAATGTCTTGTATTGCTTTACAATAGCATCTATAATGCCAGATTTAGTACCGGTTTTTGCTTTGCTTCTTACATAGACCCTTTAACCTATATTTCGCATAATAGGTCTGCCTAATTATTTTTTCTTCATTCTATCTCTTACAAAATGTCTACAATGATCTCTCTTATATATAAGAGTCATTTTACAACTTGCCAAGTCGGCTTTCGAAGTTTTTACAATAATAAATTAAATATAATATAACAAAAATCCCGTCGGCCTCTGTGCCGGTATGCTTCCTTTCTCTGCCGGTACCGGTGGTCTGAGTGTTGGTGTAGAGTGTGATCTGCTGATGCCGATGTAATGCCTTGCCGGTGCCATAGGATTGTAAGGTTGCCATCAATGACAAAACCTTCAATCACCTACAATGTCTCATTGGAGTGTGCATATGCCAACAACATCTACATGCACATCTAATATATGATAATGCAATGTCCTATTATTAGGATATGAAAGAGAAACATATTAAGAAAATTTATAGGCAATTCATCCATTTCAATTAACAAGCTTTGGCCAAAGCACTTTAAAATAACAGATTTATCTTAAAAGATAATCATCCTTCTCTCTTTACTCATATTCAACACTCCTTCTTCGAAACATAGCTTAACACAAAATGCAAACAATCACACATATGCCAATGAGTCTAGTTTATCCATTCTTCATCATGCCAATGCATATTTTTTTATGATGATACCATATTATGAATTTGCAAGATAATAATACATTTCACTACATGGCTATCTATGAATATACAAAATAATGATATATTTCACTACATGGTTGCTTATATGCAAGATAATGATATATTTTACTACATGGCTGTTTATATGCAAGATAATGATTGATTTCAATACATGACTGTTTATACACAATATAATTATTTTTTTCCATACATGGTTGTTTATATGCAAGATAATGATTTATTTCACTACATGGTTGTTTATATGCAATATAATGATTTATTTCACTAAATGATTATTTATTTGCATGATAAGATATAATGAGGATTTCATTTCAAGAATAATAATGCATTTAAGAAGGCATGACATATGTATGTATATATATAATTTACATATATCATAATATACATATGTGTATACATTCTTATTATAAGCTTTATCTTTCTGATTTTATGTCCTTATTTAACTATAATAATGGTTTCCTATTCTGTTTCAAGTTACAATGAAGATGAAATCAAAGTTTCGATTTAGCCAAACTACTATCTACAATTTCATATTTATAAGAAATGTGAAGGATTTCTATTATATATTCATCTTATTCAACTCTTATGTTTTTCAATTTATAATGACAACTCATAAATTATCATAAAACCATTTTTCTACTAATTCACAACTATATTTTAAATGATAAAAGAAAAATATCTACTTGGAAGATTCATAGCAATGGATGATGAAAACCCGATGATATTTTATTAGAAATGTGGGCGATATCCTCCAAGGATTGCTTTCCTCCATTTGCAACTTCTTTCTCCATGCAACAATAAAACCTTATGGATTATGGCAAGCTATTCTTATCCATGATTATTCTCAATATACTAAGCTTCGATTAAGACATGATATTATCTTTTTCAATAAATTAAGCATTTTTGTATTCTATATGAAGTGAAATTGTCCTGGTAATGTTGTGTTCATAGAAACTATCGAGCTCCTTAAGAAAAATGAATCAACTACCTCTATGCATTGTGTTATTCTTCTAAGATAATATGATTTGAATAATTTATCAAAACAAAATATACGTGTGAATGCAAAGTATGCAAATTTATCTTCATTTCCAATGAATTATAATAATGTGATAATAGTTATATGTATGCATTATCAAATCATTCAGAAAACATCCATTATGTTATTCAAATACAAGTTCTACATGAAACTACGCAGTGCGTGTAATTGGTAGATCCATCTCATCCATTCTTTACCAAATGGCTAGACTCCTCTCGTCAACCAAGTGGTCTTCGACTCATTTCTACACTCAATCACACTCAGTGGCACATTAGTAGTTTAGTCTTCCAAAAACCATAGATGAAGCATGCACATTGTAAGATAAACATAGTAATATCATAATTAGATTTTCATCTTTTTATTTTTATTAAAAAAATACACCACTATTTCTAACATATTTATCTATTTTAAATTAATCAAGGATAACTAATTAATATCAAAATAAATTTTATTTCATTGATTTAATCAAGCCAAAAATATGATACGTGATAGATAATCATGTTTTGGTAGTATAAAAAACCTAGATTTGATATTGTACTTGACATTATGTGCTAAGGTATGAGGAATCGAGATGACAATATGTCAAGTACATGATAAGGATGGTCAAGTGTGAACATATATGCCTTATGCCACCATGATATGGAAGACCATGATGCCCTTCTTGTAATAGGATGCAAAGATCATGATAAACACAAACAACAAAAACACACAGAAGCAACAAGAAAGCATACAACAAAAACCAAAAGCAAACCAAAATGTTGTTCGTAGTCAAGCTGAAAACAAATTGAATGATTTATGGATTGAATGATGATGAGGAGGGGGGTAGAAAAGTTAATGATAAGAGCAATATATATCCTACACATTGGGATGGATGAATCTGTACAATGACAATTGGATTAAAGTGTATCAATGGATTATCAACTAATTTGGATCAAAATTGATGGATTGATTTAGGATGATGTTCTAGATTGCAAGATTGAATTGCATGGATTAGGATTGATTGCACTTGGATATATTAATTTGGGGATTTTTGATTGGAGGGATGAATGATTGGATAGGATGGAATTGTGTAGAGGATAAGATGGTTAAATGGACTGGGTAGGATATGATTAGATGGTGGATAAAGGATAAATGGATTGGGACCAATGACAAGAGAGAACCAAGGATTTTGTAAAAGGATGGAAGGATGGAGATATTTATTGTATAGGAGATAGAGGGATTGAGTGGATGAATAGTGATAGGATATGGAGGACTAAAGGATATAGAATAGGAGGATGAAGATCCAAGGACTATGTTGCAGAGGAGTAACATGCCCTAAATAAGAGGTAGTACAATTAAGGATAAAATGATGGCGGATATAGATATATGAGATGGAAGGATAGTGCATAAGGGATATGTATAGTGGAGAAGGTAAGGCTTGTATTGTCCAAAGGATATATAGTTTTGATCAAGATCAAATATAGGAAGAGAGGATGGATTTAAATAGAATGGAGAATATGTGATAGATGATATGGATACGATAGTCAAGATCAAATGTGGGAAAGGAGTATGGATTAGATAAGATGACAAATAGGAGATGGAGGATATGGATGATGTGGAATGTAGGATAGAATGGGTGAATCTTGCCCCCAAGTGTAGAATGCAATAGGACATGGGGGATTACACCTGGTACTTGTTTACCAAGCTTTTATGGTACTTACCCAAGGTGTCAGAAGAAGTTGTTTTCACCATTGGATGGATTTTTTCTCTTTACTTTTTTTTCATTAAAAAAAACATTGCTCTTTTTTTTTGCACTTTTGGAATAGTTTGGAAAAGAGAGGGATGAGGATAAAGATGTAAAATAAGTGGATTTGGAAGATATTAGATGCATGATAGGAGTATGGAGCAAGGACTTCAAGCATCTAGTTCCTTATTGGATAATGGATAGGTTTTTCTTGTGGATAAATGGTTAAGGATATTGGGAAGATCAACATTGGCACACACCTTAAGGGGTAGTGAAGTTGTGGAGGAGATGTGTATTTTAAATTAGATGTAGGATTAAATATGGATTTTGGGACATAAGGACCCAAAATGGATAAAGAGACGATGGACTTAGGCCAGGGAATTTTAGGTTATAACGACCCAAAATGGATTTGGAAGATAAGGGATTTTTAGATGGAGGATTGGAAGACTTATGAGAGGAAGAAGCTTTGAGATTAGCAAGTTTTCATGCCAATTTGGATTTCACTTTGAGATACATTATTTTCATTAGTTTGGGAATCCACATGGTTTTTTATTTTTTCTTTTCTTTAGCATGTCTTCTTGATGGGACATGTTAATCTTTGAATTTTGGTGGATTTTTATCTTTATGCATTTTATACTTAGCATCCAAATTGCTTCCAATAGCAATGGTAAAGGTGTATGAGGATATATTATTTTTAGATCTTATGGATGGGTTGAT
This sequence comes from Cryptomeria japonica, assembly GCF_030272615.1. NCBI lineage: Eukaryota > Viridiplantae > Streptophyta > Pinopsida > Cupressales > Cupressaceae > Cryptomeria > Cryptomeria japonica. Next base: position 677,151,029 of record NC_081408.1, on the reverse strand, counting down.
GGAGGGAGAATATTGGAATGAATTGAAGGATGTGTGCCTTTTTTGATCTTGCTTATAGATTTGAGGTGATGGAGTTGTGGATTTTAAGATAAAAGTAATGAATGTGGTGGATGAGGGATGTAAGGACCCAAGATGGATGAAAGGGATGGTTTTGGTATATAAGGATCTAGGATGGATGTAGATGAGGAATAAATAGACTTTTGGGCATGAGGGCCAAAAATTGATTTTGAAGATGGGGGGATGTGAACATTTAGATTTAGATGGAGAGATTCTGGATTTCAAAGGGATGGGAGGAGTACCAACATATTGAGCGTGAGCTTCGTAGACAAGCCCATATCAACTTGGATTTTATTGATTTGAAAGGGTTCTAAGATATTTTGTTTATGGAGGCCTAAACCTTTTCCTTGATAGTACATATTTTAACAAATCCTTTTTCCAATGAGATACTTATTTTGGAAGCAAGATGCAAGTCCATTTTGAAAGGGGTGGGAGGTGGGAGTAATTATAAGTTCTTGGAGTAAACCATAGTGGATAAATATGAAGGAAATAAGCTAACAGGTGTGGAATCCATGGATAGATCAGGTAGGGATGATGGGGTCTTATGGAAGATTAGGATCGCGAGGGAGATTAGGAGGAATGTTGGGATCTTGAGATGGATTAGGATCATGAAATAGAGATCAAGGGATACTTTGATCTTGACTTGGGAGGGGATCATGAGGGCGAGGAGGGGGGATGTCTTGATCTTGATTAGAAAGAGGGATACGAGATGGGATGGGATGGAATGGGTGTTTGGATATTGATATGGAGGGGGGTTGTTAGATAAGATGGAAAGGATGTCTTGGTCTTGATTAAGATTGAGATCATGAGAGGGATTAGGAGATATAATTGGACCTTGAGATGGAAGTGGGTAATGGGATATAGTAGAGTGGATGTTTGGATCTTGATATGGAGAGAAATTGATGCTAGCATGCCTTGAATAAATCTCTTGACCTATATGGAGTTGTGTGGATGGTGTGATGGAGGAGGAGATGGACTCATCAAGATGGGTGGATAGAGGGATGGTAGATTCATGAAGCTTATGGGATTGAGGTTTGTCTTGATTTGGAGGGGATTGAGGTGGATGCATGATACCTTGCACAAATTTGTTTGGAGGAGGGTATTTGGTTTCCTTTTCTAATGATCCTTGGATAAGTTCATGTACAAAAGACTTGGAGGATGAGGATGGTGTGTATTTTGATGGAGTGGTTTGGGGTTTAGGATTATATAGAAGATTAGGATTATGGATTGGGATATTAGGATTATGAGAGAGATTACAATTAAATGGAGGATTATGATTAGATGGAAGATTAGGATTATGGTTTGGAGGATTGTAGTATAAGGGGCTTGGATTATGGGTGAAGGTGATGGAGGTGTTACAAAAATATGAGGATAAGGGATAATATGGAGGTATAGATGTTGGATGGGAGGAATATGTTTGTGAGGGATAAGACAGAGTCATGGATAAGGAATAAAATGGTTTTCCCTTGTTAAATGTAGAGGAAGGATAATAAATGGGAGATGGATTGGTATTGGACATAATTTGTTAAAGTTAAATGGATGAAGATATGGTAGGTGGATATAAGGATATGGGGTTGAATTGGTTAGTGGGTAGGGGTGAGATATATGAATTATGGAGGTTGGATAACTTTGAGGCATGGATAAGTTGGATTGGTATGATTGATGAGTTTGTTGGGTTGGAGGTATGGTTTGGGGTATGCGGTTTGACATACATGCTTGAACTTCCATAACCATTTTGTCAAACCAATTCATGATGTTTGTATGTGGGTTTTGGATTAGGATTAGATGATGTATTGGACGAGGATTGGAATTGGAAGCATATGAGATTTGGAAGGTGAGGTTTTGGGATTGATTTTTGATGTGGGCGAAGATTAGAACAATACAATAATGGATGAAAGGTTGGTTAAGAGAGTTGGATTTTGATTTGGAGGATGGATGGAGATTAATATTATAGATTAGAAGAAAGGGAATTCAGATTGAAGATGAAGGATGAAATTGGATTTGATATTGAAATATGAAGATTAGGATGATGGATGATAGATTGGTTAAGATAGTAAGATTTTGATTTTGGAGGGCATGAAGATTAAGATGATGGATTAGAGATAGATTTAAGATTAGAATAATAAGATTTGGGAATGAATATAAAGGATGAAATTGGATTCTAATTTGGTTATAGTTTTAATTTTGGGACAAAAGATTGGTTTGGAGAGAAGTTAAGGAGGTTTGAGTGGATCAAAGATTGGATACAAAGCTGAATAAGGTATTTGATAGAAAATATTGGATGGTTGGTTGAAGGTTTGTTTTCTGATTAAGGGGTCGATTTGGAATAAAAAGAAATAAAAAAAAAATGGATTGAGGGAAATTTGGATTGATAGGTGGCACTAGTTTTGAACAAGAAGACAAATCAAGCACCTGGACAAGCCTATAATTATTCAAGTAGGAGTGTTATTCCTTGTGGACTTACAAGGTTGACTTTCATCCCCACTCTAGTACAATGACAACATTCATCCCCTTAGTGCCATATTACCACATAAATGGACAACTATGGAATATAAGGTCATGTACCACCTTACATCCCTTACTTTAGAGGATTAGCCTTGGCCAAAGTTAGCTCTATCTCATCATGTAGAGATACAATGTGAGCACTTCCCTCCCCAGTAAGGGTGCACCACAAGAAATAATGGTTCAAATATCTTAAACTAGGATGAACAAGGTTTCTTGGGATCCCTCTAAATACAAAATATATGAGGTCTGAATCTGTAGATGAAAGAGAATAATGTCAAACATATTGGGAGGAGAGGGTAATCCGCCCTTCACATTCACTTCCCCAATGTATAAAGTTATTGGGGGCTTAGAAAATATTGACAAGATTCTTCTTCCAAGAGGGGTATCTATCAATTCATCCCCCATGTTTTATACTCCATTGAAATATGGGAGTTGAGGTCATCCCTTGGGGTGATTAAATCCCTAAGTAGGCCTTCTACTAAAAATTAAAAAGGGAGAGTGTTGGTGTTTCACCTATGTTCGCACTAAGACACGAGGAGAGAGGATACACACACAAAAACTATTAGGATCTAATGTAAAATAAAAAATGAAAGATTGCAAGGTTTTTGATCACCCAAGTTCACTCTAACATGCATTGGGAGAGAAAAAACCAATTGCAAGCTTTCCAAACATGGAAAAAAAGTTTATTAACCACTACTTTAACTTTAGTGAAACTAAACTAGTGAAAAAAATGAAAGTGACAAGAAAATATACACCTAATACATTAGTAGTTATCAAATTTGATCTTGGTTAGGCATTTAACAGCTGCAAAAACTCATTAGTGGTTAGAAAACTAAGAAAACAATAGAAAATACTACAGACACTAACCTACATAATGCAAACATTGAAAAGAACAAGAACTAAATAGATCAATGCAAATTCTAAAAAGATCTGTGTAGGTGCTAAACTACCCTACATATGCACTAACCTAAAAAGGCAAATGTAAAAACTAGAAAGTGAAAAATAGAAAAAAAATGCTTAACCAAATAAGCAGAAGCACTATGATGAAATGAATCTCTTTCAAAAGCGTTGTTAATTCTTGTGAAACACTATCAATTTTCCTACATAGTTATCAAAACCTTACTCAACAAGAGATAGAAACATAACAGATTGATTGTCTAGTTAGTTGTAAAATTAGGAAAATAGAACATAAAAAGTAGAAATAAATATGTAAATTTAAAAATCTTGTGAAGATATTGAAATATAGAGCATAGGTGCTAAACATGCCAACACTTTCATGATGCAGACATTGATCCCATAAGCGTAGGTGCCAAACCATAGCATGCAAGCACTATTCTGCAACCTAAGATGTGAAAACTCACATAGAAACTTAAAACTTGGATTAGTAGTTAGGGTTGTGGGTCCCACCAGATATGCCAAAATGAAGATGAGGAAAATGCAAAATACATGAAATATATAATAGAAACAAAATGCATAAGTTACCTTGTCTTTTAGCTTCTCATCTTATCAATTGAGCAGAAGTAGAGACACCCTTCTCCACTTGATTTTCTCATTTGATTTTGTAGTTGGATAGAATGTGGTTTATTATTGCAACAACATGATGTTAAGATGGGGATGATGAGGATTGATTAAATAAGATAGTATCATATGGATAGGATAATAGAAGATGACCAAAATGAGAGAAAATACCTCAATTTATAGATTTTCCATGAGGAAAATCAATGGTCAATATGTGATGATAAATGTATGACTAGGATTGAATGAGAGAGATGGCATAGATTGATGACTTAGCCTTCTAATAAGTGTCACAAGAAGAATGAATGTGTAAGAGCTAGGTGTGCTCACACATGTGTGAGAACTCATTAGGAAGAACATAAAATAGACATGCCTATGGCAAAGAGATAGGGTGGCCTAAAAAATGGCATGTCTATTGTTAGGAAATAACACTTTAAACCCACATACATTTAATCCATTTCCTACATAACCCATAAGAGGAAAGCATACATACAAGCTTATGGAATCACCATAATGCAAATATCAAATAGACAAGCCATAAGATAACATGCAAGATATATTTTGGAAAACCCTCATGAGGAAAAAACCCAGCTTCCAAAAGCATCCATACTCCATCATATTATTTATCCATAAAGCAACATAGAGTTACAATGAATACCTTCGAACTATCAAGCCCTATGATGCATTCCCATGTGTCCAAGCATGAATCCACACATCCCATGCCATGCTTCACAAATGCAATCCTCCAAAGGACTCAATATAATGACAACCCAAAACTACCAGCCAATCTTAACCACTAAACATGTTCTTGCCTTTATAGACCCAATCTCTCACACAAAAAACTAGTGGTAAATTAAAAGCATGTGCCACAAAACCATGTGACAAAACCATGTGCTAACCAACCCCTTGACCCCACATTTATTATTGGGTACTAAGTTTTCTCTTTTTAAATACCTTTCTCCAATATTAAATAATTACAATATAATAATCCCAATGTTACAATACAACTCATCAAGTGGCCCCGATAATATTCCGAAGGAATCTCTACATGTTACACATCCATGTGCAACATCAAATGAATAAATATTATATTACACGCCCATGAAAAATATAATAAATAAATATTACAATTATAACATTATTATGCAAGGTGTACAACACCTTATTTCCCAACATTCTCCCACTTGTTGTATACATTACATAAGGATCAATTAATGAAATACATCATCATAGCCATACATGTAATCACATGAATCTCCAACATGCTTTCGTGCTCCAACAAGATACCTGCAATAAAACCAAGTGACCACCATATCAAGCAAGAACTCCTCCCATCCTCCAACATGCCACCTATGGAAGAATAAGAACAAGCCAAGGTGAAGATGCACCAATACATGAATACAACCATAAAATACAATGTGATGAAAAAGGCTCCAAGCTACTGTCATAAAGTAAAAACCCACATGATTAGAAATGACATCCACAACACATGCCAATATATCCAACCATCCATACCTCCTGGGTATAAAGAACATCAATAAACTCATGCCAATATCATATCAACCCATAAACCACAATCAAGCTCCATGTTTTAAAATATTTCAATGAAGTACATACATATTCAAGAACTCCCACTACATGGGTAATGCCAAATCTGAAATGAAGCTCAAAGCATATTGTCTATCAATAACCCCTCATATCAAGGTGTGATAAGTAAATACAAATATGTAGTACCAAGAACAAACATAATGATCCGCACATGCAACCCAACTACTGCATACTCTCGCACAATATGTCACCATCCTCCCAAAACATGAGAGAAAACATAGAATGAAGAGAAACAACCTATAAACCATAACATGTTCTTCTACCAACACCTCAAATAGGCAACGTTGTGTCAAGTATGATCCTCTCCAAAATACCCCAAATGAAAAGCCATAACAACATCGAAAACCATGTTCATTTTCCTAGATCAAACAGACATAAGTATCATGTAATGCCAACATGGATGTAAGCCTCTCATAACCAAAAAGATAGAAATCATATTAATCATTCCCAATGAAAGAAACCAGCCCACTAAACCATCTCCTAACATCTTCATAATGATATCATAATATCAAACCATATGCATAAGGAGATAACCAATACTATACATCTCTTAAATGAACCCTCTAGAACTAAACATCTCTATATCTCAAGATCCATATCTATGAAAGATAAGCATAAACATAATGCACCTAAAAGGAAATAATGGGCAATACCTCTCAAGTTGTAAACCTCCTAGTAGACCAAGAGTGGGGAATGAGAATGCTCATCAAGCTATCCAAGTCATCATGACTCAAACTAAGAACAATCTTCTCTCAAGTCCATAACAGGTGAATGCTCCTCAAACTTCCTAATGAAACAACCACCCATCCCAACACATCTCTCTAATCACAAGAGAATACCAACATCACCAACATCTCCATGTATCCATGAGCACTTGTAACCGATCAATCCATGCCAAACTCTAAATACAACATAAAACCATCATGAAGTATCAAGAAAATGATCATACACCCAATACAAAGAGAACCACCAATACCAATGTCAAAGCTCCAACAACAAAATAAAGAACATAAACATGACAACATGATCTAACCATCCCCTCCAAGTAGATAACATGCTTTATATGAACATATCAAATAACTATAACATGCCATAACTCTAATGCACAATCAAGAGTGTACCATGACACAACAACAACCACAATAACATGTCAAATGAAAGCATAAATCACACCTCAACCAAGGACTCCATGAGCCCTAAAAGATGTCCACATCCTCAAATATCATGAAGATCACATACTCCAAGTGAACATAACACGGTCTCAAGAGAAATGTATCATGCCAAACTCTAAACTGGTAATCAAGAGTAAACCATGACATAATGACAAACATATTCTAAACCAAATATCACTTGTAACCATCTCCAATCAACATGAAGATAACCATCTCCTTCTAGGGCGCTTGCAACTTCAAGTCACAAACCCTATCTAACCATGTCCTCAATCCGAGAACAACCTGTGTACTTGTCACCATCAAAGTCCAACTTTAGAAAACACATGTAAACTTGTACCAAGGAGCACCAAATCGGATAATCAGCTATATCATCATAAATATCTCATACAAACATGTACGCCCTCAAGGTTTCGCCTCATGACTCATCCAAATGCATTCCCACTCACACCTTGAATCTTAAGCACCTACATGTGATCAAACAAATACACACCTATCCATACTCATCAAATTGATAAAATAGTAGTACCACACTGTATTAGACTAAAAATTCTCTCCAATGCATATTTGAAATCGAAAATCTAATTGTGTACAAAAGTTATGACGAAACTATGTAAAGGAGAACATCTAGCTTCCAGGATCCAAAAAACATGTCAAAATGGCACAATCAAGGAACCAAATCTATACCAAACTGTAGTTCTCAAAACCAACTTTCCAATGAGTATAAGAAGTCCAAAATCTGACATATCGGGTGAAAGTTATTCCAGTTGGAAGAGAATGTCCAATTTCATTATATAGGTAATAAATAATTGGACTTCAAAACCTTTTCCAATCTATTTAAATTTCATTTCCAAAAGTTTTTAAAAATAAATTTCTAGGTGGGTCCGTTGACTGGACCCCCCACTCATCTCCCAACAAAAACTGTGACAAATTTATTTAATATTTTATTGAAAACATTTGATAAAAATGTTTAATTAAAAAACATTTTAATTAAAAACATGGCAAATTTTAATTTTTTTTCGTGGTTCTCACCAATGGCAAGATCGAGGTTTTGTACTCCCACCGGATGGCGGGGTGGGTGTGCCACACAGGTCTGTGAAGTACCCACAAGTGTTGCGTGGGGGTTGTGGGGAGTGGGGTGTACACCCCACCTCCACACTATATTTTTAATTCTTTTTCTTTCAAAAACTTTTTCATCCCTCTGACACATTTCATTAATTGTTTTCTTCTCATAGATTTTTTTTTTCACCAACAAGATAAATATATATATATATTTAATTCTGCAGATTGTTTGCGATCAAATTTGACAATTGTCGGGCCACCAAACAATTTTTTTTTTTTGCAATATTTTCAACTGTGACTAAAGTAGGGCAATTTTTATATCAATGTTTGTTTCTTGGCCAACCTAGATCCAATGGTGAGGTTCATTTTTGCCTCAAAAGATATCTCTACAAACTGCCTCCAAAAAACCCTCATTTTAAATGTACATTCAAAGGAAACCCTTTTGACCCAATATTTTCCAAATTCTAAATCTGCAAACAACCCGTCACAATGGAAAACCTAACTCCCTCATATTTGCAATGAAACAACTTGCAAGTGTGTTCCATACCTTGTAATGTCTCAATCCTTTCATGCATAGCCATGGTTTCCACTTTGCACCTCTTCCACTCAAGCTAGGGTTATCATCCCAAATCAACCATGAAAGCTCTGATACCACTTGTTAGGAAATAATGCTTTAAACCCACATACATTTAATCCATTTCCTACATAACCCATAAGAGAAAAGCATACATACAAGCTTAGGGAATCATCATAATGCAAAGGTCAAATAGAGAAGCCACAAGATAACACAAGATATATCTTGGAAAAACCCTCACGAGGGAAAAATCCAGCCTCCAAAAGCATCCATACTCCATCATATTATTTAGCCATAAAACAACATAGAGTTACAATGAATACTTTCGAACCATCAAGCTCCCCAATGCATTCCCATGTGTCCAAGCATGAATCCACACATCCCATGCCATGCTTCTCCTCCAAAGCACTTAATACAATGACAACTCAAAACTACCATCCAACCTTAATCAATAAATATGTGCTTTCTTTTATAGACCCAAGCTCACACAAAAGCATCTAGTGGCAAAGTAAAACCATGTGCTAACTAACCCCTTGACCCTACATTTAATATTGGGTACTAAGTTTTCTCTTTTTAAATACCTTTCCCCAATATTAAATAATTATAATATAATAATCCCAATGTTACAATACAACTCATTAAGTGACCTTGAGAATATTCCTAAGGAATCCCTACATGTTACACACCCATGTGCAACATCAAATGAATAAATATTACATTACATTTCCATGGGAAACATAATAAATAAATATTACAATTATAACATTATTATGCAAGGTGTACAACACCTTATTTCCTGACATCTATGACATATATAAGAGGTTGAGTAGCTATGAGGTGAGCTTTCATGCTCACACATGTTTGAGCAAGAGGAGGTTAGGGACACTTGTCAGATGGTGGAAAGTTTAGAACTTGATTCATGTAGATGGATTCAATGGCTAATATTTTATGGAAAAATTGAGTTGTGGGGTGGAATTAAATATTAGGAAAAATGGTAATGAAGGTTGTTAATTACCCTAAATGAATTAACTAAGTAGATAATTAATTGATTTAGTTATAGAGTATGGGGGATAAGGTTAGACAATTAAATAAATATAAATTTATTTTATTAATGGTAAAGGCTAAATATAAAGAATGAATGAAATAAATAATCAATATTTATTTAATTGGATAGAATGAGATAAAATCAAGTGTGGTTAGGTGTGAATGAATTTAGGTGTCTACAACTTGGAGAAATGAAACACATGGCTCCTTCAAGGCATTAGGTGCATATTGCGATATTTTGTATTCTCCAATAAAGGATGGTATAAATTTTATTGAGCCCTAAGAAACACCTAAGAAAACATTATCAATAGGAGTCATTGTGTCTACTTTTGTTGAAGATGGAATATGGAGTTAAGAGGAGATTCAAATCCTTCTCTATTTGGACATAATTATGTCGATTAGGATCAAATCCCATTGTGTACACTCTACTGCCACACATGAATTTTATTATGAGATGAATAGTATTTATGAGACTACTTGTATAGCATGAATCCATAGTCTACCTAGAAGAATATTGTATGTGAAAGTATAGAACATGACATGGATAGACGTGGGTAAAGTTTTAGGTCCTACTATAATAGGTAATGTGATTGCACCTAATGACTATTTGCCAATATTATCAAAGTCACAAATAGAGAGATAATCTAGTTGAATGAGAGGGACATCCACATTAATTTGACGTAACAAGTTTATGCTACAAACATTAAGACGCAATCCATTATCAATTAAGGTACACTTTATCCTATGTTTATTAATGAAAATTGTAATTGTGAGAGGATCATATTGATTTTGAACTTCCAAAGAGGGTAATTCATGTTGTCAAAACATTAGGTTCAACTTTGTTGCATGCATACAATCAAACAAGGTTGCTACATTATTTGATCTCACAGAGGTGGAACAAATATCTTTTGCAAGGATTCTTGAAGCATCTTGTGGTATGTAGGAAAATTTTGTATCAAATCCTAAAGAGATATTTTAGATGGAGTAGCATAAATTTTTTCAACAAGATCACACTCTTTACCAACATATTGTGAAAGACAATGAGGTGGAAGAAGAAAAGTTTGAAAGGAGGAAGAAAATTTGGATCTTGTTTATTATCAAGAGTGTTGTATGTATGAGGAACTATGTTATAATGAGCTTGTTGCGATACTTGTTTATTAATTCTACTACTTTGAGTGACTTGCTTTGTATATCTTAAGTAGCAACTAGAAGGTCTAGGTGGGTCTTTAATACCTTGGACAATAATCATTGGTTTAGTTTGTTGTTTGAGATTTTGAATTCTTTTAATAGTATTAATAGGTTTAGTTTGATGTTGAGGAACATCAAGATGAAGATGGAAAACAATTGGAGGTTCACATGTTTATTTGTATGACTTGAAACATCAATTATGTTGACTATACTTTCATTGAGTTCTTTATTCGCCAAGGGTTCATCCCTCAAACATAGAGCATTGATAAAAGTGCTAGTGATATCGTCCTCTTGATCCAAAATATCTTCACGAGTAAGACACATTTTGGGAGAGGGATTGACATGATTAATCAATTCTTCATCTTTAGAAAAGATCATTTAAATGAATAGAAGGTATAATGACATTAAGAAAAGTGTTAATGATGTCATCCTCTTGTTCCAAAATATCCACATGAGTAGGACAAATTTTGGTGGAGGGACAATCATAAATCTCATCGTCATCTTCCAAGGATTTTAGGAAAGCAAAGTATGACAAAAACATGTTTAGGATTCTTAGTATGAAGAAAAAATGCTAGTATATACAATGTAAATATTTGCATGTACTAAATAGAAGGATATGCAAGCATGAGCCATGTAAAATGCAAGCATACAAGCAATAGATTTTAGAAATGATTGCACATGCATAAACCAATTAAATGAAACACGAAATAACACACATTTGTTCCTAGAAAGCAATGGAAGAAAGCTAGTAGAAGAAAGAGTGGAGTTTGTATATGTTTTTAATGTTTTGGTTTATCACACAAAATCTATTACAAATGTAATATGAAATAACAATGATAAAATTAAGCTATATGATATAATAGTGATGTGATTGATTAACCAATTCATTACGTAATACAATATATCAATGTTGTGATTATTTAACCAATGAAAGTACTGTTGTCACAAAAGTTCACCCACTTGATGAGAAATCCCAGTCATCAACCTTGTGCAGCATTGAATCAACCTCCAAGTGTGGGACCTGCAGAAGTGAGGTTGAGTCGCCGAAGAAGGCTGGCTTCCTTTTCAATCCAAGTGCAAGTGTTGGAATAACACAACACTGAAATATCTATTCTACTGGTTTGACAAGGTAAAGGGAGAAAGAGGGGATGCTTGAAAGAAGGGAAATGAGGTTCGCATGTAGATTGAAATTTTATCCTTTCTGCCTATAACTTCACAAGACATCAATAAAACCACCTCGGGCATGCACAAGTTTCTATTTGGATCAACTTCCTAAGAATAAGTGAAAGTTGGATTTTTGTAAGATGATAAGAGGAATGAATGAGCATGGGTAGCATGGCAAAGGCAAGAAAGTCTCCAAAATGTATTGAAGAGGCATGGGTTGTGTCTAAAAACTGTCTGCAAAAGTCACCTCTAGAGTAATGGCAAGCAAATTCAGTGGTTGAATGAAAATCTAATCAGAGATTAGGCACCGACTGAGCACAAAAACCGCCTCAACCATTTGGTCAGCAACCACACCCTTGTAGAGCATTTGAATTTCAATGACCACCATGAGTTCAAATGTCTATCATCAATCAAGATATCTCGTGTGCAAACAGACGCAAAATAGCTCACCATGTAAATGCACTAAAAAGCCCAACTGAAGATAAAACATCATTGTTGATTGTGCACTTTATGAAAATCCAATGGCCCAGGATGCACCACGCAACGGGCTAGACCCACTAGGTCCAAGTTCGGCAAGACATAACCTTTCGCTAAACATTAGAAAGCTCACCCCGCTACATGAAAGTATTGCCGAAAAGGCCCTTTCATCTGAGAGCTGGTCCCACTGGCCTCACAAAATTGACAGGATCTAACATGGAATCCGAGTCATCGGATCCACCAGGGCCATCTGCTTGATATTCTACTTAGTGTAGGATGGCGAGGAACCCTAATGGTTTCATTTGTTTATTACCTCGCAAGGGCACCTTTGCCTTCCTCTTGCCTTGCATGGTGATAGGGAAAACCATCCATCTTTGTCTCTTGTTGCCCTGCAACACTCTTCCCTTGCATGATCTTCAATCTTACTTACCATGCGGGATGGCAGGGGTCACCTGGCCTACTTACTGTTTACCCCATAATGGCTTCATCTTACACCTTTAGCTCTGCGAGGTAGAGGGGAATGTTACCCGCATCCTCTTTGTATCATCCTGCAGGGCCCCTTGACTATCTCCTTTTGCCTTGCGAGGTGGTGGGGAGACAAGTGCTTCACAAAAATTGCTACCCCACAGTGTGCTTCTACAATTATTTTCCTTCATGGGGTGATGGGGAGAGACCGAGTCTCTATCTCCCGCTATCCCACGCCATTTTTGCCTTTTCTCTTTTTTGTCCTATGGCCAAACTACTTCTTGAAAAAACATCATGGGATGGCAGGATGAATGTCGCTATCTTGTTCTTCTTACCTTACAATCCTTTGTTACTTGTGCAGGATAGTGCGAATATCGCCCACCTCTTTTTCTCCTACCCCACAAGCCGCCCTTAGGAACACATTGAAATGCCTGTGGGGTGGCAGGGAAGACTTCATTTTTGTTGAAAAGAGACCTCAACAAGACCCAAAATCATTGTGTCATTGGGAGAAGCTAGGTCAAAAAGAAACCTCCAATGACATAAGACCCTCTAGCTGGTGGAAACTTAAGTAAGTTGATCAACTGACCCAGTCAACTCAAAAATAGAACACAGAGGCCTAGAAAATAAAGAAAAGGCGAAAAGGTCTTTTCTGTCTACTGCCAACAAAAAATGTGCATAACATGAAGGTTATGTAGGTGCACATAACATGAAGGTTATCCAAGTGCGCATAACATGAAGGTAATGCAGAAAAGCCCTTTCTTAGATTGGATCTCAAGTTGATAGGAAAAGGTCAACAAGTACATAGAGAATAAATTTTATAAATCATTACATCTAAATCAGGAATGTATGCAAATAAATCAAATCTATGCTTTAAAATCAAAAGTAAATGCAAGACATGTGGGGTTAACCAAAATGATATGTATCTAGGAATAAGATCCCAGGCCTATGGATGAAAACTAAGATCTCAAATATCTGTAGCATAGCATTGGACCATGAATAGGTTCCACTTGGATTGTGTTCTTTTATTGCAATGAAATTGAGATTGTGAAGTGTGTGTTTGAGAACTATAAGATCTAGAGTTAATGATAGTAAAATGGATGATTTCAGCAATGACAGTAAATTACACAAAGGAAAGAAGACACAATAAGACATATCTAGACGGGAGATACAAATAGGATCATGGATCTAAAAACTAGAGTAGAAAGTGTTAGACACATTTTCTAGACACCCTGGTTTTAAGGTTTTCAAATTTGTGAGAAATGACAAAATACATGCAAACAGGAGGCTCTAAAACTATGACTCCTAGAAATTCAGCTTGAAGTGGTAGGGCAAGGGCGTTTGACTCCTTAGTCTAGGTTTTTTTGTCTATTCAAAGTTTTTGGTAACCTATAATAGTCCACTCTACACTCTTGTACCACTTTCACTATCAGATATGAACTTGTACACAAAAAATGGGGAAGAATGGTTGTGTTGTATAGGGGCTTGCCTAAATTAAACCCCATGTTGATGCTTCCAACTCCATAACAACTATGATGAGAGAAAAGAGTGTGTTTCCTAGGGAGGACAAAGGAAAAACAATAATAAAATGATGAAATGGAATAATGATACCTTAGGTATGAAACCCTCTCATGGAGTTCTACATAGAGGTAGTGATACAATGCTCTTTAGAAAAGTCCTATAAGTGCGATTGCAATAGCATAACAATAGATAGGAAACATAAAATAATACTTTAATATAGATGGATGATAGTCTACCACTTCTTGATTTCTCTAGATTGAAATGGAGGAGAATGTAATTAATTGCTTAGACCTTAGAAATGATAGAAGATGTTCTTTACATAGGGATCATAACATTAATTTTTGATAAATAGTCAACATAAAATGCTCAAGTGCAATGATTAAGACCAAATTTCAAATTGTGAAGGCCAATGCTTATAATGGTAACAATATTTGAGAGATTTTTGCAGGACTAAGGAGTTAGGTGCTCTAGTCCCACCAAAATGGGCTCTCTAAAAGTGAAACATGAGTGTTGAGTTTTGTGATATTATATCCTATTGGATATTGTTGCTGCTAGGATATGCTGTTGTCATTGATGTCAACATATTCTTGTGTTTTGGTGTTGCAGAAAATTGCTTTGGTGATCTAGTGGTTGTAGTGAGTTGATCTAGTTGGTTTATCTATTTATGATGCTGAATCAACTAGAGATACTTCATTCTTTATTGATTCCATGATGCTATGTGATTATTTGATCGAGTTGAGGATTCTGGTATGGAGATTGGTTTTCAATGTTCAATGTTGTAGTGTTTGATAGTATGATCATATATTGTGTTGCGGATTTGGGAGAATGTTTGGGATGTTCGTGTGTATCTTCACTTCAGATGATTCATTATTTGATGCTCCACAAGCTATCTTTCTTGTCCGACTTGCTACTGTTAAGTATTCTTGAGTGTTAGCGTGCTAATCGATGAAGATTTGAATAAGTGGTGTTGGTGTACCTATTTTTGATGTAGAGGTGGGGGTAACATCAATCAACATACAAGTTATACTTAAATGAATTCAAGGTGAATTCCAATTACATCACTTGGATACATTGCTTCTTTGGTCTATTTTACACATGTCATCTAAATTTCAGCAAGGAAATATAATATTGGTCTGATTAGGGCCCCTCACTATGGATTTTGATGTCACACAAGTCATCATTGCATCAAACAACTCAACAATGTTTTATTTTATTAAACCGTCATGACAACATTTACTATGAAAAGTCACACAAAAACATCCATATCTTTCTCAAATAATCAAATAACCCAAATTAATTTGTTGGAGGCTGTGTAGAAATGTAAACAAGACTCTCACCAAGTTTGAGCTCTTTGGGATGATGCAATACAAAGATATAGTTTTCTTAATGCTTGTTGGAAACCCTAGTTTTATCATAGACCTTTTCTCATAAAAAATGTCATAACTCATTCAAAACTTAATGAAATTGGATCATATCAAAAGGAAATGAAACTAGAAACATTTCTCTACCTTTTCCCACTAGTTTCACACCATTATTGTATCTTACCAATCCATACCATATGTTTCTTTTAGACTATTACAGAAAAATCAATCATTTAGGATAGCCTGTACCAAAAATGACATATCTTACATAAAACTCAATAAAATTTAAACAGACAAAAATATTTGGAAAATAGAAACAAATATCTCTCCATTAATCTATTATAGTACTCAATATGAGGCCATCAAAAGGCCGTATAATGGCATGTTTCAGACTACAAATTCTCAAAACTTCAAGAGCAATGTAAGGATGCTACAAAAATAAGTTATTTCTTTATTCCATCCTTCTGCAACCCTCTCCAGCCTCCAAATTTGATTTTGTGATCAAAATTTATACAATTTTCATCATATTCAACTACCTAACTAACATACAACTACCCATAAACATCTTTTAACAAACTTTTAAAAAGTTATCAACTTGCAAAATTTGTCATGACAATTTTGAAAACTTTTGAGCAACTTTTACAATTTTTATTCAAATGACTCAAAACTTAAGATAATAATCCAAAATGATCATGAATTATCACAAATGACCTTAAAAACATTAAAAAACACAAAACAAAGCAAAAATATAAAGTTTTCCTCTTGTAGGCATATTAGGTCCTAAGGGTGCTCCTGCACCAATTGCGAATGGTTCTAATGTGCTTGTTGGTATTTCCTAATCATGTCCTATTTGTTCTTATGTTCCGCATTGATCATTGTGCGATTTCTTGATGATCTTCTGGGTTTGGTGATATTCTTCGTGTTATGCGATATTTTGGTGGTATAACGTGTTGCGGTTGATCTTGGCGAGATTTTTCGGTGTTGGTGCATGTTTGAGGAGTTGATTTAGGTCCATTCTATGTTGTCTATGACATTGTATTGGTCTGGTGGTTGATTTATGTATCGTGTGATGTAATTGTTTAATTAGGTGTTAAGGGTTTGGCCGACCTTATAGTCAAGGTTGATGATTTGTATAAATGGGTGTAATATTCATGTAATTTGGTGGTTATCATGGAGTCTGCATTATCAGAGAGTGGTGTATGTGCGATCAAGTGAATTCATCTTTTAGTGTGATGTGTTGAGTAGAGATTGGTGAAGGGAAAAATATGAGCTTAACCAAAACTGTCATCAGGCATTAGCAGATGCTATTTTTGCAGTTCATATTTTCTGGATTGTAGTCCATTCATCTTGGTAAGGTAGTGAACCTTCCCTAAGGATTGTAGCCTTATAGGTCATTATAATTTGACTAGTGAGCTCTAGGCAGTGTGTCTGAATGCATGTGCATTCCCCATTGCAATATTTACACATACTACTGCAGAGTATCATCTCATTGTGGGTAGGTTCCCACCGTGGTTTTTCCCTTAACTGAGTTTTCCACATCAAAAATATTGGTGTTATGTGTGTTTTTGTTATCTTGATATGATCTGAGATCATTCTTAATTTGTCTAATCCAATGAAAATTGATTTACCCCCCCTCTCAGTTTTCCTTCCTTGTTGTTGACGACAAGTGGTATTAGAGCTAGATCCTCTGGAAGAAGCTTAATCGCTTGAGGAGATTCAAGATGATAACCTATGTGCTCAAGAAGGAGAGTCCTAGGTTTGATGGAAATAATTATACTGTTTGGAAGGATTGGATGGAAGTTTATTTGAAGTGTCTTGGAGAAGATTATTGGAAGATCACAAAGAATGTCTACAATGTTCCTCCGAATGGACCGGTTACTGATGATGAAATCAAGGAAGTTGAACATAACATAAGGGCTAAGAAAGCGTTGCCGAGTGCCTTGACTAATTGAGAGATGACTAATGTAATGGGTTTGAATATTGCACATGAGATATGAAAAAAGTTAGAAGTCTTGTATGAAGTAGATGCACAAGTTAAAGTTGCTAAGTTGCAGAGTTTGAAGAGAAAGTATGAGACATTGAAGATGGGAGAAGATGAGAACATAACATCCTTTATGCTAAAGTGAATGAATTTGTTATGAACATCAGATGTGTCAGTGGAACTCTTAAGGAAGATAAGATTGTTGCTAAGGTGCTGAGATCCTTGCCTTTTGCTTATAAAGATAAAGTTGTTGCTATTGATGAGATCTAGAGTGTGACTACTGTGACAAGAGACATGTTGGTTGGCAAGCTAGCTGCATTTGATTTGAGATAATTCAGAGAATCACATGGTAAATCTGAGACTATATTTAAAGCCTTTGTATCCAAGAAGCAGTTGTATGATCTAGGAGAGAGTTCATCTATGGTTTCAAGATATGAAAGAGAGATGAGAGAGATGGAAGAGAAGGAGAAATAGTTGGATGAGATTGAAGCACTTATTGCTCAGAGATTGCCTAAGGGAGCCGATAAGTATGATGAAAAGATACCTTTGAAATTTTTCTTTTGTAATAAGATAGGACATTTTGCTTCTAGATGTCCTGAAAGAATGTCTAGGTATGATAAGCATGAAAGACACGATAGATTTGATAAGCATGAAAGACATGATAGATTTGATAAGCAAGATAGATATGAGAAGCATGATAAGAATGGAAAGCCCTACAAGCCCTACCAGAAGTACATAAAAAAGAAGAGATGCTATTATGCTGATGATGAAGGTGTGACATATGAGGAATCAGACAATGGGAATTCAGGAGATGAATTGTATTTATTGCTATCAAAGAAGATGATCCAGTACCAGTGAATCCTACAAGTTGCATTGTTGAGGAGAAAGCTTTGGCTGTTAAGATTGAAGAGAAATATGAATGGGTAATTGTAATGTCCTGTACTTGATCTATTTCAATATATTAAAATTGATTGATATTCTTAAATTAGTTATTATGAAGTGCTTATCTATTTTCCTCATTAGATGACTAATTTTATTATTCATAGTTCTTAATATAAATATCAGACCTTGCTACTACTTCAGTTTTAAGGGAGAAGGGTTTACGTATGTTGCCAAAGTGCTTAGAGACCAACTACAATAGGTTCCCTCAGAGTTTACAGATCCAAGCCCTTACCTATCTTGGGTCTATACCCTCAAGGCTTATGGGTCGCTAATCCCCACCCTATCTTGGGACTTAACTTATTGCCTTGGATTTAGACTGCCCCTCTTTGGAACATCTCATTCCCATCTTCTTAAATACAGACAATAGTAACATGATTTAGATTATAAGTATAAATATTTCTTATGTATTATGAATAAATATATGAAACTATGTATGACTCTCATACATATTGTTGTCCATATTAATATTACTATCAATTCCACATAAGAACATTATTGGACTTCATATATTAAGCATACTTATTAAACACATCCCATGCATACCACCAAGAACAAGTATGTTACTTCCTATAACTTAATAATAATTTTGATTTGATTTGATCCATGATGTTGTTATTGGATACTTTGATTCCTTTTTCTTTATATCTGTCAATGTGAGGGAGAGGCCATACCTCTTCATCATGTATGCCCTTTGGAAAGATACACACCCTTTCACCATTAACACCCTTTGAAAGAGTGAAACTCTTTATTATTTTTGCCTTTTGAAAGGGACACAACCTTTCATAACTAGATCCACACTTCTTATTTAAATCAGATTTGCACTTCTGATTTTCAAATTGTCCCCCTCTCAAATGAGGTTCTCTTCTTGCTTTTATATCTCATTGTTGAGGGAGTCACAACTTTTCCTTCCATGACTTTTGACCATTCATTAACTTAATTAAATTTAATTATATTCTTTTATATTTTAATTTAATTTTTTTTATTCTTTTTTATTTTAATTTTATTATTATTTATTATTAAATTATATTTCAAAGTAGGGACATTACAGTAATTGACAACGGTTGTTCACATCATATGACATGTGATAAATGTAAATTTGTGAATATGGAAAGGTATGATGGTGGTATAGTGAGATTTGGAGATGATAAATCTGTTGGCATTATGTGAACCGATAGTATGAAGACATGATGACATTGTAGGTTGTCATTGATGTCAATATGCTGAAGAGTGAATCGATATATTGAAGTTTGCAATTGGCAAACCGGTACATGATTGTGAACCGGTATATGTGCTAAAGTGAAGCGGTATGATGGTGAACCGGTATGCTGGTATGGGAACCGGTACATGAAAGCTTTGTATGACTACCGGTTGGTAGTCTCAACTTCAAGGTTTCCGATTGATGTGTTCTAAGCCTATGTGACTCAACCGATGACATTGTGTGATGAGTTAGCATTGTAATGAAGAACATATCGTGTTGCCACGTCAGCCTTGTGAGCGTGAAGGATCTTGCATGAAGGAGATTGCTCCTATCTACCTCAGGAATGTGCAAAGTCTGTAAACGATGAAAATGCGTGATGGGTTATCAGTCGCCATGAATGCGGTGGAGAACGAATGATGGAGAATGTCTTGAGATCGGTTCAAGACTGTTGCATTTAATGCAATATGGTTAACGGTCAAGATTGAACCGTTTGAATTGGTTAACCTAAAAAGTTTAGGGTTCAGGGTTTATGCTATCGACCTATCTGTTTCCTATAAGGTGGATGTTGTGTTTCTTTCTGAGGTTGTTGGCAAATATTGTGTGTGTATCTAAGTGTAGAGATACGTGATTCTTGCTAGACCAGATAAGATGATTGATACTTGCAGAGTGTGAGTACAGAAGGAGAAGAGGAACTAAAGTGGATCTGCATTGGCATTGAGTGCTCTTACCAGATCATTGTAATACCTGTTGATCTCTAACCGCCTCAACAGTTGAAAAATCCCTTAACAGGGTAGCTTTAACCAACTTGTTGTAAATCATTTAACAGGGTGACTCAAATTCATTGAGTTGTTGAAATCCTCTAACAAGGTAACCTCTAACAGGGTTTAACCCTTAACCGGGTATTTAGCCATCCCTTAACTGGGTGATCCCTAGCAGGATCGGTTCCTAACAGAACCTGTTGTAATAAGTCTTTAACCTGACTAGGCTCTTAACAGAGCGGACTTCTAAAGAGTTCAAAAATAGCTTGTGGGTATTCATCCCCACCGTGGTTTTTCCCAGTTGGGTTTCCACGTAAAAAATCTATGTCATGTGTGGTGTTTTTCATGTGATGGTTTAAGTGATTTGTGTTTGAAGGTAAATCTTGCTGAACTAGCTGTTATTATATTTCTGATGATAGATTACCTGTTCATGCATAAGGGTGAAATGGAAGTATGGTATTAGGTTAAGTGGAAAGCTAAGTGATTAACCTGTTAATGCTTGTCACAGTCATTCTTAGTTTTACCGATTGTACTCTGTTTCAGACTGGTGTTAGTGTTTGCCAGTCATTTGTAGTGTTTGTTGTCTAACCGATTAGAGGAAAGTGCTTTTATCTATATTGATTCACCCCCCCCTCTCAGTATCGATTTGGTACTAACTTTTCATCATTGAGTTATCAATTGGTATTAGAGCAACCTTCCAGGTCCTCTATGTTGTAAGCTTAACTGCCTGAGGGAAAGATCCTATTGAAATGATGAAGAGGGAAGGCCAAAGTTCAACAGAGATAATTTCAATATATGGAAAGATAGAATGAAGATATACATCAGAAGCATGGGTGCTCAACACTGGAGCTATGTTGAGAATGCTTATGTTGCCCCTACCGGTACTCTTACCGATGACCAAAAGAGAGAGATGCAAGAGAATGGGCAAGTCATGAAATCCCTAATTAGTAGTTTATCTGACATTGAGTTTATTGATGTCCAAGATAAAGTAAATCCCAAAGAAGTATGGGATATTCTTGAAAATATCTATGGCGGAGATGAGCATGTAAAACAAGCTAAAGAAGAAAGCCTTAGGGGTAAGTTTGAAGACATGCAGATGATTGAAGGAGAGACCATTCAACAATATGGAATAAGAATCAAAACCATTGTTGGAGACATCAAGAGTGTAGGAGGCAAAATAGAAGACTCCACTGTTGTAAGCAAAGTCTTGAGATCCTTATTGCCAGTCTATGCAATAAGGGTTGCAGCTATTCAGAAGTTGAGGTCAATAGACAAGACTAAGGTATCCCTAGACTCCATCATTGCAAAGTTGACTGCTTTTGAGTTAAACAGTTTTGATGGTAGTGTGCAGAAGACTGAATCAACCTTTAGAGCATCAGCTGCACCATCTAGAAAAGGCAAAGAAGCAAGCACCATCGATGAACCAAAATAGAGAAAGAGAAATGAATGATGAGGAGATTTTGATGGAATTTGAAGCTCTTCTTGCCAAGAGACTTCCAAAGGGAACCAGTAAATACAGAGGTAAACTTCCTTTTAAATGCTTTTCTTGTAACCGGATAGGACATATTGCTGTAAACTGTCCAAATGGTGACAACAAGGACAAACCGGAAAGATTCAAGAAATTCAAAGGAGGAAACCGAAGAAACTGTTTTGTAGTAGTTGATGAAGGTGTCACAGATGAGGAATCAGAAGATGAAGAAAATGAAGATATTGTGTTTGTTGCAGTAAAAGAAGATGTGTCAAACAAGAAGGCTCTCGTCTCCCGCTTTGATAATTCCAATGAGTGGATTATTGATAGTGGCTACTCTCACCATATGACTGGTGACCAGAGTAAGTTTCTATTTTTGGAAGAGTATGATGGTGGTGTGGTTCACTTTGGTAATGATGCACCATGTATGGTCAAAGGGAGAGGGTCCATCTCTCTGAATGGAAAGAGCAGTGCTGACAATGTGTATTGGGTTGATGGTCTCAGACACAACCTTTTGAGTGTTGCCCAGCTGAATGATAGTGGACTCACTCTGAAATTCAAGAATAGAGTGTGAAGAATCAAAGGAAAGAATGGCAAATTGGTGGCCACTGGTATGCAGACCAAAGTTAACCTATTTCAGCTGAATGCAAATATCAGTACCTGTCTTATGGCTAAGTTTGATGATAGTTGGATATGGCATAGGAGACTCTGCCATGTAAAATTTGATAACATTGTGAAGGCCAGTAAGATCAAGGCAGTTAGAGGATTGCTGGTGCTGAGTAAACCGAAAAATCCTTTGTGCAAAGAGTGTCAACTGGTGAAAATGTCTTCCTCAACTTTCAAAGGTAAATCTTTCACTGCAAACAATTTACTTGATCTTGTGCATACTAATTTGTGTGGTCCTATGAAAACTAGGAGCGTGCAGGGAGATAGGTATTTTATGATTCTTACAGATGATTACTCAAGAATGATGTGGGTCACATTCTTGAAGGACAAGTCTGAAGCCTTTGGAAAGTTCAAAGCTTTCAGAGCACTGGTAGAAAAGGAAAGCGGTAGAAGAATCAAATGCCTTAGAACTGATCAAGGAGGGGAATTCACTTTCGATGAATTCAAAAAATATTGTGAAGAGAATGGCATCAAGAGGCAACTGTCTGCCCCTCGAACTCCTCAGCAAAATGGCTTAGTAGAGAGGAACAACCGGACTGTGGTTGAAGCGGCTAGAACTATGTTAATCCAAGGAAAGGTTGCTCACACCTTTTGGAGAGAAGCAGTGAGCACTGCAGTCTACACAATGAACCAGGGACTCATCAAGAAAGGAAATAATAAGACTCCTTATGAGTACTGGACCGGTAAGACACTAGTGGTAAGCTACTTTAAAGTATTTGGTAGCAAATACTATATCAAGAGGAGTGAACATTAGAGCAAGTTCAATGCAAAATGTGATGAAGGAATATTTCTAGGATATTCCACCAAAAGTAAAGCTCTCAAATGTTTCAATAATAGGACTCAGAGAATCATTGAAAGCATCAATGTTAGGGTTGATGAAAACTCTGAGAAACTGGAGGAAACCGACAATGAGCAAGTGAGAGATGAACCAGTAGTAACCTTCTGGGAATCGGTTGCAAATCAACCCAACACCAGTAATAGTGCTCCTAGACCAGTAGATGTTGATGATGATGAAGATGAGGATAATGAAGAAAAGCAAGAGGAAGCTGTTAAGAACATACCTAGGTATGTCAAACTCAATCATGATCCAAAGCAGATCATAGGAGACAAGGATGTAGGAATTCTTACAAGAAGAAAGATCAGAGAAAACTCATGTATGATCTCTGAATTTGAGCCTAAATCATTTAGAGAGGCACATAAAGATGAAGACTGGATCAAGGCAATGGAAGAGGAACTTGATCAAATAGAAAAGAATGGTACATGGTCCTTGGTACCCAGACCGAAGCATAAAAATGTCATTGGAATCAAATGGGTCTTCAGAAATAAGCTGAATGAGGATGGCATAGTGGTAAGGAACAAAACCAGATTAGTATGTAAAGGATATGCCCAAGAAGAAGGAGAAGACTATGGAGAAACCTTTGCTTGAGTAGCAAGATTGGAAGGAGTTCGTATGCTTCTTGCATATGCAGCTTTTAAAGGATTCAAAGTATACCAAATGGATGTAAAATTTGCATTTCTAAATGGAGTACTTGAAGAGGAGTTGTATATAGAGCAACCAAATGGGTTTGCCCTATCTGAAGATAGTGACATGGTGTGTAGGCTACATAAAGCCTTGTATGGTCTAAAGCAGGCACCTAAAGCATGGTATGAACCCCTGCACTCCCATCTTGTGAAGATTGGATTTGAGAGAACAAGTGAAGATAGCAATATCTACTTGAAAGCAGAAGGAGATTAGATTCTAATCTGTGAAGTATTTGTTGATGACATAATATTTGGTGGAGATGACAAGATGAGTCATGAGTTTGCAGATGAGATGAAAAAGGAATTTGAAATGTCACTCATAGGGGAGATTAAGTTCTTCATTGGACTACAGATTTAGCAAATGAAAGATGTAATCTTTATTACTCAGTCCAAGTATGTCAAAGAAGTGTTGAAGACCTTTGGTATGGAAGACAACAAACCGGTTGGTACACCAATGGTGACCGGTTGTAAATTATCCAAAGAGGATGACTCAACCTTGGTTGATGAGAAGGAATACCGATCAATGATTGGTAAGTTGCACTATGTAGTGCATAGCAGACCGTATATTGCACATGCAGTTGGTATTACTGCAAGGTTCCAGAAAAGCCCAAGAGAATCCCACTTGGTTGCAGTCAAGTGGATTCTTAGATATCTAAAGGGAACTATTGACTATGGATTGTGGTATCCTTATAACAATAATTTTAACTTGAAAGTATTCACAGATGCTGATTGGGCTGGTAATGTGGATGACCGGAAGAGTACAACCAGTGGTGCATTCTTTCTCAGTGGCAGACTAGTCTCATGGATGAGTAAGAAGTAGAGTTGTATCTCTCAGTCTACAATAGAAGCAGAGTATGTTTTAGCTTTCATGAACTACACTCAGACAATCTGGATGAAGCATGTACTAAATGGCTTCAAAGTTCCTATATCTGAACTGGTAAGCATATTTTGTGATAACACAAGTGCTATCAATAGTTCCAAAAATATAGTTTTGCATTCTAGAACCAAGCACTTTGAGCTTAAGTATCATTTCTTGAGGGAAAAGGTTCAGAATAAAGAGATTGCATTGGAACATGTTTCTAGCAAGGAGCAATTAGCAGACATATTCACCAAGCCTCTCCCAAAGGATACATTTACCTACTTAAGAGGTGAATTAGGGGTGCTGCCCCTTCAGGAGCTGAACTAAGGTATGTGCTCCACATCAGTCAGGTATTGCATTACCAAATCTCTTCAGGATTGATGTGTTGAAGGATGCTACTCCTCAGGGGGAGAAACATAATGGATCAGGGAAGCTTGTACCTCCACTTTGGCATTGTTGTCAAAGGGGGAGAAGATGTGAAGTAGAGAGATGTCTTGGTATATTGCCATCAATGCCAAAGGGGGAGATTGTTGGCATTATGTGAACCGGTAGTATGAAGACATGATGACATTGTATGTTGTCATTGATGTCAATATGCTGAAGAGTGAATGGGTATATTGAAGTTTGCAATTGGCAAACTGGTATGATTGTGAACCGGTATATGTGCTAAAGTGAAGCGGTATGATGGTGAACTGGTATGTTGGTATGGGAACCGGTACATGAAAGCTTTGTATGACTACCAGTTGGTAGTCTCAACTACAGGGTTTCCGGTTGATGTGTTCCAAGCCTATGTGACTCAACCGATGACATTGTGTGATGAGTTAGCATTATAACGAAGAACAGATTGTGTTGCCACGTCAGCCTTATGAGCGTGAAGGATCTTGCATGAAGGGGATTGCTCCTATCTACCTCGAGAATGTGCGAAGTTTGTAAACGATGAAAATGCGTGATGGGTTATCAACCGCCATGAATGTGGTGGAGAATGAACGATGGAGAATTTCTTGAGATTAGTTCAAGACTGTTGCATTTAATGCAATATGCTTAACAGTCAGGATTGAACCGTTTGAATTGCTTAACCTAAAAATTTTAGGGTTCAGGGTTTATGCTATCGACCTATCTGTTTCCTATAAGGTGGATGCTGTGTTTCTTTCTGAGGTTGTTGGAAAATATTGTCTGTGTATCTAAGTGTAGAGATACGTGATTCTTGCCAGACCAGATAAGATGATTGAAACCTGTAGAGTGTGAGTGAAGAAGGAGAAGAGGAACTAAAGCAGATCTGCATTGTTACCAGATCATTGTAATACCTATTGATCTCTAAGCACCTCAAAAATTGAAAAATCCCTTAACTGGGTAGCTTTAACTAGCTTGCTGTAAATCCTTTAACAGGGTGACTCAAATTCATTGAGTTCTTGAAATCCTCTAACAAGGTAACCTCTAACAGGGTTTAACCCTTAACCGGGTATTTAGCCATCCCTTAACCGGGTGATCCCTAGCAGGATCAATTCCTAACAGAACATGTTGTAATAAGTCATTAACCAGACTAGGCTCCTAACAGAGCGGACTTCTAAAGAGTTCAAAAACAGCTTGTGGGTATTCATCCCCACCGTGGTTTTTCCCAGTTGGGTTTCCACGTAAAAAATCTGTGTGTCATGTGTGGTGTTTTTCATGTGATGGTTTAAGTGATTTGTGTTTGAAGGTAAATCTTGCTGAACTAGTTGTTATGATATTTCTGATGATAGATTACCTGTTCATGCATAAGGGTGAAATGAAAGTATGGTATTAGGTTAAGTGGAAAGCTAAGTGATTAACCGATTAATGCTTATCACAGTCATTCTTAGCTTTACTGATTGTACTTTGTTTCAGACCAGTGTTAGTGTTTGCCAGTCATTTGCAGTGTTTGTTGGCTAACAGGTTCGAGGAAAGTGCTTTTGTCTATACTGATTCACCCCCCCCTCTCAGTATCGGTTAGGTACTAACTTTTTATCATTGAGTTATCAAAATCTTGTGTGATTCATGGTAGAGGTTCTATATCTTTTGATGGTAAGAATAATACTGATGATGTCTTATATGTTGAAGGTTTAAAGAATAATCTTTTGAGTGTTGGATAGATGGTTGACAAGGGATATGATTTGTAATTCAAAAATGGTAAATGCAAGATTATGAATGCCTTCGGCATAGAGATTGCAAAAGGGAATAAGACTAAAGGTAATATATTTCACTTGAATTTCGATGAGAAAAGTTGTTTGATTGCTTAGATTGATGAAAGTTGGTTGTGGTATAGGAGGATGTGTCTTGTTAATTTTTGACTACATGATAAGAATAAGTTCTACTCAAGTTGTTAGGGATTTTCCTAAGATTGTGAAGCCCTCTAATCTGGTATGTAAAGAATGTCAGCTGGGAAAGAAAACAAGAACATAATTTAGAAGTAAGATGTATACATCTAATGGTATATTGGATCTTGTGCATACTGACTTCTATGGTCCTACAAGAGTGAGAAGCATGCAAGGTGACATGTATTTCATGTTGATGATTGATGACTACTCTAGAATGATGTGGATGACTTTTCTAAGGGATAAATCAAAAGAATTGGAGAAATTCAAGATATTGAAAGCAAAGGTGGGGACTGAGACTGGATTGAAGTTGAAGTGTCTAAGATCTAACAAAGGAGGAGGATTTACATCCAATGAGTTTGATACATTTTGTGAGAGGAATGGAATTAGAAGACAATTATCAGCTCCTAGAACCCCTCAACAGAATGGAGTTGTTGAAAGGAAGAACAAAACAGTCTTGGATGTTGCTAGAATGATGTTGATTGAATGAAATATTGTGCAAAACTTTTGGAAAGAAGTTGTTAGCATTGTTGTTTACACATTCAACCAGGTGCATATAAAAGGTGATTTTGGTAAGACTCCTTATGAGCTATGGTTTGGTCATTTTCCTACAGTTATATATTTTAGAGTTTTTGGAAGCAAATTTTATATCAAAAGAGATGAGGATATAGGAAAATTTGATGCAAGATGTGATGAAGGAATCTTCTTGGGATATTCTACTAAGAGCAAGGCCTACTGGTGCTACAACAAGAGGTTGAAGGAGATAGTGGAAAGTGCAAATGTGAAGGCTAAAGAATGTCATGGGAAGCAAATCAGAGCGTGTGGTTATGAGATTGAGATACCGAAGCAGAATGATCTGGTGGAGATAGTTAATCTGGATATTGCTACTACAGGTGAAGAAGTTCAAGAGCTTGAGAATCAAAACAATCCGAAGACTCCGAGGTATGTGAAATTGAATCATTCCGAGAATCAGATTATTGGTGATAAGAACAAATGTGTGATGACTAGAAGAAGACTTTTTGCTGAAGGGATATGCCTAATTTCTAAGACTGAGCCTAAAGATGTTGGTGAAGCATGTAAGGATGAGAACTGGATTAAATATGTGGAGGAAGAGTTGAATCAAATCGAGAATAATAACACTTGGGAGATTATTTTGAGACCTAAATACAAGAATGTGATTGGTACTAAATGGGTGTTGCAGAATAAACTGAATGAAGCCGGTGAAGTTGCGAGAAACAAAGCAAGATTGGTGTGTAAGGGATTCTCTCAGATGGAAGGTATTGATTATGAGGAGAATTTTTCTCCCATAGCTAGAATTGAAGCTGTTAGATTGCTGCTTTCATATGTTGCTTATAAGAATTTCAAGGTATATCAGATGGATGTCAAGTCAACCTTTTTTAATGGTGACCTTGAGGAGGAAGTCTACATTGAGCAACCAGAAGGATTTTATTATCAGATGAAGGAGATATGGTATGCAGACTGAAGAAAGCACTTTATGGATTGAAGCAATCCCCTAGAGAATAATATGCTAGATTAGATAAGTACTTGATGAAGTTGGGATTTTGTAAAGGTACTGCTGAGAGTAACTTATACTTTAAGGTTGATAATGATAGCATTTTGATTGTTGAAATATTTGTGGATGATATTATTTTTGGCTTGATGATGATGACTTGAGTATGAAGTTTTTTGATGATATGAAAAATAAATTTGAGATGTCTATGATAGGTGAGATGAAATTCTTCTTAGGATTGCAAATTACTCAGACCGGTAAAGGTATCTTCATTTCTCAATCTAAGTATGTAAAGGAACTATTGAAGAAATTTGGGCTAGTTGATTCTAAACCTATTGGAACTCCTATGGTGACTGTATGTAAGTTCTCTAAGAATGATGAATCTCATAACGTTAATCAGATTTTGTATAGATCTATGGTTTGTGGACTGCTATACCTAACTCAGACTAGACTGGATATTATGCATATCGTTTGTCTTTGTGCCAGATTTCAATTTGATCCTAAAGAGATTCATGTTACTATTGTGAATAGGATTTTCAAATATTTGAAGGGAACTATTAATTATGGGTTGTGGTATCTAAAGAATGATGATTTCATACTATGTGCCTATATTGATGTTGATTGGGTAGGAGATGTAGATGAACGAAAGATCACTACTAGTGGACCTTTCTTTTTGAGGAAGAAATTGGTTTCATGGGCAAGCAAGAAACAATATGCTATATCTCTATCTACTGTCGAAGCTAAATACATTGCTACTGCTAGCAACTGTACTCAGGTAGTTTGGATGAAGTAGATGTTGAAAGATATTAGAGTTGTGTATGATGAGCCTACTATTATTTAATGTGACAATTCAAGTGCTATTAATATTTCCAAGAATCCAGTACTGCACTCTAAAATAAATCATATATCAATTAAGTATCATTTCTTGAGGGAGAAAGTTAGTGATGAGGAAGTTAAACTTGAGTATGTATCTACAAAGGATCAGATTACAAATATTTTCACTAAGCGTTTGCATATAGATACATTTGTGTATTTGAGATACAAGTTAGGGGTGTCTGCCCCTCCTGATGAGAACTAGGTGCATTGAGATGCATCAATCCGGTGGACTTCACAGTCTTATCTCCTTATCTGGGTTGATGAGTTGGTGCTGCTACTCAGCTGGGGTAATTAGTATGTTGTTCAGAGATGTAAGTTTATCCCAGGGGGAGATCTTATCTAGTTTGGGGAAACAATCTTGATCTGTTCATGTCTTTGGCATTACAGTCAAAGGGGGAGAGAAGCATGTGAAAAACTGCCTCATCTTTGGAGATTTGTGTGCATGATCTTAGGGGGAGTTTGTTGGAGTTTGTTTATTCCTTTGCATTGATTATTTTTCACATTCATATGTTTCCATAAATGCCAAAGGGGGATATTGTTGGATATTTTTGTTGCTAGGATATGCTGTTGTCATTGATGTCAACATATTCTTGTGTTTTGTTGTTGCAAAAAATTGGTTTGGTGATCCGATGGTTGTAGTGAGTTGATCTGGTTGGTTTATATGTTTAGGATGTTGAATCAACTAGGGATACTTCATTATTTATTTATTCCATGACTTCATGTGATGATTTGATCGGGTTGAGGATTCCAGTATGGAGACTGGTTTTCATTGTTATAGTGTTCTGGTGTTTGATCCAATGTGCTCCGGTATGATCATATCTTGTGTTGTGGATTTGGGAGAATGTTTGGGATGTTTATGTGTATCTTCATTTTATATGGTTCATGTTTTGATGGTCCACAAGCTATCTTTCTTGTCCAAGTTGTTGTTAATAAGTGTTCTTGAGTGTTAGCATGTTGATCGATGAAGATTTGAATAAGTGGTGTTGGTGCAACTATTGCAGATGGTTCTAACATGCTTGTTGGTGTTTCCTAGTCATGTCATATTTGTTTTGATGGTTTGCATTGATCATTGTGTGATTTCTTGATGATCTTATGGGTTCGGTGATATTCTTCGTGTTATGCGGTATTTTGGTGGTGTAACGTGTTGCGGTTGATCTTGGTGAGATTTCCGGTGGTGGTGTACATTTGAGGAGTTGATTTAGGTCTATGAAATGTTGTCTATGGCATTGTACTAGTCCAATGGTTGATTTATGTATCGTGTGATGTAATTTTGTAATTAGGTGTTAAGGGTTTGATCGACCTTGTACTCAAGGTTGATGATTTGTATAAATGGGTATAATATTAATTTGGTGGTTATTGTGGAGTTTGTATTGTTAGAGAATGGTGTATGTGTGATCAAGTGAATTCATCTTTCGATGTGGTGTGTTGAGCAGAGATTAGTGAAGGGAAGACATATGAGCTTAACCGAAGCTGTCATCAGGCATTATCATATGTTATTTTTGCAGTTCATCTTTGTAAGGTAGTGAACCTTCCCTAAGGGTTGTAGTCTTCTGGGTCAATGCAATTTGAGCAGTGAGCTCTAGGAAGTGTGCCTGAATGCATATGTATTCCCATTGTAATATTTACACATACTACTGCAGAGTATCATCTCATTGTGGGTAGGTTCCCACCGTGGTTTTTCCCTTAACTGGGTTTTCCACGTCCACGTCAAAAATATTAGTGTTATGTGTGTTGTTGTTATTGTTGTTATCTTGGTCTGATATGAGATTGTGCTTAATTTGTCTAATTTGGTGAAAACTCATTCACCCCTCCCCCCTCTCAGTTTTCCTTCCTTGTTGTTGCCAACATATCCGACCCTAATTTTAGTGTTTGATGATGTTCAAGTTGTGGGGATTAACAATGAATATTTAAGGCAGAATAGGACAAATATATTTAAAATGATATAGGGTAACTCACACTAAAGTAGGTGGCAAGTAGAGTGTGAAATTGTAAAGGTATACAATAAATGACACTACAAATTGTTTAATTTTTTAATTCATATATTTCAAGTGCTTTGGAAATTCTTCTCTAAACAATATAAGAAATATCAAGATTGTGTTTACTTACATCTAACAATAACAAATCAATGTAGACAAGAAAATCGTACATAATTAAAATGATATTTTTCAATTGCATGTTCTTTTTTAGTTACTCTATACAATATGTTAAGCATTGCACCCATAGAATTATTATTAATGCACATATACACTTTGCACTCTATTTGACTAAATAATAAAAATTTACCAAAAATCTATATATCTTATAGAAGATGGACTATATTGGTAAGATAATACCAATTTAACTTCATAATAAATGCATGTGTTAAATACTTTCCTAATTTTCTATTATTTGATATTTCTTATATATTTTTCCTTAGTGTAGAGTCATGAGGTTTTTTCATTCTCACATTTTGGTTGGTTATAAACATGTGTAAGATATTGAATCCTAATTAATGGAAGATTTTTAATGCTACATCACTATTATTTGTGAGTGTGTTTATTGTGTTGATTTTGTATTTCGCATCTCTTTCAACACTTAAAATCTCACTTTTGGAGTTGACTATTTTTTCAACACATTGTACCAAAAGGGGCAAATCCTTTGTCTAACCAAAGCATCCTTAATATCCAACTTGGTCAAGTCTTGGCATGCAAAATAAATTCAATTTGGTTATATTTTATAATATTCAACTAACAATGTGTCATGATAAATAAGACCACTCTAAAGGAGAGCTATAAAGATTCTCAATATATTATGATGATGCTTCAAAGAAATAGAGGACTATCTTCTTTAGCCAATCTTCCCTATTGATTCAACTAGGTAGATCCCTCTTCATCTTCAAGTTCTCTAAGGGATATGTACTAGAGCCAAACTCTATTCAAAATTAATTAAAGACCCAACTTAACAATGGTTGAAGGCTATATTGACCCTTAAGCACTTTATGGTTTTAACTAATGAAGCTACTACTTTTCATCCAATCACTTAAATGATGAAGAGGTCCTATTTTTGGCCTTTAAGATTTTCATTTGTTGATTGTTCCTCCCAAAACTTGCAAGAGTAACTATTAGGTTGAGGTCTTATGGGGTGGTTTAAGCTTCTATTTTTTAGGAACATGAGGTCTCATGAAGAAAAAAATTGCTATAGGATTATTAGTTTTGCCTATCTACAGACGAAAACTAATGTTTCCATCTCACTCAATCAATTTGCTTTCAAAATTATGTCAAAAAAATTTATTCTATGCTTTATCTTGATTTTTTTATTAAAATCGTTTTTCTCTTCATTTTTGTATTTTTTTTATTGGTCCATAGTTTTTTCCAGGGGTTTTTTATTTTTTTCATTTGAAAAAAAACCAAATGGGTAAATCAAATGGGAGCAGAGAAAATATTGGGAAGGTTTTCTAATGTTTTGTAAATCATGATATAAATATTTGTTTTATATTCATTCTTATCCCTATCCTTGAGAAAAAAGTGGATTTTATGTAGGGACACTTCCATTATAATTATAATTATAATTATTATTATATGATACCAAATTATTATTAAAATATAATTCTATTATTATCTTTTCTTAATATCAAATCATTTTTATTAAATTTTTATATTATATAATAATATAACAATAACATATTTTCAAATTGTTACCGTTAACATATTCTTTAATGTTAAATTATTATTTTATTAGTCCCTGCCTATATATATATAGATAAAGTCACTATCCTATATTTGACATTATTTATGATATCAAAAGATAATTAAAAAATTACATAAGTAAAATTAATTATTTAAAGCCTGTTATGGGGCAAAGTTGGGTTCAATCTAGCAAGATGTGTCTTTCTAGTGAGGAGTGGGAGAGACCTTTGGAGGGGTGGTAGAAATTTAATTTTGATGGTGCCTCTAAGGGAAATATTGGACCATCTGGGACATGGGTTATTGTTAGGGATTGGAAGGGTGAGGTGGTAGCTTTGGGTGCTTAGAAGCTTGATGAAGGCACAAATAATATAATGGAAGTGTCAATAGTATTGTTAGCGATTAGAATTGGTAAGAAGTTGGGAGCCAGGAAATTACATTTAGAGGGGGATTCCTTGATAGTCATTCAAGCTATAATAAAGGGAAGTATAGAGGCGTGGCACTTGCAAAATCAGGTTAATAGCATAATCGAAGAACTTAAATTTTTTGAGGACTGCCAAGTTAGTCATGTAAGGAGAACAAGAAATGTGGAAGATGATATACTTTCTAAATGGGCTATGTCCTTTAGTATGATTGGAGATTTAAAATTTGAAGATTTTCGGCAGAATTTATTTGAAGAGGAGTGAGGAAACTGTAACTAATTGATTTTGATATTTGGTATAGGTATGGAATGCAAAGTTGAGGTGGTATAGGTAGTGGGCATTTAAGACATGGAAATGCATTTATTTCGGCTATTGAGAGAATATTACATGCTTTTAAGTTAATGTCCCATCATTCATTGAGACTTAATTGTGAAGAAAACCGAGCTTGCAGAGGGTTTTGGTATTGAGGAAATTGAGCAGAATTGTGTATTGTGGGGGAGCGGTGTAGGGAATTACAATGGAGGCAAATTTCAATTTGAGAAGCAAGAAACAATTATGTCCTTTCTATGGGGACTTAACAATCAAAAGTCTTAGCAGAATGTTCAGGTCTTTGGATGAATTGTTGTCATAATGTGTGGACATTATTGTGGGAGATGTGTTTAACCTGGTTAAGAACATATATAAGACCAGAATGGGCATTTACTCTTTGGTAATGGCATGGGGACTAGAAGTGGGGGAGAGCACAGGGACGGTGAGGCGGGTTATGCAAATGATAGTTCATGAGGATGTTTTAGTAGGAATGGAATCCTTTCTGGAGTGGGCAGTGTCGGGTGTAGTATTTGACGTTCGTGATGGAATGGAGGCAGATGGGCATGATCGCCAAAAAAAATTAATCCCATTCTTAAGGTGGCTGAGAGGTCTGTGTTAGGTGCACTGCAAGGTAGAGGCGAGGCGTGGCTGGGATACCTTAAAACTTGTGGTGAAAATAAAGGAACTGAATGCAGTTATAGAGATTGCCAAAGCCGAAGTGGAGGACTCTACGAAGAGGGTGCTACGTTCAAGAAAATGCAGGGAGATAGAAGAAATAAAATCCAATGATGATTCAAACCTACAGCGAAAATGAAAATAGTGAGTTGATGGATCTATAGTTAAGTGGTGAATTTTGTTTATAGTGGTTATCCACTTCTATGTTAATTTCTAGATTAGTAGGATAGAGGAGGTTTGGGGTAGTTGGTTTTTTGTCGGGTTAGTTGGCATTTTCATATGGAGCTTTTTGTAATGATTAGTTTTTGAATTGGGGGTGGCCTCTTTGGGGTAATTGGTGAACTTTTATGAAAGACAAAATTTTATTTTTCTGTATTAAGTATCATAGAATCACAAAGCTCATTTTTCTCATTTGAGCATCCATGTTACAAACTTATTAAAAATACCAACTCCTTTCGAGCAAACTTATTACAAATACTAGCTCCTTTCGAGCACCAAACTAGAAACAACAATTGGAAGACCAAGGGTCACAACTTAGAAATCCACTTTAAACAATGAGGCAAATACAACCAATGAAAGACCAAGAGTCACAACTTAGAATTCTACACAAAGGTGTCCCTCATGTGAGTTGAACTTGGGTCTCCACATTGTGAACTCAATGCTTTAACCAACTAAGCTCAACCCCTTGGACATAATATTTTATTTTTGTAAAACTATCTTTGATAATTAATTAAATATAAATTATTATTATTTTTTTTAATTTTTGAGCAAAAAAGAAATTAATTTTTTAAAATCTTTTTAATATATATATATATATATATATATATATATATATATATATATATATATATATATATATATATATATATATATATATATATATTATTTTTAGCTTTTTTACTATGATTTAACTTGTAAGTTTTAATGTAAATTGTATGAATTTTAATATAGTCTATTTTATTTTATTTTTAATCTTTTATTTGAATTATAGTTTTAATTTTTAAAATTTAATTTATTTAAGGATTTAACAATATTTATGTTCAATTTTATAATTAAAAAATTATTTGTTAATATTGAATTTATCTTTCAATTAATGTTATTGTTTTTTGTAACATCAATATTTTATATTCATATACTTTTCGATATTTAAATTTAGATTAAAAATATAGTTTTATTAACTAATATAATATTATAAAATAAAATAATATGATATAAACATGCGACATTTAAAAAAATTAAATCTTGATATAATAATATTATATAGTTAAATGTTATATATTTAATTTTTATATAAAATTATTATTCAACTATATTTATTTCATTTTTAAAATATATAATATAATTTATACTTACTATTATATATAATATTTTAATATTATAAATTATTATATACCATTTCTTATATATTTATCTCTTCCTCTTTATATACATGTCTCTTCCTCTCCCCCTCTCCCCCTATCACAAACATAACATGTGTGTTTTGGCAATGGATCCTTATTACTCTGTATCACTCAATATCACCATGTAGATCTATCTTTCCTTCTCCATCTTTCTTTACATCTTGCTATCTATTTTTCTTTATATCTCCCTCTGTATCTTCCCACATCTTTATATCTATTTCTCTCCCCTTTTCTCTCACTCCATCTTCCTCCTACTCTCTCTATCTCTAGACATGTGTCCCTCTATTCATTTATGCCTATCCCTCTCTATTTTCTCTTTCTCTATATCTTGCTATCTCTTCTTCTTTATATCTCCCTCTCTATCTTCCTACCTCTCTTAATCTATTTGTCTCCCTTCTTGTCTTGCTCTATCTTCCTCCTACTCCCTGTATCTCTAGACATGTGCCCCTCTATTCATTTATGTCTCTCCCTCTTTGTCCCTCTCACTATTCTTAGGCCTCTATATCTATATCTTGTTGTCTCTTTATCGTTATCTCTCCATACTTCTCATCCCGAATCTCCCTTTATCTCAATCTTGTTATTTCATCCTCTCTCTCTCTCTCCATCCCTATATCTCTCCCTTACTCTATTTCAATCTCTCTCTCTCTCTCTCTCTCTCTCTCTCTCTCTCTCTCTCTCTCTCTCTCTCTCTCTCTTTATCTATACCTTTTTTTTATCTCTATCTTCTTACCCCCTCTCTATCTCACTCTTCCTCACTCCATCTCTCCCTCTCTCCCTATTATGGACATAACATGGGCTTAATTATCTTACCAATCCATACATTTTATTTCACTTCTGATTGGATCTTTCTAAGTGGATGCATAGTTGATTTGAAGATATCATTTCTTCAATAAGACCTTTGTTGCATAAACAACATCACTTGCTAAATGTCCTATCAATTGACCTCATTTAATACACAAGAGTATGTAACTAATAGAGAAAAAAATTCCCTAATTGACCTTCCATGCCTCTTTGGCATACCTATTGCACACCAAAATGTAGTTGCTAGTTTTAGGCTAATGCCAGATTACTCCATCAATTGTCTTCTTTCACTTTCACTACTGAAATATATGTATGTTTGTTTCACCATCAAAACAAAAATGGTGGAAAACAAAAAGGCAGTTGGCTTGAGGTACTAGACAAGCCAAAAACCACATAACATCAATCACTAAGCTTCTTATGAAATCTAAACAACAAGCAATCCTTTTATTATTTTCACAAAAAACAAGAACTCATCAATTTTTAGCAAATAGGCAGGGACTCCAATTGTATCACAACTCTTGTTTGGAATATAAATTGAGAAAATAGGAGCTTATACTTTTTAGGCTTGCATATTTAAGTAGTGAAAATGGGGTGGGGCTAGAAATAGTGCGACCATCTTAGGAAAGTTATCTACCACTTGTCAATCATCTATAAATTTAAATTTTTGCTAAAAAATTTTGGAGGGAAAAAACTTTTTTTTAACTTGTTTTTTTATAAAATTTCTATATACTATTGCATAGAGCATATAAGCCTAGAAAAGACAAAGGTACACTGAATTGCACTACAAAATTCATGGGACCAACAACTTTAGAATATTCTTAAAAAATATAACTAGCTCTAACTCTTTTTTTTAGGAAGCCCCCTCCATGGAACCCCACCCTTTATATGCCTAGAATGAATAGAGTTTGATGTTAAGGGCATGGTTTATGAATAAAATCGGTAATTTAAAGGTGCCATTTGAAGCATGATCTAGTGATTAAAGGAGGCTCAAAATGCATGATCTCCACAGGCCATGCATAGCATAGATTGAGAAAACCAGCAAGTTGTGTTGATTGAAGGTGTCTATGATATGTGATTAGCATGTTGTTTAGGCTCTATGATTGGTATGGCCTTTTTTATCAGTGTATTGTATAGATGCTTTTGTTCACTTGGGAAACTTACCTCAAGTAGGTCATGACCCATAGTCTTTGAAAAGTTGAAACATACTTTCTAGAGGTTGTTATTGACTTTTTAATGTACGAGGATTCACTTGTTACAAGCACTATTGATAAAGGAAGCGAGTTTTTTTGGGAGGCCACATAGATTTTTTCTGAGGATTTCATTACATATGATCTTTTTTTTGCAGGTGTGTGTTGAATCTGAAGTTTTCTTTGCATGTGAGTATTTTTATGAGCGGCGTTGGAATTTGAAAGGTGCGATCTGTTGGTGCAAGGCGTGATCAAGCTTCATTATTCTAAATCTCCTGTTAAAATAAAATCTTTGATTTTTTTTATGTATATGCATTGATATTGTAAGGTGCCAAATTAGAAAGGTGGTGTTCTTGGGTTGCATTTTGTGCACTTCCACAACATTTCTTTTAGTTCTTTTTTATTTTCACATTTTCTTACAATATTTTAGTTTCTGAGCATGGATTCAAATTAAGTTTAACACCCTTTTTAACTGTTACAAATGGAAGCTAAAAGTTCAACTTGTACTAAAGAATACAAGGTTATATAGGGTAACAATGGGCACTAGAAAGAATTTGTTGCCAATGAAACTATAAAAAAAGGCTTAATAAGTTTAATCAAACATTTAGATTTTTGTGTTTGAATGCATCTCTTAAATAAATTATAAATAGAGAAAGAATCGTGAATTGACAAAATTGCCAATTTTTCCCCTAAAACTTTGTAGACTATCAATTTTGATTGGTACCCTTTACTTCCACTAGTTTCTTCTAGTTTAATCATGATTTATGAGGGTTTCTATCCACAATTCTGTGTAGATTTTAATTTGGATTTTTATCCATTTTCATTAGTGTTATTTTTTTAAAACTTCAGTTAGGATTTTTTAAAGGTGTTTTGTCCTAACATGCTATCAATATTTAAGAGAGAGATATGGCAGGGAATTGATACAACATTGAATTGAACCATATGGATCACCATCAACCACAACTACCATAGACAAAGGAACCTTCATTCACATCACAATATTCACACCTGGTTATGTATTCATCACTTCAACGAGGTAAACTTTATAGTATAATAATAATTATAACATAATTAAATTATTTCATAATTGTAATATATTAATATAACATAATTATAATATATTAATATATATAATATAATAATAACATAATAATAATAATATAATTGAAGACCAAATCACAATGTCTCTATGGGAGTTTTGGATGACTAGGGTTTATGTTGCAATTTTTCCCTCAACGAGGAGGTCTCTAGTTGTGTGACTGATGCCTCTGCTATTGCATTTCCTATCCTCCCTTCGACCATTGAAGAGAAGAATTATTTTCTTATTGACAATTTCTCAAATGCACCCGATCTTTAGCGATGGATGTGTTGTTTTCATTGTGCCATTGCCTGCCCTACTCATTTCCTTTGGATGCATCCATCTCTGTCAACAAAGGGGTTTCTCTTGGGTATGCTCGCTAGGATAATTGAGTGGGATCTACTCAGTTTTGTTATGGTTGTTATCGAGGAAGGGCACCATCCCTGCTAGGGCTTCCTTCTTGGAGGCTGTATACACCTAAAAATGGTATGAAGATAATTAATTAAATAAGCAATTATTTAATTAATCCTCCTCCCCAATTTAATTGAATTCACCAAGCAATTTGATTAAATGTCCCCTTTCTTCCACTTATTAATAAATCTAAGGATTTATTTAATAGGTTCATTTCACTCCTTTAATTAATTAATTCCCTCCCATCAAAATCATTTCTTCTAATCCCCTAATTAATTAAAACAAATCAAATTCATGAGTTGTTGAGATTAATTAGCCTTTTTCCATTATTTGAATTTTTAATTCAAATTCTCCTAACTTCTACCACTCCTAAACCTAACCCATTCTACCTACCCTCATGTCCCCTTTCATCCAACATCTTCTAGAACCTTTGTGACACTTGTCACTAAATGTTCCCTTTCATCCTACCTCTTCTAGAAGCCTCTTGACACTTGTCACCATAGAGATGACAAATGTTCCCTTTTATCCAACCCCCGTTGCCAACCTTCTCCAATTTAACCATTGATATCTTTAGATCAATCTTGACCGTTGATTCTTTCCACATCACCCCTAGCCTTGGAAATCCTATAAATAGATCTCATTTTGAAGCTCAAAGGGTCCCAATTTCATAGCAATATTGATTCAATCTCATTCTCATCTTATGCATTGTTATTATAGGCATATAATGTTCAATTTTAGCTTAATTGCATCTCAATCTTAGTTCATTTTCTAGATCAATCATGAACTCATATAGCTTAATCATGATATTCTTGCTAGATCATGCATTTTCATCATTCAAATCCTCCATCTAAGTGTAGTGAAGTCACTGGAGTATGCATAATCAAATCTGAGAGCATTTTTCATACTCGCATTTACTAGGAGGCAATAAGTTGATTAGCTATGGTTTTTTATTTCCTTGATTAAATCTTCTAACCATGCTTGTAATGATTTATTGAGTGCATTATGTTTGCAGTTATAGGTACACTTCATAGAGCATGACATTTTGGCGCCCACCGTGGGGCTAGAATCATCACTTTTGGCCTCTTAATCTTCAACAAACTTCATCTTCGTTCGGCTCTAGTTCAAAAATCGTACGAGTTGCCTTTTCAGCTTGTATGAACTTCCTTTTAGCTTAGGACAACACCTCATCCTGACTCGTACTAGGTATAATTCTGTGTCATATGAGCTTCTATGTTGAAAATTCTTTATTTGTACTAGATCTAAATCCGTGTCATATGAGTCTATTTCTTGCAAATTCTTTATTCGTACTAAGCATAATATTGTGTCGTATGAGCTGGTTTTGGCTTGTGTCAAAGATCTAAATTTGTGTCATACTAATTGGAAATCTATGTCGTACGAGTCTCTAGCTCTGTCATTTTTAACAGACTGCATTTTAGGGTTTTCTGATTCTAATCTGAAATTTTCTAACACTAATTCTGATCTGTTTATAAGATTTTTGCAACCTAACTCTTTTCTACAGGACGCTTGTCAAAGACAAATTCAAAACACAATCATGTCTACTAATGGATCTATTTTGCAGGTTGCCTAAGGATTCAACAAAAACTTTGTGTATTCTTTAAGATTTTTAGGCACACTTCAATTTTGCTTAAAGAAATGAACAACTATGTTTTATGTGTCTTTGATGATAGGCGAGTATGCTCTCACCTTCCTTAGGTGATTAGAAAGCTAGACACATCTTTTGCTTTCATTAGTGCATTTCTTTAGCAGGCCTTCCCTCCCAAGGAGTAATAACTCTTAGCCCTTAAGGCCAGTGAGAGGGGAATGATCTAAGTGGGAATGGCTAATGCCAAGTAATCCAACCCACTATAAAATAAATGTGTTTTTGATGAAAATCAAAGCAATGACAATGCTTGGGAATAACTCTCCTCCGTACCTTCGGGTATATCAAACCTTAGTTTTCAAGGCTGGGAGACCTCTTAATTGAGTTTATACCCCGACGCACCGAACATATCCCTTACTAGTTTCGATTAAAATAGAAGCTAACCGATTCACCTCCGAAAGGGTGATAATCTTTGTGCAAGAGATATAGTAACTCTCCCAAGATACTTTCCATATTGTGCCCCCATTAGCATTTGGAGTTGAATAATACGGTGTTGAGAATCCATTGCGTGAGACTCAACATCCGTATTCTGATTAGCTATTGGCTATGTACCTAAGTCAACAAGAAAAGGTTTTCATTCTCAACCAACTTCCTTAGGGTTTAGCTTGATTGAGAGTCACTTATCATATCATGTATTTGATGTGTATTCATCCCTAAATTGGCAAATCAATCACTTAAAAATGGAAAACCAAAGCAAAACATTAAACCTCAGTTATCAAAAATTCAACCAAACAAACAAATATTTTTATCTCTATTTGGTTATCTGTCGTATGAGTTAGGATCTCTATCATATGAAACTGTTTGCATAAAATCTTGTGTCATGCTACATAGCATTATGTGTCGTACAAGTTTCTGCTTTTTACATGAAAACTTCTTCTTTGTCGTACAGACTCATATCTTGTGTCATTCTAAGCTACATATCCCGTCATACGAAACTCTGCATTTGTCAGTCCAGAACTGTGTATTGCATGCCTGTTTCAGATTTATCATTTTTTCCTAATCAATTTGCAATAAACATAAACACCTGTTATCTGTCAATCTGTACTTAGATTGTCGTCTTGGTTCACTTGGTCAGGTTATCACCCATCAAAATTAGACTCTATAACATATACAGCTCAAGATTTTCAAAGTGCTCACCCCCAACAAGTTCAAAATCTAAACATCTCAAAGTGCATTATCACCCTCTTTGGTAAACTGATCACTCAAACATAGTTTCTCATCAGGATCAATCATCCTTTATCACAAAACTGAAACATTTGGTTAGGATAACCTTGTCCCACATCGTAGGATATATCATTCCTACTGGACTTGGTTCTTATCAAATCATCACCATTGCACTCCTAAACCGAAGATTGAAAAACTTGCAAACTTTAATACACTTGAATTCTCTTTTAGTGTCATATCACTCTATTGCCTTGAAATTGACTATCGATCACTTACCCAAAAAAACCTTTTGGATAATCAAATCCTAAGCAAAATAACACACGTGTATGCTCGTTCTAACTAGAGCTCAAAAATGAAGGATCAC
Organism: Cryptomeria japonica; assembly: GCF_030272615.1. Taxonomy (NCBI): domain Eukaryota; kingdom Viridiplantae; phylum Streptophyta; class Pinopsida; order Cupressales; family Cupressaceae; genus Cryptomeria; species Cryptomeria japonica. Next base: position 677,108,080 of record NC_081408.1, on the reverse strand, counting down.
AGAGACTAAAATTAAAACATTGAAAACATTCAAAGAACATATAACCATGGAACATGAAGATGAAATACAAGCTGAAGAAGAAATAACAGAACAAAACATCAGAGACATCAAGAAAGATCCCCAATTTGACAAATTTATGCAGAAATTGTTGGAGGAAGAAAAAAAATACTTTCTAATGCTAGCCAAATTTGGTGCTACACTTCCCCAGGATTTTGATGTGAATAAATTGAGACAAAAGAAAAGTGACCCTCCCCCTAATAACGAACAATATGAGGACATCTTTGGTCTCCACCTGAATGACACAAGTAGAAATCCTGAATAATATTCAACTCAATGAGGATACAAGAAGAACTAGACATGAAACAAGAAGCAATCCCAATCCTCCTAGAATGCAAAATAATGGTCATACAAGAACAAATCATGTTGATAATCCTATCATGACTCTCACACAACAACTGCAAGCAATGCAAACACAAATCCAAGAGATGCAAAGAGGAAATATTAGAAGATACTCACTTCAAGAATTTGTCCTTATCCTTTCGATAGAAATCTAAACATGATACCATTTGCCTCACAAAAAAATGGTTAGTGCATGATTGATATTCAATAAACCTAAAAACCATTTAAATGAGATATCAAGAAAGACTGAATAAGAATATCATGAAAACAAGACAAAGAATACTCATGAAGCTCCCATTGCAAGTAGCTCTTCCTTGTCCTCCTTGCCTCCATGAACTTTTATAGCTCCAAAGTTTGACTAATGGAGAGTTGGAGAGAGATGGGGTGAATGTGGATTGCTCTCCTTGTGCTCAACAAGATAGGTGGATTTATATTTGTATTATGATAGATAGATGAGAATTTCAATTAGAAGAAGATGAGAGGAGAATAGAGCAGCATGCCAATGTATGAGAAGTGGATGATTTGTGAGGAGAATAGGCCCCAATTTATAGATTGGATGAGGCCAATGGAGGGCAAAGATTGATTTGATTATGAAGGGTTGAGATTGATTTTAGATAGAAGCGATGGATCAAGGGTGCCTTGGGAAAATAAACGGGAATATAAAATTCCTTTGGAAAAAGGGGGGAGAAATTTGAATTTCAAACTTTAGGAATTAAAAATTCCAAAATAAGGATGCATTGAGGGATTCAAAGAAATTTGAATTTCTTTGAGAGACTTAATGTTGATGTGACATGAGTGGGAATTAAAAATAGGAGAATAATGATAAGCATGATTATGAGAGATTCAAGAAGGATTAATTAGGTTGAGTGGGATTAGGAAAAGTGATTTGTAGGAATCACATGTCTATTGGCATTTCAATAGAAGGAGATTGTTGATATTCATTAAGGATATTGAGAAGGTTGTTGAAGATTATTGATATAACTAAAAAAGGATGATAACTATCTTTATAACATTATTTTGTCATTGATGTCAAGAAATTGATTTTCTAATTTAGTATGATGTTGCCATATCTTGAGAAGTATGTATTGATGAGTACTAAGAGGTCGGTAAGTGACACAGAAAGGATGTGATAATAAGGGGAGAAATAAGTTATTCAATGGGCAACTATTACCGAGTTAGACAATGATGAGATCATGATGTTTAGATTGTTTTGATATCCTACATATGTTGTTGATTGTAAGGTTAATAATATACTATGTCACCGAGAAAAGAACCTACTCGGTAAACCCTAAGGAACCTAGTCGGTAAACCCTAAGGTTATCGATATCGGTTAAAGAAGGCAGAATGTCTACCAAGTAAAGTCCAGTATTAACCGAGTGACAACCGAGTTATAATAGATCACATTGGATGGGTAAAAGCATTATTTAATGAAGGATGCTGATGAGCTGGAGTTGAATAATTGATTGGTATGCCGCGCATGAAGTTTGTTAAAGATCTACGACAATGGAAAATACAGGAGGAAGATCTACATCACAGATTGAACCGCAATAACCTAGCACAAGTTCCTAGGAAGGAATGCAAGTTCCAAGGCGAGGTAAAACATTTTTTAGATCGAAGGATACATTGAACCTAGTCAAGATTGAAGATCTGATGGCTATGATTGATCATGGGAAATGTGATCAAGGAGATTAAGCGGTTAGCAAATTGTTTATAAATAAGAAATTGTTGATAAACAATGTATGCGGGCAAGTGTAAGAACAGGGATGCTACATAGTGATTACCGAGCATAGAAGCTTGAAGACCTGTTTGAATAATAGAGTAGGGAGCCCAACAGAGGGACAAGATAAGTCCTATGACAAGATTGTTTTGATCAAATAGAATCTGCTTTAGCATTTTAGATGTGAAGTTGCAGATATATTTTTATTAGTGTTATTTTGTATGTGACATAAAATCTCTTAACCGAGTGGACCTAATAGTCTTATTTGTAAACCCTCTAGCAAGGTAACATTCTAATTGAGTGTTTGAAATCCTTTGACAAGGTCACTTCTAAAAAAGTGAAGATCCTAACAGATCTAAGGGAAATCCCTTAACCGGGTCACATCTAGAAATGTGTTTGTAATCTTTAACAGGATTTGCTTTTAACCGAGCATACTCTAGAAGAGTATGTTTCTTAGTGGGTCCGAAATCCCACAATGGTTTTTCCCTATTTGGGTTTCCACGTTCAATCTGGTGTTATATGTGTTATGATGATTATGTGTTTATGAGTTAGCATGTTTAGCAGTTTTTGGTTATATTGTTGAAGTATAAGTTACTGAGGTTGAATCTGTTGATTTTATGAAAGATTAAGTTTGTATGATTCAACACCCCCCCCACCCCTCTGATCTTGCTAGCTATTGACATCAAGACTTTACAATTGGTATCAGAGCTGTGGACTCCGGAAGAAAAGTTTAAAGGTACTTGAGGCAAAGATCCAAAGATGTATAAAAGGGATGCACCAAACCTGAACAAGTCAAGTTTCTCCACATGGCAGAAAAGGATGAAGCTGCATTTATCAGGATTTGGCGAATGATTACATACCACCAAGCACCAACCCAATGACCTTGGAAGAGATAAAGGCAAAGCAAGAACATATTCAAGCTATGATTGAAATAACATCAACATTGACTGACTCAGAGTTTAATGATCTAGAAGGCTGTAATGATGCAAAATCAATGTGGACCAAGCTCATATCTGTGTATGGTGGTGATGAACATGTTCAAAGAGCAAAAGTTGATAGTCTAAGAGGACAACTTGAATCCATGAGAATGAATGAAGGTGAGAACATGGCCCAATATAGTACAAGGTTAAAGGAGACTATCAATCAAATCAAAGGAGCAGGAGGAACTATTGAAGAAAAGGATGTCACAAGTAAGTTATTGAGAACCCTTCTACCTGCTTATGCCATTCGAGTCTCTGCAATCAATGAACTAAGGTCTGTACCAAATATGCCAATTTCTTTGGATGCTACTATTGGTAAGATACATGCATTTGAGTTAAGTAATTTTGATAACAGTGGGTCTTCAGTAAATAAAGTTGAGTCTGCATTTAGTTCTTTTCATATTGGTGAATCTAATGATTACAATGATAGAATGAGTAAGTATTCTGAAGGGAATCACAGTGGAGCAAGTGAAAGATTTTGTAAGAACATGGAAGAAGTGCACAAACTATATGAGGAAATCAAAAAGCAAGAAGAGTTTGAAGCATTATTAGACAGAAGGTTACCAAGAGGAAAAGATAAGTATAAAGGAAAGCTACCTTTAAAATGTTTTAACTGTGATAAAGTAGGACATATGGCTTATAATTGCCTTGACAAAGAATCTAGTTAAAAGAGAGATTACCAAGATGACAGACAAAAAGACAATCACTACAGAGGACACCGAGACTTCAGAAGGAGAGACAGAAAGACATGCCTAGTAGCTGATGAGGAATCCAACGATGATAAATCTGATGAAACTGATACAGAGGAAGTTGTTTATGTGTCTATTAAAGATGGATTAGATGAAGAAAGGTATGAAGAAAAAGCCCTAATATCTCACATAAATAATAATGAGTCTTGGATCATAGATAGTGGATGCTCACATCACATGACAGGTGATAAACACAAGTTTGTTAAATTAGAAGACTATGATGGAGGTTATGTAAGATTTGGTAATGATGCACCATATCTGGTGAAAGGTAAAGGATCTATAACACTTCTTGACAATGCTAAATGTAATGATGTATAGTGGGTTGAAGGTTTGAAATACAATTTGTTGAGTGTAGCACAGCTAAACAATACAGGATACCAAATAGAATTTCAGAAAGGATGTGTCAAAGTTCATAACAAACATGAAAAGCTGGTTGCTACCGAGACACAAACAAAAGGTAATACATTTCATCTTGACTCAACTCAGAACAAGTGTCTTTATGCAAAGATAGATGATACCTGGTTATGGCATAAAAGATTTTGTCATGTAAATTTTGATAATCTAATCAAAATAAGTAAGAAGCACCGAGTAAGAGGTCTACTAAGCTTGGAAAAACCTAAGAATGATATGTGTTGAGGATGCCAGATGGGTAGGATGACAAGATCAAGCTTTACAAGTAAGTCCTACACTTATAAAGGAATTTTAGATCTAGTGCATACCAATATTTGTGGTCCCATGAAAGTTCAAAGTTATTGTGGTGATAAATATTTCATATTATTTGTGGATGATTACTCAAGGATGATGTCAGTTATGTTTTTAAAAGAAAAATTAGAAGCTTTTCAAATGTTTAAATGGTACAAGGCAAGAGTTGAAAATAAAACAGGAAGACAACTGAAATGTCTTAGATCTGATAGAGGAGGAGAGTTCACTTTTGATGAATTTAACTCATTCTGCAATGATCATGGTATAAAAAGGCAAGTGTCTACACTAAGAATACCTCAGCAAAATGAGATAGCTGAGAGAAGAAATAGATTAATTGTAGATTGTGCTAGAACCCTGATGATAGAAAAGAGGGTACCTCAAACATTTTGGAGAGAAGCAATAAGCACTGCTGTTTACACCCTGAACCGAGTACAATTGAAGAAAGGAACTATGAAGACACCATATGAAATCTGGTATGACAAGAAACCTAATGTAAGTTATTTTAAAATCTTTGGAAGTAGATGTTATGTTCACAAAGATGACAGAAATGGAAAGTTTGATCAGAAAAGCAAGGAAGGAACATCTCTTGGTTATTCTTCGAGAAGTAAAGAATTTAAATGTCTGATCAAATCATCTAACAACATAGTAGAAAGTGCAAATGTGAAAATTGATGAATTTGTAGAAAGAAATGATGAAGGAAATTTCAAAGAACCAGAAGATTATGAAGAATTTTTTTATGTTCAACCAAGAAATCCTACCGAGAGAGTTACTGAAGAAAATGTAGAGAATGTCTAGTTACTGAGTGATGAAGAAGATCATACAGAACCTACCGAGCCTATATTAGCCAAATATGTCCGAAGACATCATGCATCAAGTCAGATTATAGGAGATAAGGATGATCCAGTGATGACAAGGAACAAACTGAGACAAAACACATGTTTAATATCTGAATTTGACCCGAGAATAGTAAAAGAGGCATTTAACAATGAGGATTGGGTAAATGCTATGATAAAAGAGATTGATCAAATCAAGAAGAATGAAATATGGACACTAGTCCCAAGACCGAAGGACAAAAATGTAATCGGTACAAAGTGGATTTTTAGAAACAAGCTAAATGAAAAAGGTGAGGTCATTCAGAACAAAGAAAGATAAGTTTGCAAAGGTTATGCTCAAGAAGAAGGAATAGATTATGGTGAGACTTTTGCACCTATGGCTAGACTTGAGGGAGTAAGAACATTGGTGGCATATGCTACTTTCAAAAATGTCAAGGTATATCAAATGGATGTTAAATCTGCATTTTTGAATGGTATACTAGAAGAAGAAGTTTATATTGAACAACCTGAAGGATTTGTTGACGACAAGAGTAAAGATCAGGTATGTAAATTAAACAAAGCTTTATATGGTCTGAAACAAGCACCTAGAGCATGGTATGAAAGACTGCACTCTTATTTGATCAAGATTGGTTTTATAAGGACAAGCGAAAACAATAATATGCACATGAAGAATGATGAGGACAATGGAATACTGATCTCAACCATATTTGTTGATGATATTATTTTTTGTGGTAATGACTCCTTATGCAAGAACTTTGGAAATGAAATGTGCAAACAATTTGAGATGTCACTAATCGATGAGATAAAGTATTTTATAGGTTTACAGATACTACAAATGAAAGATGAGATTTTCATTACTCAATCCAAGTACATAAAGGAAATCTTGAAGAAATTTGGAATGGAGGATTCTAAATCTGTAAGTACTCCTATGACTAACAACTGTAAATTATCAAAGAATGATGAATCTGCAAATGTTGATGAGACACTTTACCGATTTATGATTGGAAAGTTGCAATATGTTGTGCATAGTAGACTGGATATAGCACATGCAGTAGGTATTGTTACAAGATTCTCTGCAAATCCCAAAGAAACCCATATGACAACAATTAAGAGAACTTTCAGATACTTGAGAGGCATTGAAGATTATGGCTTAGTATATGAAAAGAGGAATGATTTTGATTTAAAAGTTTATACTGATGTTGATTGGGCAAGGAACATTGATGACAAGAAAAGCACAAGTGGTGGAGCTTTCTTTTTGGGTGATATACTAGTGAGTTGGCTTAGCAAGAAACAAGGATGTATTTCACAGTCAACAGCTAAAGCTGAATATGTCACTACAACATTGAATTGCACTAATATAGCATGGATAAAACAACTGTTGGAAGGTATAAATGAAAAAGTTACTGAGCCAGTAACTGTATTCTATGATAATACAACTACCATTAACATTTCAAAGAATCCAGTAATGCACTCTAAGACAAAACATATTTCTATAAAGTATCATTATCTCAGAGAAGAAGCTCAAGAGAAGAAAGTTGTGCTGGAATATATCAGTTCAAAGGAGCAAATAGCAGACATCTTCACAAAGACACTACCAAGGGACACTTTTGAGTATCTCAGAAGCAAGTTAGGGGTCCTACCCCTATCTTCTACTCATCGACAGAGTTTGGTGAAAGCATTAATTTGATGACTCTATCGAATATTATTTGTGGATTGATGTTGATTTACGCACTTTAGGAGGTTTTCTAAAGGTGTGCAGGAAATAGTGAATAGAGACAAGTTGCTCTGACCGAGATTGAGATGATACATGTGTAACACAGCAAGGCAAATCACTTCACAGGGGAAGAAATCATGAATTAGTTTTCTTTCCTTTTGGTATTGTTGTCAAAGGAGGAGAAGACTAAATGGAAAAGATAGACTAAATGGAGAAGACTAAATGGAATGGAAAAGATAGACTAAATGGAGAAAATAATAGAAGACTAATGACAGGGGGAGAAGATTACTAAAAAAGGGAGAAGACTTCAGAAGATTTTAACAACTCAAGGATAACAGGAGAAGTCTAACAGGAATCTAAATCCAAATCAGTTGGAATAAATCAAGTTGGTATTGCCATTTAAAAAGTTGGTATTTCCATCAATGCCAAAGGGGGAGATTGTTGGCATTTCATAGAAGGAGATTGTTGATATTCATTAAGGATATTGAGAAGGTTGTTGAAGATTATTGATATAACTAAAGAAGGATGATAACTATCTTTATAACATTATTTTGTCATTGATGTCAAGAAATTGATTTTCTGATTCAGTATGATGTTGCCATATCTAGAGAAGTATGTATTGATGAGTATTAAGAGGTCGGTAAGTGACACATAAAGGATGAGATAATAAGGGGAGAAATAAGTTATTCAATGGGCAATTATTACCGAGTTAGACAATGATGAGATCATGATGTTTAGATTGTTTTGATATCCTACATATGTTGTTGATTGTAAGGTTAATACTATACTATGTCACTGAGCAAAGAACCTAGTCGGTAAACCCTAAGGTTATTGATATCGATTAAAGAAGGCAGAATGTCTACCAAGTAAAGTCCAGTATTAATTGAGTAACAACTGAGTTATAATAGATCACATTGGATGGATAAAAGCATTATTTAATGAAGGATGCTGATGAGCTGGAGTTGAATAAATGATTGGTATGTCGCGCATGAAGTTTGTTAAAGATCTACGACAATGGAAAATACAGGAGGAAGATCTACAACACAGATTGAACCGCAATAACCTAACACAAGCTCCTAGGAAGGAATGCAAGTTTGAAGGCGAGGCCAAACATTTTTCAGATCGAAGGATACATTGAACCTAGTCAAGATTGAAGATCTGATGGCTATGATTGATCATGGGAAATGTGATCAAGGAGATTAAGTGGTTAGCAAATTGTTTATAAATAAGAAATTGTTTATAAATAAGAAATTGTTGATAAACAATGTATGCAGGCAAGTGTAAGCACAAGGATGCTACATAGTGATTACTGAGCACAGAAGCTTGAAGACCTGTTTGAATAACAGAGTAGGAAGCCCAGCAGAGGGACAAGATAAGTCCTATGACAAGATTGTTTTGAGCAAATAGAATCTGCTTTAGCATTTTAGATGTGAAGTTGCAGATATATTTTTATTACTGTTATTTTGTAAGTGACAGAAAATCTCTTAACCGTGTGGACCTAACAGTCTTATTTGTAAACCCTCTAGCAAGGTAACATTCTAATTGAGTGTTAGAAATCCTTTGACAAGGTCACTTCTAACAAAGTGAAGATCCTAATAGATCTGAGGGAAATCCCTTAACCGGGTTACATCTAGCAATGTGTTTGTAATCTTAACAGGATTTGCTTTTAACCGAGCATACTCTAGAAGAGTAAATTTCTTAGTGGGTCTGAACTCCCACAGTGGTTTTTCCCTATTTGGGTTTCTATGTTAAATCTGGTGTTATATGTGTTATGATGATTATGTGTTTATGAGTTAGCATGTTTAGCAGTTTTTGGTTATATTGTTGAAGTATAAGCTACCGAGGTTGAATCTGTTGATTTATGGAAGATTAAGTTTGTATGATTCACCCCCCCTCTCATCTTGTTAGCTATTGACATCAGGACTTTACAATTCACATGAATAGGTTAATCAATTAGAATTAATTAACTGAGTGGGTTTAGAGGAAATAATTATTGAGATGACTTTAGAGGAATAGGGGAATAATTATTGAGATGACTTTAGAGGAATAGGGGAATAATTAATTTATTTGATAAATTAATTATTGGACAATAGTGATAGGATTAATTAAATTAGATTTAATTGATTCTGGGAGGAACAAGGATAACACAATTAAAGTCAATTAATTATGTTGATAGGCTTAAATTAATTAAATATTAATTTTAGGTGTCTATATTTTGCCCCTCTTTGATATAGTGTCGTGAAATGATGTTATATCAAAGAAGAATAAAACATAGTGGAAGATAAGGATAAGGACTAGTAGCATGATGCCCCAGTCATGAGATGAAGAAGGATGATAAGGACTAGTAGCATGATACCCCAGTCATGGGATGAGGAAGAATCATAAGGAGGAAGGATGATGAGGAAGCAGTGGTATGCCCCCTCGAGAGGACATGCGAGTTTGAAGAACACGGGTGTGCTCTCGAAAGGAATTAGAAGAATAAGTGATGAAAGGATGAAGATAATGAAAGAGGGAACTAGGATGGGTTGGAGTGTTGTGAATGAAATGAGACAAAGAAAGGATAAATGGATTGGATTTTCTTGTTGAGCAAATATAGAGAGCAAACCTAGATTTGATATTGTCATGGATAGTCTACACCACCGATTATAAGAACCAGGATGATATGAAGATCCAAGGCGTGGACTGACTCTCAGTCAAACAGGAATGCCTTGCACACAATCATGCAAGTGTTGATAAACACTAATGCAGGGTTGTCAGTGCATACAAAGAAGACCTTCAAACACACCATGCTATGAAAACTATGCCCCATTATACACCAGCCAAGACATACCAAGATATAGGATGATCAAGGCAGTGCTGAACAAGTATAATCCTGGGACACAAGATGAAAATCTCAATCATGCAAGCAATATACACATGACCAACTTACATCTCTTGCCAAGAGTAGGACATGGATTTGGATAAACTTCAGACTAGGGAAGGATGCATCCCGATGGGCAGGGTGATGGATTGATTGATGGATGACAAAAGACAAGTTGGATGTGCAAGGTCTGCAAATGAGAGGATTGTGCTTGGATGGATGGGTGCTTGGATTAGGTACAAGTCAATGCAAGCTCAGGTAGATGGGGAAAGCTCAATTTGATGGATTGGATAAGACTGGAAGAAGGATAAATGATTAGATAGGATGAAAAAAAAGGGGATGGATGATTGAATAGGATTGGATTGGGGATGAGATTAATGAGTGAATTGGAAGAGATGGAGAATATGATTGGATAAGATAGGATTGGATTAGAAATTGGATTGGAAATTGGATTGGATGGGGTGGATTGGTGGATAGGATTTGATTGAATGGAACCAATGACAAGGGAGAACCAAGGATTGGTAAGAGGATAGATGGATGAAAGGAGGGAGTTATTGTTTGGATAGGAGATGGGTGGATGGAGTGGATGGATATGGATAAGATATAGAGGAATAAAGGATGGAGGGTAGGGTGATGGAGACCCAAGGACTATGCTGCAAAGGAGTGCAATGCCCCACACTAGAGGTAGTGGAATTAAGGATGTAAGGATGGTGGGTAAAGATGTATGAGGTGGAAGGATAATGTGTAATGGATATGGATGGTAGAGGATTAAGGCTTAAATGCTCCAATGCATGCATGCATATACATTATTTTACCTCTTATATGATCAAGATGAAATATATGAATGGAGGATTCATTTTGATAGGATGAGGGATATGAGATGGAGGATATGGATAAGATAGTCAAGATCAAAGATATGAAAGGAGAATGGACTTAGATATGATATAGGTGGATGGGAGGATTGTGCGGATGAAGCTTACCCCCAAGTGTAGAGTGCAAGGGGATGAGGAGATTACACATGACGCTTGTTTGCCAAGTTTTCATCATGGTACTTACCCAAGGTGCCACAAGAAGTGGTTTTCATCATTGGATGAAATGATTTTTCTTTACTTTTTTTTGATTTTTTTTTGTATTTTTTTCTTTATTTTTTGATTTTTTTGAATTTTTGAATTTTTTGAATAGTTTGGATGGAGAAGGATAAGGATGAGTGGATATGGAAGATAGTAGATGCGTGAAAGAGGAAGGGAGGACTCAAGCATCTAGTTCCATAGATGGTATCCCTTAGTATTTCTTTGAACTAGAGGTATGATCATAGATGTGTTAGGATTCCCACAGATACTGAGAGGGGGGGGGTGAATCAGTATCTGACCGGTAATTAGAATTTCTCAACTTAAAACATGCAAAACATATTATAACAATGTACCAATATGCAAGAAATAATGCAATAAACAAAAATGAAAGAAACCACATGAAAATCACACCATAACACAATGATTTAACGAGGAAACCCGGTGTGGGAAAAACCTCAGTGGGATTTGTGACCCACAATATTCACTTATTGTCCAATAAGAGAATATTACTTACAATAGGGGCCTGCACATGCAGGAAGGCCAAGTGCCTAGAGCTCACTGCTCAAATGGGAAGTCTCACTAACTTACAATGTGGATTATACAAATCCGATAACTTGTACTGCTTTACAATAGCATCTTCACTGCCAGATTTAGTATCAGTTTCTGCTCTATTCTTTACCTATACCCCTTAACCTATATTTCACATAATAGGTCTGCCTAATCTTTTTCTTCATACTTTTTCACTTACATCACTTCCTTACAAAATGTCTACAATGATCTCTTTTATATATAAGAGTCATTTTACAATGATATCAAGTCGGCTTACAAGGTTTTTACAATAATAAACAAAAATGTAATATAACAAAAATCCTGTCGGCCTCTGTGTCGGTATGCTTCCTTTTTCTGCTAGTATACTTCCTTTCTCTATGGGTATACTTCCTTTCTCTGTTGGTGTAGAGTGTGATCTGTTGATGCCAGTGTAATGCCTTGCCGGTGTAATGCCTTGCCAGTATAATACCTTGCTAGTGCCATAGGATTGTAAGGTTGTCATCAATGACAAAACCTTCAATCACATACAATGTCTCATTGGAGTGTGCATATGCCAACAAGATGTTGGTAACAATAATTGGGGAGATGAAATGGGTAGGGGATGGAAGATAAGGATTTGGCAAGGATTGGACTAACAGAATGGGATTGTGAAAAATGGATGGTGGATAATGGATGGGGTTTTGAAGAACTTGTGGAAGATCAACATTGGCACACACCTTGAAGGGTGGTGGAGTAGTGGAGGAGAGTGTTTTAAATTAGATGGGGGATAGAGTGTGGATTTTGGGAAATGAGGACCCAAAATAGATGAAGGGGTTGATGGAGTTGGGATGGTGGATTTTGGGACATAAGGACCCAAAATGGATTTTGAAGATGAAGGAGTGTTAGATGGAGGATTGAAGGATTTATGAATGGACGGAGCTTTTGGATTAACAAGTTTGGATGTCAATTTTGATTTTACTTTGGGATGCATTGCTTCTTTAGGAATCCACATAGTTTTTTATTTTTGCTTTTGGGGCCTTTGTGGCCTTTTTTATTTTTCTTTCTTTGTGGTGAGGAGCTGCAAATGCTCTGCTGGTGTTTTCTGTCCCTGTATCAGTGCCTCAGATATTTCCTTCCGCAATGATGCTAGATAGTCCAATCTTGGACTTAGTTTTAATCTCAAATGCTTTGCCTTATTCACTATTCTCTCCTTTTCTCTTTCTAATTTAAGTAATTCTTCCTCAAAATTTGTTATCTTTTGCTCAAAAACTGATAATGTATCAGATGAGTTAACAAAATTATCAGCAAGTTTATTGATTTCATCTTGTACCTTGCTTATTTTCTTATCTATGTCTACAGCCAAAAAGTTTGTCTTACAGGTGTCTTTGTACAGAGTTTTGTGCTCTTTCAATAAGTTACACAGTTTCAATAGAAGTGTGTCAAAATCCCTAGTACACTTCTTTATTTGCTTATCAAAGAATCTTTGTTTTTCAATTTCTACTTTGTCCTTCAATGTCTCTTCCTTTATTTTCTCAATGTTTTCAATGATATATTTACACAAGGTATCAAGTTGTCCTAAAGAATCTTTATTGTCTATATTATAGTTAGGAGCAATTACCTTCAAAATTAGGATTGTGTCATCTATTGCCTTATAAGCTTGTGAGCTGCAATCTGTTATCCTTTTAATTGAATCTAAGAGTACTTCAATCACATTAGTTGATTTGTAGCCTGATGATGAAGAACCTATATTTTGAATACCGCCGGTGGTAGAAGTAACCAAGCTTGTTGTGACCTCTGGTAGGTCTGTTTGTGTTTGCATTTCATTAAGCAATGGTTTTTGTACTTCTCCTGTTGCCGGTTGCTCTGTTTCCTTGTGAACCTGTGCCTTTTCCGGAGCCTGTTGCTCTTCTTGTTTCTCTGTTTGTTGCTCTATCTCAGTCTAAGTTTGAGTTTCTACCTGTTGCTCTTTTTCATCTACCGGTTTCTCTTGTGTGTTATTAGTTTGCTCAGCTACCGGTGGCTCACTAGCCATTTCAGTCTTACCAACTGTATCTTTGTCTACCACAATGTTGATTTTTTGTGTATCAACATCCACTGTATATAAGACTTCAGGATTAGGATTGACATCCTCTACATCCATACTTTCAATTGCCAGTTGATCTTTTGTAGCTATTGTTGCCGATGGAGTAATCAAAGGAGGTGGTGTTAAGTTGTCTTTAACCTTGATACTAGGTGGTCCACCAACTTTACCTTTACCCTTGTCTTTATCCTTTTGATAAACCTTTATAGGTTTGTGGCTCATGTATTCTTCTTGTTTTTCTTTTTCCACTAGGAAAATGTCCCATGCATTTTCTATCTCCTCAGTCACCTCATTAACTCTTCCAACCATTAAAGCAATGTGCCGATGTGCAGCAGAAAATACTGACCGGTTGGCTTTAGCAATTAAATCATCAATTTCTTTGGTTGAGTTCACTGGGTATACATCAAGTAGCTTTTCTATCTTTATTTTCTTGTCAAGTTCTACTACTTCTTGTCTTCTTGCTTCCATCCTTTTGAATAGTTCATTTGGTACTTCATCTGCTCCTTCCATCAAAAATTTCTTATACATGTCCATATGTAATATAACATTGTTTTCCACTTGTTCTTTTTCATCTGCTATCAGGGTGTCATACAATTTTTCTATATTCTTCAGTTTTCCTTCCTCTGTAATTTCATTCAATAGTATATCAAGAGGGGCCATGTCCTTATTTGTCCTCTTCTTCTTCTTGGGTGTCAGTTTCTTCTTTGGTGTAGCCTTTCTTACCAGAGATCTCACTACTTGTTGTTTTTGCCTTGTCCTCCTAGGTGAGGGTGTAGTTGCCGGTGAGGGATCTCTTTTCCTTACAACTCTCTTGAAAGTTGCAGTCATGTCATTCTTTGAAGATGTGCCTACCGGTGATAGGTGATTTTCAGGTTGTGGAGCTGCTAACTCATCCTCTGCTATACCAGTTTGTTTCATTACTTTATCCTTGATTTCCTTTGCTTGCCTATAACCTCTTCTTACAACTGTCTCAACCTTTTTCACTCTCTTCTTAGATTGTATTTGGCTTTCAATAGTTTCTGCACTACCAATTACTTCATCCTTAGGTTCTTTAGGGGCTTCCAGAAGTGCTTTAGCATATGTTTCAATGATAAGGTCATCTGTTTCATAACCCATTTCTGTTACCCAAACTGTCCTAGGGATGATTGCTTCCATCCAGATCTCATCCTTCTTAATTACAAAACATATTTCATCCTTATATTTGTCAACAATCTTTTGTGATAATCAGATCCTTTTCTTCATTTTGGCCTTAAGTGCTTGGAAATAGTCTTGGATATTCTGATCCTTATCTTCTCCCATATTGTTGAATAGTTATGTTAGTTGTTTACCTACTGGTATATCATATCCAAGTTCTTTGTAGCCTATACCAGGAACCTATTTGGTTATATGTAGCATTAGACATACTAGCAGATTTCCAAACCTAAAAGTTCCTTTCTTGTCCTTCTTAATCTTGCCTAAGTTGTCAATTAATTCATCCTTCAACCACTCACATTCATCAATCTTTGCATTATCTATGACCATGTCATAAGCACTCTTAATGCACAGACTTGACACTGAATTGAGTCTATTTGCATGAGTTGCCTTATACCCTAATATCATGCTAATAAATCTTACATTAGTATCTTTTACATCATTGACTCTTAAGGACCTTTTATCAGATGTGGCACCAATTAGCTAAGTAACTAGGTCTTTTGAGACCTTCTTAGTTTTGTTTGGCCTTTTACCGGTGGTCGGTAACCCTGTGACAGCTTTCACAACTTCCTTGGTGATTTTGTGAATTGCATCTAACTAGAAAAATTCACCACGTACCCTGCTTAAGACTATCCTAATCACATCCTTGGAGAATTCAGGAATGCTAAGGATCTCTGTAAATCCTAGGGTTTCAATGATCTTATGTTCATCTTTTATTTTACCAGATTCATCACATATAATAGATTTAAACATGGTTTTAATCTCTTCATCTCCTAGTTCCTCAATGTTGCAGTGAATGTAAATTCTGGGGTCTTCAGCATAAACAACTCCTTTAGGAATTTGAGAAAAAGCACCTAAAGTATCATCTTTCTTTGCTACCTCGGGAACTAATTGAAATACGGGTCTAGGTCTTTTTACAACTTTGACAACAGTAGGGTTTGCTATATATTCAAGTGCAGAGGTGGATGCCATGATAAAATACCTTTTACTACCTTAGGATGGATGATTGCTTGAAGTGTTCTTGCCTCTTGCTTGAAATGCCTTAGCTCGGAATCTTCGCACTCTGCGTAGGTTTGAAATCTCGGTGAAATGAAATGGAGCCAAAACCACAAATTTATAAGGTCTTTTTTCCATCTACCACATTAAATGCATGCCGGTTAAGTATTCACTTAATATTGTCTACCGGTAATAAAGTAATTTCCAACTTCTCATCGCTAACCGAGGGAATAAGAGCATATGTCTCATTTATTGCCAAACCCTCAAAGAAGATTTTCTTTAGTTTTATGAAGAGCTTCCTGCCGGTGGAGTACTACTCTATCCTATCGGTGAAGTATCACTCTATCCTACCAGTGAAGCATTGATTGGTTCTACCAGTGGAGGAGTATTCCCAACACTTAGGTCAGCTTTTCTAATCCATTGTTTTGAGAATTCTTGCTTAACCTCTTCAATTTTTTCTTTACCTTTCAAGCTAGAACTTTTGTTGTCTGCTGGTGATCCTTTACTTCTACAGAATTTTGCAATATGCCCAATCTTGTTACATGCATAACAAGTTACATTATTCTTCTGAATAGCTTTCCCATAACCTATGCTAGTTTGTGTTCTACATTGATTAGATAGGTGTCCAAATCTTCCACAAACATAACTTCTCACATTCATTCTACAATTTTTAGAGTTGTGACCAACTTTGTTGCATTTTGAACATTGACCAGCGGGTGTGTTGATATTCTGATAACTTCTAGATCTACATTGATTTGCTTTATGACCATACTTATTACAGTTAAATCATTTTCCATTGAATTTGTAAGCATTAGGTTGCCTTACCGATTTGCTGTGATCCTGTGTGTTTGCAGTACCAGAGCTTTCACCAACTTCAAAGCCAATTCCAGAAGTGTCACCATTAGGTTTTTGAATCTTCAACAAGTCACCAAGTTCTTCTGAGCTTTTCTTGAGTTTGTCTTTGTGTTGATTTGCAATATCTAGTTCTCTTTGTAAGATCTCTTTCTATCTCATCAGTTCATTTGAGTCATTCTGTGTATGCATCAGATCTGTTTTCAAAAGGTCATTTTCATAGCTGAGTCTTGTGTTCTCATTTGCTGCATCACTTAGTCTTTTGGTCAACTCTTCTTCATTCTTTTTCCTATCTTCAGTTTCTTTATAGAATCTCATGGTCATATCTTGCATCTCATTCTTCATTGTTATGTTTTCCAGTTTCAGTTTGCTTATCTCATCATTGAGTGATTCCTTTTCATCATTCTCATTTTGCAACTTTTCACATAATTCTCTTCTCTTGTTTCTTGCAATGGTAAAATTTTCTTGAAGTGTCTGAATGATATCCTGAGCTGCTTTTAGATCATCTTCTAGTTTGATATTTTTCAATTTTTCTGCATCATAGTTTGAGAGAGCTGCTTCAAGTTGCTTCATCAAATTTTCCATCTTTATCGGTGTCAAGATCTTCCTCAAGTTGTTAGGCTTCTGAAAATAGAGGACCAGGCTCTGATACCAATTGTTAGGATTCCCACAGATACTGAGAGGGGGGGTGAATCAGTATCTGATCGGTGATTAGAATTTCTCAACTTAAAACATGCAGAACATATTATAACAGTGTACCAGTATGCAAGAAATAATGCAATAAATAGAAATGAAAGAAACCACATGAAAATCACACCATAACACAATGATTTAACGAGGAAACCTAGTGTAGGAATAACCTCGGTGGGATTTGTGACCCACAATATTCACTTACTGGCCAATAAGAGAATATTACTTACAATAGGGGTCTGCACATGCAGGAAGGCCAAGTGCCTAGAGCTCACTGCTCAAATGGGAAGTCTCACTGACTTACAATGTGGATTATACAAATCCAATAACTTGTACTGCTTTACAATAGCATCTTCAATGCCAGATTCAATACCAGTTTCTACTTTGTTCTTTACCTATACGCCTTAACCTGTATTTCGCATAATAGGTCTGCCTAATCTTTTTCTCCTTACATTTTCGCTTACATCACTTCCTTACAAAATGTCTACAATGATCTCTTTTATATATAAGAGTCATTTTACAATGATATCAAGTCGGCTTACAAGGTTTTTACAATAATAAACAAAAATGTAATATAACAAAAATCCTGTCGGCCTCTGTGCCGGTATGCTTCCTTTTTCTGCCGGTATACTTCCTTTCTCTGCCGGTGTAGAGTGTGATCTGTTGATGTCAGTGTAATGCCTTGCTAGTGTAATGCCTTGCCGGTGTAATACCTTGCCAGTGCCATAGGATTGTAAGGTTACCATCAATGACAAAATCTTCAATCACATACAATGTCTCATTGGAGTGTGCATATGCCAACAAGATGTTGGTAACAATAATTGGGGAGATGAAATGGGTAGGGGATGGAAGATAAGGATTTGGGAAGGATTGGACTAACGAAATGGGATTGTGAAAAATGGATGGTGGATAATGGATGGGGTTTTGAAGAACTTGTGGAAGATCAACATTGGCACACACCTTGAAGGGTGGTGGAGTAGTGGAGGAGAGTGTTTTAAATTAGATAGGGGATAGAGTGTGGATTTTGGGAAATGAGGACCCAAAATAGATGAAGGGGTTGATGGAGTTGGGATGGTGGATTTGGGACATAAGGACCCAAAATGGATTTTGAAGATGAAAGAGTGTTACATGGAGGATTGAAGGATTTATGAATGGATGGAGCTTTTGGATTAACAATTTTGGATGTCAATTTTGATTTTACTTTGGGATGCATTGCTTCTTTGGGAATCCACATAGTTTTTTATTTTTGCTTTTGGGGCCTTTGTGGCCTTTTTTATTTTTCTTTCTTTTGGATCATATTTTTCTTTTGAGCATGTCGTTTTGAGGGGACATGTTGATCCTTTGATTTTTGTGGATTTTGAGATTTATTCATTTTAGATTGGGCATCCAAATTGCTTCCAATAGGAATGGGATGGGTGCATGAGGATGAAGGATTGATGGATTTTATGGATGGGATGGTGGAAAGAGAGTGTTGGGAGGCATCCAAGGATGTGTTCCTTTGTTGATCTTGCTTAGGGATTATTTGAGGTGATGGAGTGGTGGATGGAGGGATGTAAGGACCCAATATGGATGGAAGGGATGGAGGATTGAGCATCGGAACATAGGGGCCCAAAATAGATGGATGGAATGAAGGGTTTAACTTTGGAACATAGGGTCCCAAAATAGATGCAGAAGATGAGGTATAACGGGATTTTGATTTGTCTAAGGGAAATTTATATTTAGGAGGAATAGAGGATGTACCAACATCTTGAGCATTATCTTGAGGACCCTTATTATTTCGGAAACAAGATGCGAGTCCATTTTGAGGTGGATGAGATGTGGAAGGAAGATTAGGATCTTTAGATGGATTGGGATCATGACATGGAGATGAAGGGATACTTTGATATTGACTAGGGAGGGTATAATGAGGTGGAGTGGGAGGGGTGATTAGATCATGAGATGGAAGAGGATCATGCGATAATAGAGGAATCATATGATCATGAGAGAAAGTGGAGGGGATGGGAACATTAGATGGAGTGGAGGGAGATGCATCATGAGATGGAGAGGTTTCTATGCTATCATGATTTGGAACAATATTTTGGCATGTTTGGAGTTGTGGGGATTGTGTGATGGAGGAAGGTATGGAAGATTTGATGTGAGTAGATGGGGAAATGGGGGTATCATGAAGTGTGGGGGATTGGGATTTGTTTTAAGGTGGAGGTGATTGGGGTGGATGGAGGACTTGAGGAGACTTGGCCACTTTGCTTTGAGGTGAGGATTTTGTCTCCTTTGCTAGCATGTCTTGGATAAGATTATGGATGATGGATTTGGAGGATGTGGACAATATGGATTTTTGAGGATTAGGATTAGATGGAGGATTGGGATTGGATGGAGGATTAGGATTAGGATTGGAATTGGATGGAGGATTAGGTTAATGGATTGGGGAATTAAGATTAATGATTGGAGGAATGTGGAGTAAAGGATTTGGATGGAGAGTAGAGGTAATGAATACATTGTATAAGGATGGGGATTGGGATGTAGATGGGGGGAGGAGATGGAGGTATACATATTGGATTAGAGGAGTATCTGGATGAGGGATAATGTGGAGATATAGATGGGGAATAAGATGGAGATATGGATGGGGAATAAGATGGGGATATGGATGGGGGATAAGATGGGGATATGGATGGGGGATAAGATGGATTTCCCTTGTCGAAGGTAGAGAAAGGATAAGAGATATGGTATAGATTGGGATTAGGTGTAATGTGTTGAGATGAGATGGATTAAGGTATGATAGGCAAGTGGGAGATTATGGGATTAACTTGGTAGGCAGGTTCATGAATTTCCATGAGCATCTTCTCATACCAGGCTTTGAAATTATGGGTAGTCATGTTGAGAGTGAAGGATTAGATTGAAATTGGATGGATATGTTTTGGAGGGGAAAGATTATGAAGATGATGTTGGAATGATGATGGATTAGATTTGATTAGATTTTGATTTGGATTGGAATTGATTTGGATTAGAATTGATTTTATTGGATTGATCCTTGGATTAGGACTTGATTGGATTGGTCCTTGGATTAGGACTTGATTGGATTGGTCCTTGGGTTAGGACTTGATTTGATTGGTTGATTGATTGAATGGATTGGATTGAATGGATTAGATTGGATTTGATTTGGATTGGAATTGGATGAGTCCTTGGATTAGGAATTGGTTTGATTGGATTGGATTTGATTTGATTTGGATTGGAATTGGTTCAATTCAATTAAATTGGATTGGATTGGATTGAATTGGATTGGATTGGATTGGATTGGATTGAATTGGATTAGGAAGATGGATGGATTTGATTGATTGGAATTTTGGAGATTTGATTGGACTAGAGGAAGAATGAATATTAGTTGAGGAAGGATGATTGCTTGGATGGATGAAAGTGGATTTGGGGATTGGAGAATTTCTTCGATAGATAGAAATGGATTAAAGATTTGATGATGGCAAGATGGAATTTGGAAAGAGGGATGATTGATTGGTTGTGGGGGATGGACTTGGCAACATATGCCAAGTAAAGAAAACACAATGGTCAAAAGAAGTTAGACTCAAAAGACACTCATGCTCCTTCACAACATATCCTACGGTGAGAAAAGACAATAGTCAATGGATCCCAATTGGTTTCTGAGCTACACTTACCTAGAGTGGACACTTAGATGCTTAAACCCACTGGCTCCCCTCCACGACACTCACTTCTTAAGGGCAGCCAAGCATCAATTCCCAGGAAAACTCCTCATGGTGAACTTTGTGTCTCTACTAAGGGCTGTAAAAATATGGGCATCTTTGGAGGTCCGACGTCCTACACCAATGACTAGAAGGTTTTTGGCCACTATAAACAAGGTGTTTAGTAAGGCTTCCCGTTAGGAGCTACCCTTTGTAGTTGCGCAAGTGCAATTAAGGCCTATAGCCCAACGAAGCACCAAGAACTTAGTAGTCACACAAGCATGATTGAGATCTCTAAGATCCTACTAAGAACCCAATGTGAGAGTGAACTCTCATATAGCCCCAACCATTGACCATTTCATAGTCAATGGCCTATTTATTATAGTGAGTTGGGAACCCCAGGTTCAGGTGTACTCACTTGGGTCGTTCCCCTCTTACCTTCTCAAAGAGAAAGTTGGGAGGGTAGGCCCACTAAGGGTAAGCATATATCTAGGATCCTACTAAGCACCCAATGTGAGAGTGAACTCTCATATAGCCCCAACCATTGACCCTTTCATAGTCAATGGCCTATTTATTATAGTGAGTTGGAAACCCTAGGTTCAAGTGTACTCACTTGGGTCGTTCCCCTCTTACCTTCTCAAAGAGAAAGTTGGGAGGGTGGGCCCACTAAGGGTAAGCATGCAATAAAACAAGAAAAGGTTTGAGGGTCAGGATTTCTGATTGTCTATGCAGACAAGAGCATACTCTCCTACCTCTACACTTTTCTCAAACACAAAAGACAAGAGTTCTTTTACCCCTAATTAAGATCTAGGTGCCTAGAATAAAATTATTAAGAAAAACACAATGTTTGGTAAGATTTCCTTAGGCAACCTACAAAAAAGTGGATTAGTAGTTTGAAAATGAAGTCTTCAACAAGCATCCTGCAAAAGACAACAAAAATGACAAAATATTTTCTTTTTTGATTTTTTGGGAATGAATAGAAAAACAAAAATAAAAAATTTTCTACTAAGGACAAATGTGGATTTGGAGGAAACTTTGATGGGTAAATGGGGTTTGACTAGGTTTTTACCACTTTCCAAGGGATAGGCAAGCATAAAATGGGGATTTTGGAGGAGAGATGAAGGAATGGAAAAATTTGTCCAAGAGGGACAAAGAAGAAAAAGTTGGAGATAGACAATATGAAAAAATTTGGAGGTGATTGGATAAAAATGGAAAGAGTTATGGCACACCCTAAAAATAGAGGAATGTTGAATTTCGAGCTTCAAAAAGTGAATTTTGGGATAAGGTCCCCAATGAAGGAAATGTGAAAAATGAAATTGCGGGGGATCTAGTGGATTTTGGGGGAAAATAGAGTGTAGATAGAGAAGAAATTGCAAAAAAACAAAATAAATTCCTGCGGCTGTGCTAATTTGCAGATGCGCTAATGCGCGAGCGGTCATGCTAACAGACAGATTATTAAAATTAAACAGACAGCAAAAAAAAATGCAGATGTGCTAATTTGAAGGCGCTCGCATTGGTCCACGGGTGCTCACGCTGATACACGGACGCCCAAAATTTAAAATTCAATTTTTTTACAAAAATGCTCACGCGAATTGTAGAGAGGTTGTGCTGAGGTAGAAACAGAAAATAAATAGAAGTGAGAAATGCAGAAGAGGAAGAATGAGGAGGAGATAGAAGAATTTCTGGGTGGACGCGCTCAAGCCAAGGTGGTCGCGCTGAAACATAGTGAGGCGCCCAAAAAAATTTGAATTTTCCTACGGTCACGCCGAAGCCGAGGCGCTAGCGCTGATTAAAAGGCTCTCACGCTGATTTAGAAATGGTGGCGCCAATGCGCGTGCGCTCACACTGAAGTGTGAACCTGTGAAAAACCTTCACAAAAAAAAACTCAAATTTTGTTAAATTCGGGATGTGGGTCCCACCAGGAGTTCCAAAATGTCTCACAATAAAATGGTTAGTGCATGATTGATATTCAATAAACCTAAAAACCATTTAAATGAGATATCAAGAAAGATGGAATAAGAACATCTTGAAAACAAGACAAAGAATACTCATGAAGTTCCCATTGCAAGTAGCTCTTGCTTGTCCTCCTTGCCTCCATGAACTTTGCTAGCTCCAAAGTTTGACTAATGGAGAGTTGGAGAGAGATGGGGTGAATGTGGATTTCTCTCCTTGTGCTCAAAAAGATAGGTGGATTGATATTTGGATTATGATAGATAGATGATAATTTGAATTAGAAGAAGATGAGAGGAGAATAGAGCAACATGACAATGCATGAGAAGTGGATGATTTGTGAGGAGAATAGGCTTCAATTTATAGATTGGATGAGGCCAATAGAGGGCCAAGATTGATTTGATTATGAAGGGTTGAGATTGATTTTAGATGGAAGGCATGGATCAAGGGTGCCTTGGGAAAATAAACAGTAATATAAAATTCCTTTGGAAAAAGGGGGGAGAAATTTGAATTTCAAACTAGAGGAATTAAAAATTCCAAAATAAGGATGCATTGAGGGATTCAAAGAAATTTGAATTTCTTTGAGAGACTCAATGTTGATGTGACATGACTGGGAATTAAAAATAGGAGAATAATGATAAGCATGATTATGAGAGATTCAAGAAGGATTAATTAGGTTGAGTGGGATTAGGAAAAGTGATTTGTAGGAATCACATGACTAGGTTAATTAATTAGAATTAATTAACTGAGTGGGTTTAGAGGAAATATACAAAGAAGGAGTGCATCCTCCTAACAACAACAATAATAACAATCACAATGATAAGCCAAAATTTTGGAATAGAAATTGAAATGTCGTCAATGATGGGATAGTAGATAACAACAATGTGAACCAAAGCAACCGGTTTTCAATTTATCTACTCACTCAGCAACAACACAACAAAACAACAATAAAAAAAGAGAAACTATCAAAACTTTCTTTCGAAGATAATTCACAAACATTGGTGAACCCCTTGGATCAACACTAAAGACACTTCTCACAAAAAAATTGATCACTTTACCAGAAGAAAGGAACTACGAACCTCAAATCAAACCACCTTAGTGGAACGATAATTAGTATTGTGATTTCCATTGAAACAAGGGACATCTCACAGATAATTGTCAAAAGTTAAAACATGTCATACAAGACTTAATTGATAATGGCATAATAACTATAGATGGACATACAACAAATGAATCTCATACCACCTGCCTTTAAAACTCCGCTTCTAAACTATCAGAAAGGTGAATCATCAACAACAAATAATGGTAAGGGTAAAGCAAAGGTAAACTGCACTCATAAATATGACAATGTGGTGAATGTGATTGTAGTTAAAGAAAAACAAAATCAAGAACATGGTTAGGCTATCACAAGAAGCAAAGCCAAAGTTGTTTTGTCGGGTCCTACAAAAAACACGTCATCCGCTACAACAAAACAATACAATCTAGTGGAACAATTGCAAAAAACACCCGCTCAAATATCAATATTGGAACTTTTAAAACTTTCACCTGCACATAAGGAAATTCTTGAACGAGCATTAGTAGATACCACAGTATCCAAAGATCTTGATATCAATCAATTCCAAACCATGGTGGGACACCTCACAACCCCTCATTGCTTATCATTCACTGATGAAGATGACACATCCTTGCAACACCCTCACAACGCTCCCTTGTATATTGAAGTCCTTATCCACAAAATGTGAGTTAAGCGTGTTCTAATAGATGGTGGAGCTGGCCTAATTATTTTTTCATTAAGTCTTATTCATGCCTTAGGATATTCAAAAGATGTAGTTGATGTCCAGAAAAGGATCACTATAAAAGCCTATGATGAAGAAGAACGTTCCTCCAAGGGAATTGTGATATTACCAATTAGAGTAGGACCTCTACAAAAAGACACAACATGCCAAGTTCTAGACTTGGACCTATCATATAATGTGCTCCTAGGGAGACCATGGATACATGACTTGCAAGTTGTCCCATCAACCTATCATCAATGTGTAAAATTTCCCTACAAAGGACAAGAAATCACAATATTTGCAGATGCAAATCCATTCCAATATTGTAGCAATCTAAAAATGGGTCAAGAAGTAATTGTTCCACCTAACAGGAAGGTATCATCTTCGAGCACACAATCCAAGGAACAATCATTTGCATCTATTTTATCAAGCATGGAAAAACAAATGCAGCTAAGAGGCTGAAGGAACAGAGAATACTCAATATCACAATTACCACTTTCTCCTAAATCCTTGGGAAAACCATCAAACTCTAAACAACAACCAACTATGAAACATCTTACAATATTTGATGGAGCATTCATTAGTACTAGAACCTTATCAGAGGAAACAAAAGACAAAGATGTGCTACAATGGCTATACAAAGATGAAGAAGTTCAACAAAAGGTCAACAATGTTAGAATACCTACAAAAAAATATGGAAAAGGATTCAACATTCTTCGAAGGATGGCATACACTGGAACAGGCCCTATAGGAAAAAGAAAAGAAGGTATCTCAAAACCTATTCAACCTCATACTCAGCAGACTACAAACAAAACATGCTTAGGGTATGGACAAGTCACTATATCGGAAGACACATCTTTTAATCAACAACAAGAGGAATATGAAAACAGACAAGAGCAACTGGCAATTGAAAGGGAAGAAAAATCAGCTAAGCAACAAGCACAAGCAAACACAAAATGGCAAAAGAAGCAAGCTCCAAATCAAAAAGAGAAACAAACTAAAAACATCTCTCAACTAGCATTAAATCTCAATCAAAGTAAACATGAGCCTAGTACTAATACAAGAGAACTCATAGAAAAGTTGACAAAACTCAATCTCAGTCTTGAAGAGGTTGAATATGAAAGAAGGAAATGTATAGCCAGAAAAACAGAAGAAATGTTATATGACCAAATCTATAGACTACAAGCCGCAAGCGATATAGATTCTAATGAATGGGAATGGGATTCTTATCACTCTGAAGAATTAGCTGAAGAAAAATTCTTTGAAGGAGATGTAGTTCACACGTATGCAGGACAAATGTTGGGAACTAGTTCACTTGAATTAGAATCACATTTGGTTAACTTGGAATTAACCGAGGACAATCAAGAACTTCTTACGGGAGGTCATTCTAATGAGAGTGCCATTCTAGATATCGACACACATATTGAAAACTTTGACACATCCATTATGACCCTTGAAACCCTTGAAACATACCAACCTGAAGATCCTCTACCTCTAATCCACTGTGAGCTTATTGATTGGGAAAATTATGGACATACTGCTATTGATACCTTTCCAAATGACCATGCCATATCTCTATATCTTAATGCAATCAAACACATAACAACTCTCACCAGGAATTTTAGCAATGCATCTTCCAGTCAAGTGGGTGCCAAATCTCCTAGTCGCAAAACTGAAAATAAAGAAAACAATATCAAGTCTAATGCTGAAAACCATTTATTGGCAACATTAGACTAGGAAAAAGTAAAAACAAAGGAGGCATCTAATGGTGAAAACCTCCTCGAGGCGCTAGAAGATGGGAGATTTGACACTTTACCTAAGCACTATCAAGAGAGGTCATCCATTTTGATTGAACCAACATAAACGGTTAACATTGGCACAACAGAACAACCAAAGATTCTTCATCTAGCAACATCTCTATCAAAGGTAGAAATGCAACAACATGTGGAATTCTTCAAGCACCAGAAAATCAATTTTGCCTGGTCATATGCAGACATGCTAGGGTTAGATCTAGAGCTTATTATGCATCACTTGAATGTTAGTCTAGAAGCCAAACCAGTCAAACAGAAGTTAAGGAAAATGCATCCTCATATTGCTCTTCTAGTCAAGGCAGAACTAAAGAAATTACTCGATGTCGGATTTATTAGACCTATAGCTTATCCTCAATGGGTATCCAACATTGTTCCTATTTCAAAACCAGATAAAAGCATCAGAATATGCATAGACTTTAGAGATCTTAATAGCGCATGTCCAAAGGATGACTTTCCTTTGCCTAACATCGACATCATTATAGATTTAACTGCGAGACACTCCATGTTTTCTCTAATGGATGGTTTTTCTGGATACAGTCAGATCAAAATAGCACTCGAAGATCAAGAAAAGACAACTTTCACATGCCCATGGGGTACTTTCTGCTGGAACGTCATGCCTTTTGGATTAAAGAATGTATGTTCTACATATCAAAGAGCTATGACAACTATATCTCATGACATGATGCATACATTCATGGAAGACTATGTGGATGACATATTGGCTAAATGATACAACATAGAAGAACATATAGAGATACTGGAAAAGATCTTTGACAACTTAGAACAATACAAGCTAAGGCTAAACCCTAAGAAATGTGCCTTTGGTGTTACTTCAGGAAAGCCATTGGGATACATTGTTTCAACAAGAGGAATCGAAGTAGATCCAGCTAAGGTTAAAGCAATCATGGAAATGGCATCTCCCAAGAATATCAGTCAGTTAAGATCACTACAAGGAAGACTCTAGTCAATCAAAAGATTTGTGGCTCAATTAGCAGATAAATGTCAACCATTTACTCGCCTATTACACAAACATGTTAATTTCAAATGGGACCATCAATGTGAAGAAGCACTCAACAAGATCAAGGCATATCCCATGCAACCACCTGTTTTAATGTCACCAATTCCAGGAAAACCATTGTTACTCTATGTTTCAACTACCGAAGCATCATTGGGAGTTTTTCTCGCACAAGAGGATAAGGAAGGAAAAGAACGAGCCATCTACTACATCAGCAGAACACTAGTGGGATATGAGGTCAACTATTCATCAATAGAGAATGCATGCTTGGCATTAGTTTTTGCTTCTCAAAAACTACGACACTATCTACTATCTCACTCCATCAAGTTGATAGCCAAAATTGATCCTCTAAAATATTTACTTAGCAAAGCCACATTGACAGGACGAATATCAAAGTGGATTGTGATTCTAAGTGAGTTTGATATCAAATATGCTGATAGAAAATCTATCAAAGGACAAGTTATCGCAGATCAACTAGCAGAAACACCACTTCAAGATAATCATCCTCTACATATTGAGTTTCCTGATGCTAATATCCTAACAGTCACAACAAAAGCATGGTAACTATACTTTGATGGTTCATATACACAACACGGATCAGAAGTAGGAATTCTATTCATCACACCACAAGGACATACAATACCCAAAGCATACAAATTAAGCTTTCTATGGACAAACAATATAGCAGAGTATGAAGCATTGGTAACAGGTATCAAAATGACTATAGAATGGAATATAAAACAACTTCAAGTCTTTGAAGACTCTTAGCTTGTCATTAATCAAACCAATAATGACTATCAAACAAAAGATGACAAACTCATGCCTTACAAAAAGATGGTGGATGATTTCAAGAAATACTTTGTAGAAATAGCTTTTGAATAGATTCCAAGAAATGATAACAAAGCAGCAGACGCAATGGATACACTTGCTTCTCTATTGTAGACATAGGAAAATCAACAATGTTATGAATTCCTGGTTGAAGAGTTGTTTCATCCCACCTTTAATTGTCATGATTCCCAAACCATCTGTCAACTTATTGGACATGATTCCTCCCGCTATGGTCAAACTTACACATACCTGAAAGACAACATCTTACCTCCTGACTTATTGAAAAACCAAAAGAGAAACTTTATTTGCCAATTCTCTCATTTTACTCTCATCACAGATACCCTATTCAAACGAGATCTAGAAGGTACTCTCTTAAGATGTCTCGAACAAGAAGAATCTGAGAAGGCCTTACATGAAGTCCATAATGACATTTGTGGTACTCATTCAAGTGGTCTTACCCTTTCAAAAAAACTCATATGCTTGGGCTATTGTTGGCCAACCATGGAATGAGATTCTTTTCAGATAGCAAGAACATGCAAACAATTTCAGATCCATGGGAATTTGATTCATGCACCAACACAAGAACTTCATGCTTTAGCAACATCTTGGCCTTTATGTCAATGGGGACTTGATCTAGTAGGAAAGATAAATCCTTCTTAATCTAATGGACACAAATTCATCCTTGTAGCTACAGAATATTTTACAAAATGGATTGAGGTGGTACCTTTCATCAATATCACAGGAAAACAAATTGTTGCATGTATCTTGAATTACATCATCTGTCGCTATGGAATACTAATGACCATTATCATAGATAATGGGTGACCATTAAAGAATCAAGATGTACAAGAGCTATGTGAGAAGTTCAAAATCTAGCACAGATTCTCCACACCATATTATCCATAGTGAAATGGGTAGGTAGAAGCATCTAACAAAACTATTCTAAAAAATCCTTAAAAAGATAGTGAACGATGCTGGGAAAGATTGGCATATTCAATTGAATCCTTGTCTCTGGGCCTACCGCACTAGTATCCGCACAGCGACAGGTGCCACACCTTTCTCTTTGGTATATGGATCAGAAGCCATATTGCCAATCAAAGTAGAGATACCATCTCTATGTGTATCACTAAAAGGACTCATCCCAGATGAAGAACAAAGAGTATCTAGACTACAAGAGTTAGAACTAATCCATGAATGAAGACAAAATGTCTTTGATCATCTAAAGGTATATCAGCAAACAATGTGTCAAAGCTATAATCACAAGGTTAAACCATGAGTCTTTCAAGTGGGAGAGCTAGTGTTGAAAGAAAATCCATGCAACCAGGCAGATCAAGAAAAGGAAGGAAAGTTTGAACCAAACTGGTTAGGTCCATTTGTGGTCACAACAGTATTTGGGTCAGGAGCATATCAGCTATCAACCCAGGACGAAGATCAACTTGAAGAACCTATCAATAGCATGCATCTAAAAAATCTAAAAAATAAAAAATAGTGGAAAAATCAGAAAAATGAAAAACAGTGAAAAAAAATTAGAAAAATCCTAAAAAGTAAGAAAAAATTAAAAAAATAAAAAATGAGAAAAAGTGCAATAAAAATAGATGGTGAAAACTTGGCAAATAGGCGCCATCTATCTGCTAGCTCTTCTGTCTATTAGTTCATGCATCTTACTGCTTACATTCATTTTACATCAGCGCCGACCATCATAAAGCCTTTCTACATATGCAAGTGTCCCAGGTGGCTTCTTGCCATGGTTTGGATCATTGGATATATCATAACGAATTTGTTTCTAGGCTTGGGGCAAAATCCTACACCTAGCTGGGGGCAAAACTATTGATCAATTTTGAGCTTAATCAAACAAGTAGAACAACAGTTAGACAACTCTTATCAATCAAAAACTGAGACACATCCAACATTGAACATGAGATCAAACTATCAACTATCAAGCTATCACAAAATCAATCCAAGCACATCACACACTTTTCAGTGGATAATATATTTTTGGATAATGATTGTAACATGATTGTTCAACTTTTCTATATTGCTTTTCGCTATCATGATTTCTGAGTGACTCCAGGATGTCATTGACTAGAGGAACAAGGAAGGAACATGATATTTTTCTTGTCTTCTATTTGAAAATTAATCATTAATATGTGCAAAATTGTCTCGGGACATGATCATCGAAGTATCATTGAAGACATTTTCGATTTGTGTATTGAAATGATTAATACTGCCCATTTTATGCAAGTAACACTCAGGTCATCCTGGTTCAATTATACCTTGATGCATGTGTTAACTTACTATATCAAAATCCAAGAAAGTAGTGCTCAGGTCATCATTGTTTAATTATACCATCGATGTTTGCACTCACTTCCCACATTTCGAAAATCTCAATGATGAAAAAAATGTAAAATAATCCAATGACTGGTTAGGTCATAGTTTGCATTCTATTGCATTTTAGCTTGCACTTCATTCTTGCATGGGATCATAAAAGCTTCTTTTATCCAAGGTTAAATCTATCGCAGGAATCATCAAAGTATCATCACAAGTATATACGTAATCAGAATGATGACTTATCTCTTCATATATTGTCGATCTAGCCAAAATCTTATGCTATCTCCCTCAAACAAAATCAATAATCAACATATCCAAAATATTTCTATAACTTGATATCAATAAACTGTCAGTTCTTTATCTAATCAACCTTATCAAATCAAATCAATCAATCAAACCTAATCGATCCTACCACATCTTATACAGGATGAATCCTTCCTAAAACCAGACCGATCTGATTCTAATTCATGTCTTATACAAGATGTATCCTTCCTAAAACCAAACATTCTGATCATGTGTTATACAGAATGAATCCTTCCTAAAACCAGATGCTTTGATCATCATTGTCTTATATAGGATGAATCCTTCCCAAAACCAGACTGAATCTTGATCTTATCAATCTAATCGATCCAGATTTTTTAATCT
The DNA here is from genome assembly GCF_030272615.1 of Cryptomeria japonica. Taxonomy (NCBI): domain Eukaryota; kingdom Viridiplantae; phylum Streptophyta; class Pinopsida; order Cupressales; family Cupressaceae; genus Cryptomeria; species Cryptomeria japonica. The sequence goes on along the minus strand of NC_081408.1, from coordinate 677,076,681 downwards.
TACCAATCTAAGCAATCAAGCTAATAGAAGAACTCACATTTTCATCAAACACCATTGCAGAAATCAAATCAAATCTATCGAGATATCAATCTCGTAAAAATTCCAAAGATCAATTATCTCAATTAATCTCCTGAGGGGGCATCATCATACCATAATTTAGCAATCAAGAGTTGGGGCATCCTATGAAATCAATATCAGTATCAAAATGAGATTATTCTTTGAATCAACGCGTCATCACACCTCGCTTCAAAGAGGGGCAAAATGTATACACCTAAAAATGGTCTGAAGATAATTAATTAAATAAGCAATTATTTAATTAATCCTCCTCCCCAATTTAATTGAATTCACTAAACAATTTGATTAAATTTCCCCTTTCTTCTACTTATTAATTAATCTAAGGATTTATTTAATAGGTTCATCTCACTCCTTTGATTAATTAATTCCCTCCCATCAAAATCATTTCTTCTAATCCCCTAATTAATTAAAACAAATCAAATTCATGAGTTGTTGAGATTAATTAGCCTTTTTCCATTATTTGAATTTTTAATTCAAATTCTCCTAACTTCTACCACTCCTAAACCTAACCCATTCTACCTACCCTCATGTCCCCTTTCATTCAACATCTTCTAGAACCTTTGTGACACTTTTCACTAAATGTTCCCTTTCATCCTACCTCTTCTAGAAGTCTCTTGACACTTGTCATCATAGAGATGACAAATGTTCCCTTTTATCCAACCCCCTTTGGCAACCTTCTCCAATTTAACCATTGATATCTTTAGATCAATCTTGAACGTTGGTTCTTGCCACATCACCCCTAGCCTTGGAAATCCTATAAATAGATCTCATTTTGAAGCTCAAAGGGTCCCAATTTCATAGCAATATTTATTCAATCTCATTCTCATCTTATGCATTGTTATTATAGGCATCTAGCTTCTAGTTTATCATTCTTTAGCAATGTTATCATGTTCAATTTTAGCTTAATTGCATCTTAATCTTAGTTCATTTTCTAGATCAAACATGAACTCATATAGCTTAATCATGATATTCTTGCTAGATCATGCATTTTCATCATTCAAATCCTCCATCTAAGTGTAGTCAAGTCACTGGAGTATACATAATCAGATGTGAGAGCATTTTTCATACTCACATTTACTAGGAGGAAATAAGTCGATTAGCTATGGTTTTACATTTCCTTGATTAAATCTTCTAACCATGCTTGTAATGATTTATTGAGTGCATTGTGTTTGTAGGTACATGTACACTTCATAGAGCATGACAGAGGTTGCTCGTTCTAGATCTATTTTTCCCATTGCCTCGCCGCTAATTCTAAACCACTCAAGTTTTGTTAACAAGAGGGTTGTTTTATGCTTTGATAATCCCTTGCAACTAAATTTTGATACCATCTTGAAGGAGCTATGTGAAAATGAAGAATTTTATGCTGAGAATGGGTTGATTAGAAGGTTTAGCCATTCTAGCCTAGTCTTCTAAAGCTTCGTGATTGGATTTTAAAATCATGGCTTCTTCTAATGGAAGAAAATTTATAAATTTATCCACGTGCTAAAGGATTTTTTACTATGGTTTTTGACAATAAGATAGACAAAAATGCCATTCTCATCTATGTCTAGTTATAAATCTTGACATCCCAACTTTAATTCCTGTACTGAGACATTTTCAGTCATGTCAATCTACATTTGCCTCCCAAATATCCCTCTTCACTACTAGTTTCAATCATATTTTGTGGCAATATTAGGGTGATCCCACAATAGTGGGTTACACTTTTTGGCCAACTTTGACACTTAGATGAACATATTGAAAACAACCTTCACTTTCTGACACATATAACTTGTAAACCATTAAGAATTTGAAGATGATGTAAATTAGTGATTTGTAACATAATGTCTATAGATTCTAAACATATTTTTTTCAATTTCTTTTGAATCACTTCGTGTTCAATTTTTCCCTCATTTGAAAAGTTATTTTTTAATAGCAAACTCCATTTTTTAAGTGTGATATGCATTCCCAAATGCATAATTTTTTGTTCTTCTATAAATGATAAAAACCTAATTTTATTTCAAATTTAAGTTTGTGACATCAATACCTAAGGCATGCAGTTGGTTTCATAATGATATGTTGAATATTTTTTATTTTACTAAGTTTTGAAGTTAGAATAAATATAATTTAGACATAGGTGTACATTTGAACTCATAACTTGTTCTATATATATCGAAATTCAATTTTATTTATTTTATTGGAAAGAGGAAATCAATACCTAGGGCATAGATATTTTTTTAAAAAAAGACCAGTTTACTATTTTTCCAAATGGGTTGAATAGAGAAGTTCATGTTTGGTGAAAAACCTATGTTTGGTAAAATTTTAAAAAAAACAAGTTCATAATAAACTCAATATGTAATAAACTTATAGTCATTAGAAAGATTTCTTTGAGGACTACCATCCTACATTTTGGGTTGTCAAGATTGTTCCTTTTTAGCTTTCAACCAGAGATTTGAAGGCAAAAAATCTGTAGAAATTTTTAGAAAGTTTCAAAGAAGTTCAAAAAAGAGGGTTTGAATGAACCCTCGTAAATACCTTCGATAAAAGGGGGATTTGAATGAACCCCCCAAAATAAATAAAAAACTAGCCAACAAGGCATTTAAATAAACCCCTCCATGTTGAGGTGTTTGTTTGAAGGGGATGTTCGAGAGAACAAAAAAACATGTTCGAGCGAAGATTTCCCTTCATCTAAAGAGCCTTAATTTTTTGTTTTGTAAACAACAAGTTTTGTTCATGATAAAAAGTGTAACCCAGTATTGTGGGTTCGCCCAATAGGAAATTCTATTGGCAAATTTTTGTCTACAAATGAAACCTCAATAGATTTCATTCACACAACCTATGCTAGGATTTTGGTAGAACTTGACACTACCAATGACCTCCTAGTATAAATTATCTTGAATGATAACAATCACAGTTGGATGCAACCTTTGGACTACACAGGTTTAACTTTCAAGTGTATGATATGTTATAATACTAGGCACATTGCAACAATTTGGTCAATTGTTAAATCCCAACCAAAACAAGAGGCTTCTTGGTTGAAAGATGCTTCCCCTGTACATTATATTGTTACAAATTCTCCCAAAAGGAAGGTTTCTTCTCCAAATAGTGTTACCAAGTATAGCGTCGTAAATTGTACACCCTTAATTGGGTGGTACAATTCCACGCTTAGGTTAGCACCCGCATAAGTGTGTTGCATCTTGCATTTTAATTTCCCTTTAAGAATTTAATTAATTAATTAAATTAAATCTAAAGTCCTTGTTTATCCCTCTACACATCATAAAATTGGGCCCTTAATCCTAAGTGTGCCCCTTTTTATTTTTCTCTTTCAATTAATTAATTCATAAAAGCCCTAATTATGTCCTATTTTGACCTTCAAGGTGTGATTTTTCATATCTAAACACCTTGAATCATTGCACCCATCTTGGAATCACTTTGTAATAACGATGCCTTATTACAATGCCTTGCATCCCTACAAATTTGGAAAAAAGTTGGTTGGACCGATATGATTCACATCGGTCCCAACTTTTTCTCCCCAAATTTTGAGATCATGTTTTGGTGGTATTATAATGTTTAAATCCAAAGGATTGTGAAACTATATTTATTCTAGGTCAGCCTGTGATCAAAAGAAAAGTAAGGGTTTCATACATATAGCCTTTTTCTTTCCTCATTTGAAGGACCCATCTACAAGCAATTGAAGGAGCCTCTTATGAAGTGAAAGTGCAAGTTATGTGGAGTCTTCAATCAGAAAATCAAGCATTTTATAAAGCCTTCATTAAACATTTTCATCATCAATTGAAGCTTTAGAGAATCTGAAGAATAATAGGAGATCACCAATTGTTAATTGGCTTGTACCTTTTCCTTAGGTTTTGGTATGGTTTCATGTTATTTTCATGTCTCTATGTGAGTTTCACAACATTTATTTTCAGATTTACATTTATGCTTTATATCCATTATTGCATTTGTGATTTGAAGCATTCACATTTACATTTACATTTATATTTACATTCATTTAGGATTTACTCTCCAAGCATAGGGTAGATCTCTATATTTACATTTAGGATCTTGCATACACACATTTCAACTTTACACTGGTTATTTTTGGAGGTGGAAATCACCAAAATAAGAGGTTTGACCAAGTAAAAACCCTATATAGCCACCCAAACACCATTTTTCAAGTTGTAGATACAGGTACAAAAATCTGGAGAGTGTATGATCTTCGAAACCGACAGAACACACAAGTATAGGCTCAAGGCCAGAGGCAAGTCCCAAATTTTTGGGACCAAATCGTGGCACCCTGGTCCTCTAGGGTTTTCTACTTCTTGTTGTAGTTATGCAGTGCAAAGTCTCAGATCACAAAATCTAGAAGTTCAGCTTTGCACAGTATCAAGGACCAAGGCACCCAACACCCTGGTCCTGCTTAGTCAAGCCCAAATTTTGGTGACAATTACACATCTGAATTCAATTTCCTTCTCTATACTTTATGTCTCAGTTTCAAATCTGCATTTTTCTATATTTTAGTTTATATCTACACTTTTGCTTATTTCCCTAGCCTAGTTGATCATTTCATAAGCAATCAAAGTGAATCATGTCCTTAGGCTCTTTCATATTTCAATGTGTGCATGAGAGTTGGATTAGGTCCTAAACCACCGATCACATTTTTCACCATCACGTTTTTGTGAACCCAATGTGAATCCAACCTTCTTATATCTACATTTTTTTATTATATCTTGTTATTACATGTTTCTTTTCTATCAAAAACATAAATATCTCAAAAAAATATTGTTATATGCATTGTGTGTTCATTTCTTAGAAATATAGCTCATGCACTTTTATGTTTGCACTTAGTAATCACATAAATTCTTCATTGAGTTTACTTTCTTGGTTTGCATTGTTTTTCTCATTACATTTTGTAAAAACAAAATACACTTTTAAACATTTTCATGCCAAAAAAAAATTTCGAGTTGTTGCCCCAAACCCCATTTTACTTGTGTTGGCCTTCAGCTGACTTATCTTTGCATCATGATAGTTTTTCATACCTCCTTATGAATCTTCACCCCTCCCATAAATATCATACTAAAGACATTTTTAGGCAAGATTATTTCAATAACATATGTATTAATGCTCTCCCTTCTAAAGATGAAGCATTAATAGATAATGCTATTCCCTCTTCCCTAAATTCTCTCTACCCATGAGGACACCATATTTAAAGGAGACATATCTAACACTTCTCTCAATGACCTTCCTATTTGGGATGAACCATTTGATTATGGTGCTGATTATTCTCTTAATTTGTCCCTCCCCTATGAGAGTACCTTGATCAAAGAAGATGATATTATGATAAAAGAGGGTGATATGATTGACACCTCACCTTCTAATCACTTCAATCATGTTTCCTCTAAAAATGAAGCATTTCCCTCTCCCCAACTTGGCTTTACTCATAAGGATACCCTAGTTCAAGAAGATATTGTTAATATTTCTTTCAAAGATCTCCCTCCCAAGGATGAAGCTTTGCATAGTGATGTTGATCCTTCTCCTAGAGAGTACCTCTCCCATGTATATCCTTTGGTGATAGGGGATGATATGATTCCTTTCTTTCCTACTAACAATACACCTTCTTTCAATACTCTTCCTTATAAAGATGAAACATTAATGACTAGTGGTAATCCCTCTCCCAACATTGATCATATTCATGATAAAAAATTTGTGCAAGCAGAGGATATCAACACTCCTTTCAACAATTCTCCTCATAGTAATGGTGTTGAACCTTCTCCTAAAATGTATACCCCTTGTAAGGATACTTTGGAACAAGAGAATATTATTAGGTTTTGAGGGGTCACTATCATTAACAATTCCCTCTATGAAGATGTCCCTTTTATGAAATGTTTAAGGTTGATAATACTCTTTATGAACCACCTAATAGTTTCAACTCTAAACCTTCCTCACATGTTCCTAAACAATCTTTGATAAATATGATAACTATGAATGGTTATGAAACACCTAATAAGTCCCTTTTCATAGTTCAAGGTGCTAGTCCTCCTCAAAATACTCAACCTCCTAACAAGCCTCTCTTTGTGGTTCAAGGTGGTTATAGTAATGATGCCTTTTGCACTCCTAACAAACCAGTTATTATTGTGCAAGGAGGATATCCCACTAAGGGTCCCTATGAGTATGCTAATTAGATCATTTGAGAGAGTTACAATTTAGTTTTCCACACATATAATACGAGGAAAAATATATCTAATCTTCCTCCGGTTATCCCTTCTTCACTTCCTATTTCTCAACCTATTCTTCCAACAACACCTCGTATCTCACAAGACCTTGGTAAGGAGTAGGATCTTATTGAACAACTTAAAGCTATTCCCACAAATATATCTCTTTTTGATTTGATTCAAACTTCATCAACACATCATGGAATGTTACAAGATGCTTTAAAGATCTTAGATGCCCCACCTGCAATGACACCCAATAACATGGCTTCTCTGATTAATCCTATGAAAGAATCTAAAGCTCAAATTGTGTTCACACAAGATGAGTTGCCATCCCATGAGATCCAACATCAATATGACCCCCTTATGATTGTTGTCCTTATTAATGATAATGATATAAGATGAACCCTTGTTGACAATGGCTCTGGCCTTAATGTTTGTAGTGTTGATATATTACATAATATTAAGGTGGACACATCTCTTATTAAAATAGACTCCCTTACTATCTGTGGCTTTGAATGTTGCTAGGTCTTTGTTAGGCATTATAACCTTACCTATCAAGGTAGGACCTTTTATTTTACTCACATCTATTCATGTCATGCCTGACCGATAATTTGACCTACAATCTTTTGTTAGGATGACCATGGATTCATAGTATGCAAGCTATCCATTCTACTTTGTATAGGCAACTTAAGTTCATCAACAACAATAAGATGTATACTTTGTTTGTGGATACCAATTTACAAGATCCATTGAAACCTCATCTTCTTGTTCAACTACTTCTAATTCTTCTAAAAATACTCCTACATCTTCAAGTATGCCCATTTCCTTGAGTACTCTTGATTATTCTTCCACTCAAATTGAATCATCATGTCCTCCTAAAGATACTTTTTCACCAAAACAAGTGCTCTTGGAAGACGATTGGGGGTCCTTAGATTTTATCCCTACCTTTGTAGGAGAATACAAAGCTCCTCCAAGAGAACCTAAGATTAAAAAAGAGAAAGACATGGATGGATCTAAAAAGAAACCCACTTTGTCCAAACAACTAAGTAACAATTTTGTGGTTGCTTCTAATTCAAACAATTATTCACATTCTTCTTCTTATTCATCTAATTATAACATTGATACCTATGAGGCCCCACCATTTCTTTCTAATTTTGCATCCCTTTATAGACTTGGTTCTCACATCTTAGCTAAGAGTGGATATAGTGGCAATGGTTGTGACACAAATGAAAAATAACATACATGAAGCTTCATTTGCACTTGGTTATAATCCTTCAAATCCCACCAAAGCATCTAAAAGACCATCTCTCAATGTAAATTCTATATTAAATAGTGATGATATCTTCAACTCAATTAAATAATCCTCTACATCTCTCAACACTCACCCCACTCATAAGGAAATCATGGTGATCGACGAGTCTCTTTATGAATCTCCCCAAGAGATTGCCAATCCCACTTATGAGGCGTTATCTTCTATTAACTATAATATCCTATCTTCTAGAAATAAGGCCCTAATGAATTATACATGTCCCTCTTCTAAGAACGACTTAGTGGCCTATTCTTCTTGTAGACACCTAAAATTAACATTTGATTAATTTAAGCCTATCAACATAATTAATTAACTTAATTGTGTTATCCTTATTCCTCTTAGAATCAATTAAATCTAATTTAATTAATCCTGTCACTATAGTCCAATAATTAATTTATCAAATAAATTAATTTCTCCTATTCTTCTAAAGTTCTCTCAATAATTATTTCCTCTAAAAACCCAGTCAGTTAATTAATTCTAATTAATTAACCTAGTCATGTGATTCCTACAAATCACTTTTCCTAATCCCACTCAACCTAATTAATCCTCCTTGAATCTCTCATAATCATGATTATCATTATTCTCCAATTTTTAATTCCCACTCATGTCACATCAAACTTTGAATCTCTCAAAGAAATTCAAATTTCTTTGAATCCCTAAATGCATCCTTATTTTGGAATTTTTAATTCCTCAAGTTTGAAATTCAAATTTCTCCCCCCTTTTTCCAAAGGAATTTTATATTGCTGTTTATTTTCCCAAGGCACCCTTGATCCATGCCTTCTATCCAAAATTAATCTCAACCCTTCATAATCAAATCAATCTTGGCCCTCCATTGGCCTTCTCCAATCTATAAATTGGAGCCAATTATCCTCACAAAAGGATCCAACTTCTCATGCATCCTCATGATGCCCATTTCTCCTCTCATTCTTTTCTAATTCAAATCCTCCTATCCATCACTCAAATCCAATAATCCAATAATCTATCAATCAACTTACCTTATTGAGCACAAGGAGAGAAATCCACATTCACTCATCTCTCTCCAACTCTCCATTTGTCAAACTTTGGAGCTAGCAAAGTTCGTGGAGGCAGGGAGGACAAGGAAGAGATACTTGTAATGGGAACTTCATGAGTATACTTACGTTTTATTTTGTTTTCATGATGTTCTTGTTCAAATATTTCTTGATATCTCATTTAAATGGTTTTTGTGTTTATTGAATACTAATTAGGCCCTAACCATCTTATTGTGAGACACTTCTCCTACAAATTACTCTCTTGATCAAGAATTTTCAATATGTATCATCTTATACATGTTTTTAATCTCACAGATGGTAGAGCATTTAACTTGTCGTATTCAAATTCCTCATCCAATATATCATATATTTAAATAACATTAGTGGCTATTATGTTGTTCTTTACCATGTGACATTGGTAGCTTAACTATTGTGGGCTCATTGTCATTCATGATTGTAAAATTTCACATCCATTCATACTTTGGAAGCAACACAATAGCCTATGTTGGTCACATCTCTTGTCTCTATGGGGGCAATAAATATTTCAACCATCTCTCCTTCGGATTAAAACTTTCCCCTTTGAGAAGTAGTATCTTCTATAAGGATCTCTTATCGATTGTAGAGGTGTATATCCTTATTGGGAATTCCCTCTCTCATATTGGAACAAGCACCCTTGATGAGGATTTTTGGTACATATCCTTAATTGGGACCTTCTTCCTTGGTGTGGAAGTCTATAATCATTTGTCAAATTCTTTTCTTCATTAAGTGGTATCTTTTATAATGAACCCTTCTATGTTGTGGACATGCTTATCCTTGATGAGGATATCTTTACTTCTTTTAGAAGAGTGTTTTTATAAATGACCCCTCTTTGATATCCTTGCCTCTATGCTTGGGGAGGCAAGGGTGATATTTCTATCTTCTATATCTTTTTCCAATTTTTCACCTTTCCTTTGTTGAGTTGCATTTTTCATTTGATGCCATTTCTTGTGTAGAATATGTGTGTTCCTTGATAGGAACTATTATTTGTTTGAAAAGATACATCTTTCATGAATAATCTCTCCTTAGTGAAAGTGTGTAGTCCTTCACTAAGAATCCAATTTTTCCTAAATATTGAAGAAAGTGTGTGTTCTTATTTTCCTTCTCCTCTTATTAAAGATGTTATCTTTATCAAAGATTCCCTCTATTCTCAAAGGTGGATGTCTCTAGATAATGATCTCTTCCTCCATTTTCATAATTTAAAAGGTAATTATTTTTCAAACCCTAATTCTGCATTTTCCACTTAATCTTTCATCTTGTGTTAGAGAGCTCCAATTCTCACACTCTTGATTGTGTTGGAATTGTGGCTTAGTTCTCTTTCTTACCAAATGATTCTCCATTAGTTTTGATCTTGTATCAAACCTTGCTGTGAGGATGTTTCATCAATTTTCCTTCACAATTTGATGTGGTAAAAATGATACCATGTTTCAACTCACTACTTAGCAAGTTGAAATAGTGGGGCATATAGCTACCCATGAATTTCCTCATTTCCTTAGTAAGAATTTAGGTGATTTTGCAATTTTATCTAACAATGTGGTTTTGTAAGATGTGGTTCTTAATAGTGTACTGCAAATATCACTGGTGGATTTTGTTAATCCTAGAGGATCCGTTAATAATAAGAGGGGGGGGTGGGGTGAATCAATATTAGCAAAAACTGAAACTTTCAACACCAAAATAGACTTATCTCAAATCTAAAAATATTCAACACTTAAACCAATTCTTCATAACAGATTTCCTTATCAGATCTACATAATCATTTCCTCTTATGTAAACTTATAAATCAGATTAGCCATCAATTCAAAATTAGATCAACAAACACTATTACCAACTTATTAACTGATTATAATGCTTCACCAACTATTTAACCATCAATACTGGTAACCACTTTAAGATCTTTGATAAACAAACATAAATTGTCTTAACCGGTAATAAAAAATAAAACATGAACATCACAAGAAAAGAATTCCGCACATGAACACCATGATTTTTCATGTGGAAACCCAAATAGGGAAAAACCACAGTGGGAATTGGTACCCACAAATATTTTGCACTCTTTCAGAATGCATCGTGTCAGGAGTCAATCCCCAGTTAGAAGCTTACAATAATGCCCTGTTAGGAGTCACCCAGTTAAGGGATTTACCTCAGCCCTGTTAGGAGATTTGATTAGTTGGGATCAACCTCACAAGAGGATTTAGAACTCAGATATTGAGTCACCCTGTTAGGGGATTTTACAATGTGAGGCCTATTAGGACCTACCCAGTTAAGGGATTTTAGTTGTTGTAATTGTTATAGAACAACAATGAAATGATATGTGTATAACACTCAACTGATTGCTTGATCAGATCCAATTAATTTCTAAGTTTGCATCACTCTAGGAGATCTTCTCACAAACTGGTTCAACTTCACACACTTCAAAAAATCACCGACACTCAAAACATCAACCTTACCAGCATAAATAACCTTTACAACTAGGTTTGCATCAAAACCCTAAGATTTACTACATAGATCATCACAAATCTTTACAACTCATTACTGATCATCATATGGATCATTACAATCAATTACAAATCAATATCAGTCATTGAATGATCATAAATCATCATAGCAAGTTGATCTCGTACAAAGTATAACCCTGAGCTCATTCCGCTAAGCACTTTGCACATTCCCAAGAAATTTACTCTCCAAACACACCAAAACATCTTTCAAACACATCACATGGTTTGTGTCACGTTATCATCAACAGGTGAACTTGATGTAGATCACCGCCAAACCAAAGATCATTACTGGTCAAGAGAATTCTTTACCAGTCCTTATACCCTTCTTAAACCCTAGCAAAACTCATCAGCGATTCAAAATATGCCTTCTAGTAACCATCATAGGATGCGGTTACGGTTACACACTTAAATCCATCATAAAAGCTTATGATTCAAACCACAAGTCACCAATCATCACCAATTACGTGTTTCCATCAAAAATTATCTGTTTTACCTGTTAATGTCCTAAATCTCAATCTTTCCAGTAAACTCTGTCAAATTGTTAAAGTCTTACTCCGATAGACCAAATCATTTAGCCAACAAGTCAATCACCAAAAACCAACTATAAACATCATCAAACATCAGTTGACCCTAGTTGCCATCAATGACAACACAAATAACTAATCATGTCATCTTTCCTCTACTGGTATAGTCATCCATCATCATCTTATCTTCATCAATTATGCCAAACATGCCAACAATCTCCCCCTTTTCCATTGATGGCAACACTAAATATCAACAAACTCAACACACATTGTTTTTCTCTGTTCTAGACCTTCTCTGCAACTCTTCTCTTCTCTGTTGTACCTCATCTGTTGGTTACACTTTATCACACTTTATCTTCAATTACACATCCTCTCTTCGTAATCATATGTCTTCTCTTATGGTTAATCATATTTGTTCTCCCCCTTTGACAATAATTCCAAAGGTGTATAGGAATCACAAGTCATCAAATCTATTGATTTTGTATTCAACATGTCTGTAAAATCATCTAAGTTGCTCCCCCTGCTGAGTAGCTTGCATCTCATCAATCCAAATAGAAAAATAGTCATGAAGCCCACTGGATGATCCATCCCGCATTCTAGTTCTTTCTGAGTAGGGGTCTGACCCCTAATTTACCTCTGAGATACTCAAAGGTTGTCTTCGGCAATGGTTTTGTGAAAATGTCTGCTAGCTGCTCTTTGCTTGTCACATACTCCATACAGACTTATTTTTCCTGTATTGTTTCCCTTAGAAAATGATATTTCAATTCTATCTGCTTTGTTCTTGCATGTAACACAGGATTTTTTGAAATATTAATTGTACTAGTATTATCACAGTAAATAGTTACTGGTTCAGACATATCAAATATGAATCCTTCAAGAACATGTCTCATCCAGATTGCCTGCGTGCAATTCATTGATGTTGCAACATACTCTGCCTCTGCTGTTGACAAAGAAACACAGGTTTTCTTCTTACTTGTCCAAGAAACCAATCTACCTCCAAGAAGAAAAGCTCTATCGGTAGTGCTTTTTTGATCATCAACATTGCCTGCCCAATCTGCATCAGTAAATACATTCAAAGAAAAAATTTATTTGTAAGGATACCATAAACCATAATCTACTATGCCTTTCAGGTAATAGAATATCCTTTTCACTGCTACCAAGTGAGTCTCCTTGGGATCCTTTTAAAATCTAGCAACCAATCCAACAACATGTGCAATATCCGGTCTTCTATGAACGACATAATGCAATTTACCAATCATAGAACTGTATTCTTTCTTATCAATAGATGATGAATCATATTGTTTAGACAACTTGCAGCATGTCACCATCGGAGTACCAACTGGTTTACAATCCTCCACGCCAAATGTTTTCAACACCTGTTTGACATACTTACTCTGATAGATAAAAATTCCACCATCCAATTATTGGACCTACAACCTAATGAAAAATTTAATTTCACCAATAAGAGACATCTCAAATTCCTTTTTCATCTCCTCAGAAAAATCCATGCATAATTCATCATTACCACCAAAAATTATGTCATCCACAAATACTTCAGCTATCAATACTTTCTCTCCATCAATATTTAGATATATATTATTGTCCTCACTGGTACATTGGAATCCTATCTTGATTAGGTGTGCATGCAATCTTTCAAACCATGCTCTCGATACTTGCTTCAATCCATACAATGCCTTATGTAGTTTACAAGACATATCTTTGTCTTTAGACAAAAAAAATCCATCTGGTTGTTCAATGTATACTTCTTCTTCAAGGATGCCATTAAGAAAAGTTGATTTGACATCCATCTGATAGACTTTAAATCCTTTAAATACAACATAAGCAAGTAGCATTATTACTCCTTCCAATCTCACCATAGGTGCAAAGGTTTCACCATAATATTCTCCTCCTTCTTGTGCATAGCCTTTGCAAACCAATCTTTCTTTATTTCTCACAATCTTGCCTTCTTCATTTAACTTATTTCTAAAGACCCATTTGGTTCCAATTACATTCTTGTCTTCTAGCCTAGGAAAAAGTTTCTATCTCTTGTTCTTCTCTATCTGATCCAACTCCTCATACATTGCACTAATCCAGTTGTCATCCTTTAATGCCTCTCTTACTATTTTAAACTCAATAGTAGAAATTAGACAAGAATTTTCTCTAATTTTCCTCCTTGTTTGTACTCCAACATGTTTATCTTCAATTATTCATTCTTCTAAGTGATTTAACCTAACATACCTTGGAATAACTAGTTCTGGTGTTGTGCTTCCTACTTCATGTTCTTCATCTTGTTCATCGCTCTTTGCATTTACCAGTTGAGCACCTATTTCTACAACATTTTGCTCATCAGTCTACTACAAGTTCAGTTCTATGAACACAAGTCTTTCTTCATCTTTCTTAGGTTCAGATCTACTTGTCTCTCTAGATTTCTCAAGGAGTTCATCTATCTTCACATTAGCACTCTCAATGATATTCTTTATTCTCTTGTTATAACATTTAAATTCCCTACTCTTTGTAGAGTAACCAAGAAAAATGCCTTCATCACACTTAGCATCAAACTTTTTAATGTAATCATCTCTCTTAATAAATTACATTAGGAGTCTTTCCATGCCATAATTCATAAGGTGTTTTGTTATTTCCTTTTTTTGACAAGTACCCAGTTCAAAGTATAAACAACAGTGTTGCATGCTTCTCTCCAAAACATCTTCGGTACTTCACCTTGAATCATCATGGTACTAGAAGCTTCAACAATTGTCCTATTCATTCTCTCTGCTATCCCATTTTGTTGTGGAGTTCTAGGAGCTGACATATGCCTCTTAATTCCATGTTCATCACATAACTTCACAAACTCATCAGAAGTAAATTCACCTCCCTGGTCAGATCTCAAACATTTTAGACTCTTCCCGGTATCTTTCTCAACAAGAGCTTTAAATGATTTAAACTTATTGAAAGCCTCAAACTTTTCTCTTAGAAAAGTTACCCACGTCTTTGGAATAATCATCAGTAAAGATCATAAAGTACTTACCACCAAAATAGCTCTTAGTCCTCATAGGACCACAAAGATCAGTATGAAACAAATCAAGAATATTCTCTGAAGACAAAGAATTACTCTTAAAGGATACAAGGGTCATCTTACCCATCTAACAATCTTTGCATAACACATTGTCCAATTTCACAAGCTAGGGAAAACCTCTCACAATACTTGACTTACTAACTTTAATCAAGTTGTCAAAATTGACATGACAAAATCTCTTGTGCCACAACCAATTGTCTTCAATCTTCACCACCAAACAATCATTTACATTAGTATTTAGATGAAATAGATTACCTCTAGTCTTCTTCCCAATAGCAATCAATTCTCCATTATTTCCAAGAACCTTGCACACTCCACTTTTGAATTCAAGTAGATATCCCTTATCATTAAGTTGTCCAACACTCAAGAGGTTATGTTTTAGTCCTTCAACCCAAAAGACATCATCTGCATTACTCTTCCCATTTAATGAAATTGATCCTTTACCTTTAACCATGCAAGGAGAGTTATTACCAAATCTTACAAGACCTCCATCAAACTCTTCAAGGGATAAGAACTTACTTTTGTCACCAGTCATGCGGTGTGAGAAACCACTATCTATTATCCATTCATTGTTGTTATCCATGTGATACACCAAAGCCTTCTCATCTGTCAGATCCTCCTTTATAACAACAAATACTATCTCCTCATTGTCATCTTCTTCCGATTCATCATCGATCACACCTTCATCCACTGCAACATAACAATGTTTCTTGTTTTTTCCTTTGAATCTCCTAAACTTTTCTTTCTTATCAGTGTTAGGGTAGTTAGTAGCTATGTGCCCAATTTTACAACAAGAGAAACATTTCAAGGGTAATTTACCTTTATATTTACCTATTCCTCTAGGGAATCTTCTAGCTAGTAATGCCTCAAGTTCCATCACATGATCTTCATCATCACCATCACCTCTGCTATCGCCATGACTAGAACTACAATCATGATTATGACAAACATCTTTTCCTTTCCTTGCTGGTGTACTAGTTACAAAAGCCTTAAAAGAAGATTCCAAAGGTTTGGAGACACTATTATGAAAACTATTTAGTTCAAATACAGTTAACTTTCCAATTAAAGAATCAACAATAACTTTATCTTTCAAAATGGATCTCAGTTCTTGAATAGCAGACATTCTGATAGAATACTACAGTAAAAGATTTCTAAGAATTTTACTAACAACAATATCATCTTCAATCTTACCTATGACACTCATTATACCACCTACAACTTCCTTAATCCTTTGTCCATATTGAGTTATGTTCTCACCATCAACCATTTTCATATCATTAAATTTTCCTCTCAAACTCTCTTCCTTTTCCCTTTGACATGTTCATCTCTACCTCATTAGCAGTTTCTAATCCATGAACATCAATGTACTCAAAGTTAGACAAAGTACTTACAATTGCTTCAAGAGACAAAGTACTTACAATTGCTTCAAGAGCCTAAATGTTTTCCTGATATTCTTTGATCTAATCTAATGTCAAGGGACTGGTAGTAGGAGCAACATACTTGGTTTTCACATGATTCCAGTACTGTGAACCCATTCCTTTAATGTAGTTCTTCATTCAATTACTCCATATCTGGTAGTTATCCTTGGTAAACTTGGGACCCTCCTTCTTCATCATCTTTCATAAAATATTTGCCTCAAGCTGTTAGGCTTTCTACACACAAAGGACCAATGCTCTGATACCAATTGTTAATCTTAGAGGATCTGGTTAATACTGAGAGAGGGGGGTGAATCAGTATTAAAAAAAACTAAAACTTTCAACACCAAAATAGACTTATCTCAAATCTGAAAACATTCAACACTTAAACCAATTCTTCATAACCGATTTCCTTACCAAATCTAGATAATCATTTCCTCTTATGCAAACTTATTAATCAAATTAGCCATCAATTCAACAAACACTATTACCAACTTATTAACTGATCAAAATGCTTCACCAACCATTTAACCATCAATACCGGTAACCACTTTAAGATCTCTGGTAAACAAACATAAACTTTCTTAATCGATAATTAGAAATAAAACATGAACATCACAAGAAAAGAATTCCACACATGGACACCATGATTTTTCATATAGAAACCCAAATAGGGAAAAACCATGGTAGGAATTGGTACCCAGAAATATTTTGCACTCTTTCAAAATGTGCCCTGTTAGGAGACAAGCCTGATTAGAAGCTTACAATGATGCCTTGTTAAGAGCAAACCCTATTAGGAGTCACCTGGTTAAGGGATTCACCTCAGCCATGTTAGGAGCTTTGAAATATTAGGATCAACCTTGCAAGAGGATTTAGAACTTAGATATTGAGTCACCCTGTTAGGGGATTTTACAATGTGAGGCCTATTAGGACCTACCCAGTTGAGGGATTTTAGTTGCTCTAATTGTTAGAAAACAACAGTGAAATGATCTTTGTATAGAAATCAACTGCTTGCTTGATAAGATCCAATTAATTTCTAAGTTTGCATCACTCTAGAAGATCTTCTCACACACTGGTTTGGCTTCACACACTTCTCAAAATCACTGACACTCAAAACATCAACCTTACCGGCATAAATAACCTTTACAACTAGGTCGACATCAAAATCCTAAGATTTACTACATAGATCATCACAGATCTTTACAACTCATTACAGATCATCATGTGGATCAATAGAATCAATTAAAAATCAATATCAGTCATTGAATGATCATAAATCATCACAACAAGTTGGTCTAGTACAAAGTCAAACCCTTAGCTCATTCCGCTAAGGACTTTGCACATTCCCAAGAAATTCTCTCTCCAAATGCGCCAAAACATCTTTCAAACACATCATGTAGTTTGTGTCGCATTATCATTAACATGTGAACTTGATATAGATCACCGCCAAACCAAAGATCATTACTAGTCAAGAGAATTCTTTACCGATCCTTAAACCCTTCTTAAACCCTAGCAAAACTCATCAGAAATTCAAAACATGCCTTCTAGTAACCATCATAGGATGCGGTTTTGGTTACACACTTAAATCCATCATAAAATCTTATGACTCAAACCACAAGTCACCAATCATCACCAATTACCTGATTCTATCAAAACTTATATGTTTTACCGGTTAAGGTCCTAAATCTCATTCTTGCCAATAAACTCTGTCAAACTATCAAACTCTTATTCTGGTAGACCAAATCACTTAGCAAACAAGTCAATCACTGAAAACCAACTATAAACATCATCAAACATTAGTTGGCTCCGGTTGCCATCAATGACAACTGATGCAGAGCATCATGAAAATCCATAAAACCTTCATTCAAGGGTAAACTTTAAACTTGAATCAAGAGACATATAACAAGATAAATCACTCTTCTCAACTTCAAACCAACTTCAAAGGTTATATTACATCCTTGAAAACATCCATTCAATATTTCAGATCATAACATTCACCATAACATGAGAGAACAAATTATTTATTGCCATGGAATACCCTAATTTAGGGTTTCATCCCTTAACAACTGTTTTCACCAAAATGATCACAAAATATTCAATTCTCAACCAAATAAAGTAAGACCAAAAGCACTGGAAATAAGATTTAGAGACCTTTCCAACACATATATCCTTTCTTCAATATTATCCCTCATGTGACCACACCAAATGCTACAACCGGGTTGTTGCTGCCTTCACCAATCTGCTTTTCACCATGAACTGTAACAAACAGTCATCAATAAAATTTTACATACTTCTCATAAAGACAATCTCTTCAGTCAGAATTTATATCACTGAGTTAAACAAGTTCTCTCAAAATTTCAGCCAGATCCAACGGTTAAATAAAAAGATATTATCATTTTCCCAAAACTGGGTAACCCTCGGCAGGGTTTTGACAATCATTGAAAAAATAAACATATCTTGCCAAATACTCCACAAAAATGCACAAGAAAACATTCATCTGAAAGATATTTCAACAATATATCATTAAATAACATATACATATAAAAATTACATCAAATGTGATCCTCCATGGATCTATGACAGCCATAGATTCCTTAAAACCTCATGACAGTTTGAGAGTTTGATGGATAATCTTTGTCAAATCCCCTCCAAACTGATCTCCCCTCTTGATTTCGACCAAACATGGTTTTATAAACCATTTACAACTCCTTTATAACTTCTCCAACCACCTCATAACCAATGGATTTCATTTTTACACTTTTGTTGCACTTTTGGCAATATTGCAACTTTGCAATTTTTACAATTTTTGACATAAATGACTCTAACTCTTACATGGACACTTTTAAAACTTCAATATGGACCAAATATGATATCTTTGAAAAAAATGGCTCATTTAGCCTTACATATTATGATTCAATTGACTCAAATAACCTTAATATGTTATGAATGACTCAAATACAATAAATTGTTCATATTATGACTTTTGACCTCCTGCTATGCTTGTGTGCTTAGGTGCTTCTGCACCATACTCTCGACCTTGAAAAGTTTCCAAGTCCCTTGGAAACGTGGGTACAATGACCTGCAAGAAAAAAAATTTGAGTGAAATTTTCACCTTTGTCTTCATCTTTACCTCTTTATGCCTCTTTATGCTTCTTCTCTCATCTTCTTTATGTTGCTTCTTCCTTCTCAAACAATCTCTTTGTGACTCTTACCAATGGATTTTGTAGTGGCTGCCACCCAAGTGCTTTTACCAACCATAAGTCCACCTCTCCATGCTGCATCACCTCACCAAAAACCTCTATGCCTCACCTAGGATTTCTCCTCTTTTCCTCTCTCCCTAGTCTTTTGGCAATCAATGGACCATCCCTTTGGCCCTTGACAGACCTTCCTTGTCTGCCTTTTTGCAGCTAGATGGATGAGCACCTTGCAACCGAAAAATCATCAGCAAAAACCAAATAAAAAATCCTTCATGGCTAGATCCTGGTGTGGATTGCCTCCTTCGGCGATCTATCCACACACTCAGGCTCTTCTAGCTCTGATACCAATTTGATGCAGAGCATCATGAAAATCCATAAAACCTTCATTCAAGGGTAAACTTTAAACTTGAATCAAGAGACATATAACAAGATAAATCACTCTTCTCAACTTAAAACCAACTTCAAAGGTTATATTACATCCTTGAAAACATCCATTCAATATTTCAGATCATAAAATTCACCATAACATGAGAGAACAAATTATTTATTGCCATGGAATACCCTAATTTAGGGTTTCATCCCTTAACAACTGTTTTCACCAAAATGATCACAAAATATTCAATTCTCAACCAAATAAAGTAAGACCAAAAGCACTGGAAAGAAGATTTAGAGACCTTTCTAACACATATATCCTTTCTTCAATATTATCCCTCATGTGACCACACCAAATGCTACAACCAGGTTGTTGCTGCCTTCACCAATCTGCTTTTCACCGTGAACTGTAACAAACAGTCATCAATAACATTTTACATACTTCTCATAAAGACAATCTCTTCGGTCAGAATTTATATCACTGAGTTAAAAAAATTCTCTTAAAATTTCAGCCAGATCCAACGGTTAAATAAAAAGATATGATCATTTTCCCAAAACTGGGTAACCCTCGGCAGGGTTTTGACAATCATTGAAAAAACAAACATATCTTGCCAAATACTCCACAAAAATGCACAAGAAAGGATTCATCTGAAATATATTTCATCAATATATCATTAAATAACATATAAATATAAAAATTACATCAAATGTGATCCTCCATGGATCTATGACAGCCATAGATTCCTTAAAACCTCATGATAGTTTGAGGGTTTGATGGATAATCTTTGTCAAATCCCCTCCAAACTGATCTCCCCTCTTGATTTCGACCAAAAATGGTTTTATAAACCATTTACAACTCCTTTATAACTTCTCCAACCACCTCATAACCAATGGATTTCATTTTTACACTTTTGTTGCACTTTTGGCAATATTGCAACTTTGCAATTTTTACAATTTTTGACATAAATGACTCTAACTCTTACATGGACACTTTTAAAACTTCAATATGGACCAAATATGATATCTTTGAACAAAATGGCTCATTTAGCCTTACATATTATGATTCAATTGACTCAAATAACCTTAATATGTTATGAATGACTCAAATACAATAAATTGTTCATATTATGACTTTTGACCTCCTGCTATGCTTGTGTGCTTAGGTGCCTCTGCACCAACAACACAAAAAACTGATCATGTCATCTTTCCTCTATCAGTACAATCATCCATCATCATCTCATCTTCATCAGTTATGCCAAACATGCCAATAGCTTTGTTCGATATTGTTAGAGTTGTCTTGTATTAGTTAATAATTATTTATTTAATTATGAGTTTATTATACTCTACGCTTAAGCTAAACTTAGGCATTTAATAATATTGTAGGTATTTAATAATTATTCTAATTATTAAATACACATTATCCCTTTAGGGTTTCTTTAGGGTTGCACATATTTAGGGTTGCACACCTTTAGGGTTGCTAATATCCTTTTATAAGATTGTATTGTACTTTTTCATTAATTGGATTCCCTCTCTAAATGATAATCTTTTTCTTCAGAGCCATTATTGTGTTTTTGTCTCCAATCTTCTTTTGTGACATGTATTTTGCTTGCAGGTGTTCTTGGGATCTCTGAAGTCGTATTTCTCAACTTCTTCATGGTATCAGAGCCTACATCTGTTGCTTCTTGTTCTTGATTTTTTAGAAGATTTTTTGGAGGAGGGTTTCAAGCTTTTTCAGAGTTTTTTTATTTGCATCTGGGGAGCTTTTTTGTTTCTGGGCATTTTGGGCTCAAACAAACCACATTGTTGAGCTCAGAACACCCCAAAACCCCCATTTTCATATAAAATTTGTCCAATTTGGACAACTGTGGCTCTAACAAAAAAAATTATTTTTGTCCTTCTTGGGCACGTTTTTTGAGATGAAAAAAATAAGTTAAAAAATATATTTTTGGGCAGTTTAATGGCTTACCCAAGACGGAATTCCCAATTTTTTTTTTTTGTGTAAAACCTTTAAACAAAAAAGGTTTTATTTTTTTTTTAAAAAGCATATAAAAGAGGGGGGGCGACAACCTCTGTAGGGTCGTAAGGCCTCTGTAGGTTCGTATGGCCTGTAGAAGGTTGTGGACCCGCCCTTTGACCTCCCATGTCCTGTGCATAGTGCCTAGTTTGTCACGCTACAACAACCCACCGCTACGACAGTCATCCTTCTGGCCGCTGCCCGTGTCGTTGTTATCCACATTCTCGCCTCTTGCCGTCCACTGTGCAGGAGCCTGCCCACCACTCAGGCTCCCGACCACCCCGCCACTGCCACCCTCCCAACTGCCACTCCCACCACGCTGATGCCTGCCCTCATGGAAGCCCGCCCACCAACCTCTGGCCCCAACACCATCATGCGAGCTTGCTCCACCACCGCCGATGTTTTTTGGCTCGCCCCTCTATTTTATTTCCAGTTAGCGACTACCTTTTCCATCGAATATTTTCTGGTTGCGATTTTTCAGTGGCACATTATTTTTTCCGGTAGGCACGACTTTTTCAGTGACCATCAAACTTTTAGGCAGATTTTTTTCAGGCATCGGATTTTTTTAGGCACAAGGATTTTTTCGAGTAACGGATTTTTTTCGGGCACATTTTTCAAGCAATTTATTTTTTCTAGTAGGAAGGGAATATTTTGAGAATATTCCACTGACATCAACATTGTGTAGACAGTCTTCAGGCCCCTTCTGGGCCTATCCCTAGCACCTTCAGTCTTTTGGACATATCTTGGGCTCACGGAGGAATTTTTTGACAAACCTTATATCGTCGGAAAGCTCTTTCCAAGATCTATCCAAATCTACAGGTTTAATTTTTTTTTCTTTTTTGATGGTGTTTTTTTTTTGTCAAAGCTATAGGTTTTTTTTTGTACTCCGAGAGACATAACTTGAGCATCCGAACTCCATTTTTCAAAAACTTTATATCATTGGAAAGATTGTTTTTTGTTCTTTCCATTCATAGGAGTTTTCTCTCTAGATTCTACTCCAGGTATATTTTATTCAATTTTTTGCTTTTCAACACTCTGATGAATATCTTGGATGTTTGAAGTCCTGGGATCTCTTTCTTTGAGTAGGATGTCTCATCTTTGGTTGTTCTTTCTGTATTTCCATCCTTATGTCACTTTCGATCTTTGTATACATCATTTTGTAAGTACTTTGTTTTTTGCAAACACACTGAGATAAAGTGCCACTATGCATTGTATACTTGGAATCTTGCACATCTTGTGCCTTATTGTACATGCATTACTTTATAAAGTGTCATAGGGGGGTTGATGTTTGCCTTTATTTTCCATCTACCTTTGTCACATGAGTGTTCCTTCCATGATATTAGCCTCATGATGTGTGTCAAGTGAGTGTTCCTTCCACGACACTATGTACTTTCTCTGCATCTTCGATGTTCCTTGTTTTTTGTCATGCAGTTCTTGTTGGTCATCCTTTTCAGTGAACTTGTCCCTCACCCATGTCCACATTATGGGGGGTTTTCTCTTTTTGTTCTAATGCTTCCTTGGTTTGTTGGATCAGCTCTTCAGGCTTTGGTATTTTATGCAATCTGTATCTTTGACTTCGTTTGTTTGCCATTTGATTCAAGTAGTGTTATTTGAGGGAACTCATATAGATTATAGTCTTCTCTACCTAATCATCTTCTCTTTCAGTAGAGGATCTTCAGATCGACAATGTTTGTAGATTCTTCATGCTTCAATGATTCTTTTGCTCTTCTTTTATTTCTATCTTTTGAAACATTCTTGTTTGGAGGTTTCTTCAGTCCTTCACTTGCTTTTTCCATCTCTTTTTGAAGTAGAGTTTTTTCCCACGTGGTTTTCTCTATTTCTCTGGTTCATATAGATTTGGTTGTGATTGGGTACCTCATCAAGCTTTGTTTCTAGGACCCAAATTGTTTTTCCTTCATCATGTAGTTGCATTTTTTGCTTCATGCATTTAGGTTTTTAGCTACTCCCTAAGTTCATCTTAGGGGGGTTTTTTAAGTTATCTTGTATTTCCTAATAATTATTTATTTATTTATTAGTCTATTATACTCTACATTTAAGCTAAACTTAGGCATTCAATAATATTGTAGGTATTTAATAATTATTTTAATTATTAAATACACATTATCCCTTTAGGGTTTCTTTAGGGTTGTACATAGTTAGGGTTGCTAATATCCTTCTATAAGGATTGTATTGTACTTTTTATTTAAAGCCATTATTGTGTTTTTGTCTCCAATCTTCTCTTGTGAGAGGTATTTTTCTTGCAGGTGTTCTTGGGATCTCTGAAGTTGTATTTTCTCAACTTCTTCACATACCTTATGGATATATCCTTTTTCATGAAATGTTTACTTTTTGTACTTTAGCTTACATATGCATGTAGTGTCATATGACTGCTAAAATGGGGGCTAAATGTAGCGTCATAAATTGTACACCCTTAATTGGGTGGTACAATTCCACGCTTAGGTTAGCACCTACCTTAGTGTGTTGCATCTTGCATTTTAATTTCCATTTAAGCATTTAATTAATTAATTTAATTAAATCTAAAGTCCTCTTTCATCCCTCTACACATCATAAAATTGGGCCCTTAATCCTAAGTGTGCCCCTTTTTATTTTACTCTTTCAATTAATTAATTCATTAAACCCCTAATTATGTCCTATTTCGACCTTCATGACATGATTTCGCATATCTAAACATCTTGAATCGTTGCACCCACCTAGGAATCACTTTTTAATCACGATGCCTTGCATTCCTAGAAAATTTGGGAAAAAAGTTGGTCGGACCAATGTGATTCATATTGGTCCCAACTTTTTCTCCCTCAATTTTGAGATCGTTTTGACAGTATTATAATGTTTAAATCCAAAGGATTGTGAAATTATATTGATTCTAGGTTGGCCTATGATCAAAAATAAAGTTAGGGTTTCATACATATAGCCTTTTTCTTTCCTCATTTGAAGGATCCATCTACAAGAAATTTAAGAAGCCTCTTATGAAGTGAAAGTGCAAGCTATGTGGAGTCTTAAAACAACAACTCAAGAATTTTATCAAGCCTTCATCAACCATTTTTATCATAAATTGAATCTTTGGATATATTGAACAATAATAGGAGATTACAGACTATTGATTGGCTTGTAACTCTCCCTTAGGGTTTGGTATGGTTTCATATTATTTTCATCTCTCTATGTGAGTTTCACAACACTTATTTTCAAATTTACATTCATGATTTAGATCCATTATTTTATTTGTGATTTGAAGCATTTACATTTACATTCATTTAGGATTTACTCTCCAAGTGTAGGGTAGATCTCTAGATTTACAAAAAAGATCTTGCATACACACAAGGTTCTAGCACACACATATTTCAACTTTACATTGGCTATTTATGGAGGTGGAAATCACCAAAACAAGGGGTTTGACTAAGGAAAAACCCTATATAGCCACCCAAAAACCATTGTTCAAGTTGTAGGTGTAGGTACATAAATTCGATGGATGCATGATCTTCAGAATCGACAGAATACACAAGTGGATACTCAAGGCTAGAGGAAAGTCTCAATTTTCTCAGACTAGGGCTTGTCACCATGGTCCTCTAGGGTTTTATGCTTCTTGTCTTGCTCAGTCAAGCCCAAATTTTGGTGACATGTACATATATGAATTCAATTTCCTTCTTTGTACTCTATGTCTCAATTTTAGATCTACATTTTTCTGTATTTCAATTCATATCTGCACTTTTTCTTATCTCTCTAGCCTAGTTGGTCATTTCATTACATTTGCATATATCCTCTTCATAACACCGAAGCAATAGAAAACCTAAATATATTCCTTGAATCTCTCTCTTATAAGTAGTCAAAGTGAACCATCTCCTTTGGCTATTGCGTATTCCAATGTGTGAATGAGAGTGGGATTAGGTCTTAGTTTACTTGATTCCATTTTCATCCTACACACCAAGAAGAAGAATGAGAAGGTTGATAAGCTATCTCTTGAACCAAAAGTAGATCAAATATCTATTGGCAAGAGACATTGCATTGGTTTTTAGATTTTGTCATTGATGGAAAATAGAGTTAGTTATTCAATTCAAAGTTCATCAATTCATTCATATCAGAAGAGAGATTGAGGTCTAGTGAGAAGAATAGGATATCCAGTAGAATGTACAATATTTTGGTTGGCAAATCATTTGTTTTGATTATTTGGTGTTGCGGATATCAAAGAAGTATTATGGATATGTAATATGTATTATTATAGGTTTATGGGCTCCAATGTTGAGTGAGTTGGGAGATCTGGTAGATAGGTTTTTAGTTAGAACAGTGTTCATCAACAGTAACGTGTGGATATTCATTATGCAGATTGTGCTGAGTAATTTTGGTGATTGGTTTTGTGTTTAAGGATGTTAAGCCAACATGTGGGAAGCATGTAGATAATTTGTTTTGGTCCGCATGATTATTTGGATCAGATTGAGTCGACTTGGGTAGCATGTTTCATTTGTGTGTTATGCATTTTTGGGCTGACATGAAAAATATTTAATTTGATGTTGTGGATATATATGATCATTTTTGTAACTGATGGTTATGTGTGAAGTGTTTATGAGAGATTGTGCATTGTTTCGCATGCGTAGTTGAAGGATCTGTGCTCCAAAATACAACAAAATATCAAAATAGTGCTATATTGCAAAGTAGAGTATTTTGTTCTTAACCGAAACCTTTTTTGGAATTTGTAGATGTTAATTAGTTCAGACATTCCAATTATTATCTGTAATGATTTGTAAGGTGGTGAGCCTTTCGGGGTTGTAGCCCTCATTGTAATTTTAGTGAGCTCTAGGAAATGTGCCTAAATGCATGTGCATTCCCCTCATGTGATATTATTATACTTCTAACAAGGTATATTAATATTGTGGGTTTCAATCCCATTGTGGTTTTTCCCTTAACCAGGTTTCCATGTAAAAATCCCGGTGTTATGGTGTTGTGGTTATTTGTTTTGTGTTTCTGCATTCTACTTTAATTCATTTGCATTTAGTGGCTTAAAGGGCAAATTAAGAATGTTAAAAATTGTAGAACATTGAGTCACAACCCCCCACCCCTTAGTGTTACTTGATTCCAACAATTGGTATCAGAGTCTTGTTCCTTAAAAGAAGCCTAATAGATTTGGGAGGATTCGGGAAAGTGAATCAATGGATTTTGGTAGTCTTAGACAATAACTTCTTGTTGCACTTGAAGATATTGATCAATCACAAGTTGAGGTCTGACAAGTGAAAGAAAGCCTTAGGGATGTTGAGAAATTCATTGAAACATTTAAAGATTAGTTGAACGAGTCAAGGGAAAAGAGAAAGGAACTTGTTGATAAGTTGAAGGAGAAAGATATTTAAAGAATTGATGAAGAAGCACTGAAGGAAAAGACATAAGAGTGTGAGAGACTTGCTAGAACTAATACAGTCCAAAAGAATGAGATGGAAGCCATTGTGATGAGAGTGACAAAGGATATTGAGGAAAGAAAGAAGAATGAGGAGAAGCTTGCTCAGTCCCTGAAAGACAAATCTGAAGAATGTTGTAGACTTGAGAATGAGAATGGGCAATTGAAAATTAAATTGGAAGAAGCTAGAGAACATGAGGAAGATCTTGGAAAGCATGTACTCCTTAAATATGATCTTGATGTTGCAAATGAGTATAAGGAGACGTTCCAAATTAGGTCAACCAAGCTTGATGAGATGCTTGCAAGCCAGAAGAATCCAAATGATACTCAAGGTCTTGGATTTGAGAAAGGTGAAAGCTCTAAATCAACCCACCATAAGAACAATTCAAGAAGGCCTCTGGTCAAGTAAGCTAATGCTCATAGATTCAATGGTAACTATGTTTGCAATAAATTTGGTCATATGGCTAGTCAATGTAGAAATAGGATGATCAATAATGGTCCATCTTTTACCAATCAATGTTTTAAATGCAACAAGTATGATCACAAGTTGAATAAATTCAGAAGTAT
The DNA here is from genome assembly GCF_030272615.1 of Cryptomeria japonica. NCBI lineage: Eukaryota > Viridiplantae > Streptophyta > Pinopsida > Cupressales > Cupressaceae > Cryptomeria > Cryptomeria japonica. The sequence continues at coordinate 677,049,014 of NC_081408.1, read as the reverse complement.
GATGAATAACTTTCAAAATATGAGAAATGTTAGATGTTATGCATGTGGTATGTTTGGACATGCTACTAATCAATGTAGATCAAGAAAAAATCAAATGAATTTTAGACCTATGCAAGGAAATGATTTTTTCTATGCTTGCAATAAATCTAGTCACATTGCAAAGTACTGCAAAAGTAGAAAAGTGAATAAGAGAGGTCCGAAAAACAATAATAAATGTGAAGCCAGATGAGAAATGAAAAGAATGCATTGATGAAATCAAAGATCAGATGAAGAAGAATTGGGTTAAGAAGAGTGATTCAAAGGTAGGAAGTGGGTCCACACCTAATTCCGGTGTTGGAACCTCATCCAGTAGCTAAGCTAAGGCATCCGACCTTGGGATTTACAATCATGAAAATCCTAAAAAACCCCTATTTTAAATTTGTGCCTAGTTTTGGTAGGTTGTAGAGGTATATGCGATGATCACAAATGTTTTTGATGGATTTCTAGAAGAGTTCAAATAGATTTGAAGGTTCACAAAAGATTTTTGTGAAATGCAGAGTATTCGAAAGTATTGGGGAAAAGTGCATTTATTACAATAAAAAGATAGGTTTGTGATGAATAAAAAGTGACTTAATCACTTCATTTATCACTTTGCATTCGAGGCGATATATTTTGAAGACCTCTACGAGAAGATTATCAAGCGAGATCAGGGTGTTAAACCAACTTCTAAAGCAAAAAGTGATTTCGGTGATAAAGGTATATATCTGTGAAACCCTTTTGGTTAAAATTTGAAATTGGTAAGATGGTTGAATCTAGTACTGTGACTCCTTTGGTTGTTGAAATTATTGGGCACACACAACCAAACTTCAAGAATCATCCATTAATTTTGATGGAAGATGATCCTAAGAGTGTGTTTTCATCGATGCCTTACAGAGTTTTGCATATTGAAGACATTAGGGTATACACACACTATCCTATTAAGGAATTAGGAAGAGTTTAAATGTTGAATCTATATAATAATCAACTATTTGATAAGAGTTCAATATTGAAACCGAAACTTCAAATATAGGAAGATACGGGTTTCACGCAGTTTGATAGATTTTTGTTGTTCTATGAGCCTCAATGGATCCAATTCACATTGAGTAGAATGCATGATGAATTCATATGGTTGGACAAGCCTCACAAGATCACCAAGACAATTATTCAAGCTATGACAAGATTGTGTGCATCTGGTGAGTTGCCATCTTTGAAGGTTGTAATGAATGATATTGTTACCAATGTAACCAGGTCAAAATTTGATAAACAAACAATGACAATTAGCAACATCCTAAAACATGACATCAATTTTGCATTGATGGTGATTGGCTATAAGATCTATTATTCCAGTAGAGAAAATTTTGTCTCCGGTAGTGCTATATACGATGTCTATGAAATGATGAGACAAAACAAGAAATATGATATTTCTGAGTTGCTCCAGAGTGAGCTTATTAAGAATCTGAAAAAGATAAAGGAAAATAAGAAGCATCCATTCAAATATAGAACTCTGATACTATGTGTAGAGGTATAAAAATGACCACTTTCCTAAGTGAATATTTAATATTCATTTTAACCTCATTCCTCTATTTAATTAAATTCTTTACATTCATCTATTTGATTAAATGAATTGCTCAATTTATTTAATTAAGTTCACCTAAGCCTTTTTCTAACCCTTAATTAAATAAATCACTTTATTTAATTAATTTCCCCTTCTCCCCTTTTAATTAAATTTACATTTAATTAAATTGATCCTTGCAAGTAAATAAATCTAATTTATTTATTTAAATCCCCCACTTGTATTTATGCAAGTTGCATCTATTTTTGTTGAAATAAAGTAATTTATTTTAATTAAAATTCCCCTCCATCCACTTGCAAAATCCTACATCTCCCACTTGTCTCCTAAACCCCTTCTAGATTCTTTTAATCACTTCTAATTTAGCCTAATCCATCTCCTAAATATTGTCACATTCCTAAGCAAAGGGAAGTCACTTCTTAAATCCTCAAATTCTTCAATAACCATTAAAGGCTTTATGTCCTCAACAAGTTAACCCTCAAAGTCTTCATAACCATTAATGGTTAACTCAACCTTCTTGCATGATTAGATACTTTTTCTCTAACTCAACTCCCATCTAACCCAAGGGTCTCATCAAGCATTCATGGCTTTAACCTTAGTTATCCTTTTGGAAACTAAATTTTGGAAACTAAATTTTGGTGTGTGGATCCTTTTGGAAACTAAATTTTACGTTTATGTACCCCACATTTCCCACACACATTTTTGACGCCCATCATGGGGAATAACCCGATTAATCTTATCATTTTTGATACAGGAGAAAAATTGCAAGCATGTACAAAAGCTGAGTTAGCATGTTGGACCATTTATTTAGCTCATAGAACCCTTTTAGTAGTGCTTCTAGCATACTATTTAGCACGTGAGACTCATTCATTAGTGCATTTAGGCTTTTTGTTAGCGCCTAACAATTCTGGTTTATTATGTATCATCATAGCGCATTCGACAGAGTAGCACATTAGGTAATCATCTTAGGGCATAGGAAGCTTATTGTGGTGCATCTGCACTTTTTTGTAGCGCATTAGTTTTGCAGTCTAGCACATAGCTATAATAGGGAAAAACACAATTTGTAACCAAGGTAAAAAGTTAGGCTTGTATAAGCTCACATCAAATCTAAATCTTTCACTAACTGGTATTTTTGCTACAGGTTACTAATCTTTATTTGCAGGTTGGAGGAGTTTCATTTTAAACATTTAATTATTTTTGCTTCTAATTAACTTTTTCAAGTTAGTTTTAAAAATAGTTCATTTTCTTGTTAGTAAAAAGAACAACCTCATTTTCATTTGGTGTTGCTTTAAATAGAACAACAAACTTTCAAAGTTTTGCAAAAGAGTAAAACGGACAACCTCATTTTCATTTGGTGTTGCTTTAAAAAGAACAACAAACTTTCAAAGTTTTGTAAAAGAGTAAAAAGAACAACCTCATTTTCATTTGGTGTTGCTTAAAAAGAACCTCACTTTCCTTTGGTGCATGAAAGGATCCATTTTCGATTTCCTTTACAAAGGGATAAAAAGAACATCATATTTATTTTGTGCAAAGCAAAAGAGATTTTTTAGTTCACGACTTCCTTTTTGTTGACCAATATCAAAATTTTATTTGTTGACTGAGATTTCTTTTACTTAGATAGAAAATCATTGATTTGAAGGTTAAAAAGAACACCTTGCATTTTTGGAGCAAAATATCCAAGTAGAAATTATAAAGTCACTAATTTGAAGGTTAAAAAGAACACTTGGGTGCCTTGTCTCGAAAGTGGAAGGTATATGCTCTCCCCTTAATTGGGTGACCAAAAATCCAAACCACTCTTATGCTTTCTTCATTTCAAGCATTTAAATCCTTTATCAGGCCTGCCCTCCCGAGTTTCTCTTAGAGCGCCATTTAAATGGTTGGTGAGAGGGGAACGACCTAAGTGGAAAATAACTTTATCGCCAAGTTTTCCAATCCATTATAATCAAAAGTGGAGGCTGACGAAAGTCCCCTTCAATATTTTTTCTTAGCGATTAGCCTTCCCCAAATATCTTTAAGATATGTAAAGCCTTTGTTCTAAAGGTTGGGAAGCCTTTCAAGGGAGTTTATCATTGAAGACTGAATAGAAGCCTAATTAGAAACTTTAGAAGTAGAAACTTTGAGTCGAGTCAGTATCCAAACATCTTCAATATCATAGTGCAAGGGTGGGAAAGAATCCGCCCCCAAGATCACTCAACATATATCTCCCAAGATAACTACTCAATTGTGAAGCAATTCACTTTGAGTTAATTTCTGGCGAAAGGCAAAAAAATGGGTGCCCCCTAGGGGTGACAAGGTTGTTTGAGCTGACGGAGTATCAAGACTAGTGGGCTATGATATTGTTGATGACCCTTGAATAAAGAGTCTATCCAATTTGTCTTACTTGTTATCTAAACTTGTGAAAAAATCAGGGTTTTGAACACATCCTCACAGAACATACACTATTTGTCTAGCATAGGCAAAATTTGTTATCTCATTTGTGTGCCATGTTTGCAATTTATTTTTTAGAAAATCATCTATCAAAAACACAAGTTACAATCCCAAAATGGTAGAAAACAAAGAAATCAGGGCAACTTAGTGCATAGAAGAAACTTCCTAGTGCGTATCAATCATTCTGTAGTGCATCTGCACCAAAACTTAGCACTCTCAACCTTCACTTTAGTGCATAACCAGTTTCAGATTAAGAAAATTTTTAGTAGAACTTTGTGATACCAGTTTAGCACATTTTCACATCAGCTTAGCTCATAGGAGGCATACTTTAGCGCTTTCAACTTAAACAGTAGCACTTTTTAGGAACATATTAGCACCTAATCTTTCTGTCAAAACAGTTTCAAACAAATCTCAGTCAACATGTAGAAGAGGCAGCATAGCGCATAGAGAACGTTCTGTAGTGCATCTAGATCATTACTTAGCACATCCAGTCTCTGCTTTAGTACATGGTAAAAACCAAAAAAAAACAAAGAGTAAACCAAGCCTTTCGAGGAAAAATTTATCATCAGTTGTAAGTACCCTTTTTGGTCCTCTTTCAAAATCATCAGTTAAAATCCAAACTAGATTATTAGAGAAAACAATTCCCAAAATCAAGCAAGCATCTTTAGAACAAATTTTTTGAATCTTAAACTAGCTCAAGATAAGACTTCATCCAACCAAAATCAGGTAGTACCATCACATTGATCAAAGTTTCACCATCTAATGGATCCTATCACAAATAAAATACCAAGTTTAATCCTTAAGTTGTCAAATCGAGTTTCCATATCGGGAGACTCTTATCCATATCATTTGACACACTTTTTCATGGGGGCGAATCTAACTAAACTTCTACTTGATGAAGTAAGCTTGAGTTTTTCAAACAAAGTATCACAATCCAACATCAATGAAAACTATTGATCATTCGTGTATGACCACTCCTCATATTTTGAGAAGAACAAGTTTTCATCACAAAACTAAGTTGAAGAAGAGACAACCTAGTTTTAAGACACTTGCAAAAAGGAATAAATTTCTCTGCATCAATCGCCAACTTTTTAAATCACATCGAGCATTCTTGCATCACATGCGATTGTATATTCAAGACAAATCAAATGAGTTTGACAAAGAACAATTAAGAAGTGGAGCTTATATTTAGAAAGTGAAATTCAACCAATGCTTAAATCATGGAGGAAGGATCAACCCCGCTTTATTCTCACAGTTCTGTATCACTTATAATGAAGCTCGACCTGAACCACCAACCCCTGAGAGAGAAGAAGAAACTCTCATTGTAACCAAAAGTTTTTATTGAGGAACATATTCTATCCACCAAACACCATCAGGAACTCTGATAGAAATAAATGTCTCCTATCACTTGCTCTCAAAGAAACAAGCAAAGCGAATCACAACTAGAGTCAAGTATGGGTTGTAGATTATCCAGCCCTTTTGAGTATACTAATCTGGGAGATACAGAGATGACTGAGGAACTCCTCCAAGAATGTCAAGAAAGCCCCTCATTCCTCATGGAAAGGCTCATTTAAGTTGACAAGGAAAAATATATGCTCATGCTAACTAGAAAAGGAGTTAGACTTCCTGAATATTTCGATACTGAAAAACTAAGGAATGTAGACGAAATTTTTTTTAGAACAAGGTCTAGAAATTTTGCCTATCAAGACCAACAAAGAGAAGAAGAAACACATGACCTAGAAATCATACATTAATAAAATAACACACCCAAACACAACCATGCCCAAACTTGGGATAATCTTAATGAAAGGGAAGAAGCTTTCCCTCGACGTACAAATGCACCCATGGTCGCTCTTACACAACAAATTTAAATGCTGCAAAGGAAAATGAAGGATATGCAACAAGGGACCATAGTGCGATACTCCTTGGATGAGATTTGTCCTTATCCCTTTGATAGGAGATTAAACATGATACCTTTTCCCTCGAATTCAAATATACCAAAATATGATAAATACGATGGTAAAAGTGATGCACGTGATCATGTTTGGGAATTTTGTACCATAAGCCTAGAGTTTTCTCACAATGACACTTACTTAATGAGGCTATTCCCAAGAAGTTAGGGAGGGCAAACAATGGAGTGGTTGTCTAAACTTACACCTCCCATTAGATCATTTGATGAGCTGGTAAACAAATTTATCACACAATACTCCTATAATATTCAACACGTAATCACCATGTTGGATGTATGTAACACCAAACAAAAAAAGAATGAGACATTCATGTGGTTTTTTCAGTGTTGGAGATGTATGGTTTCGAGATATCCTGGAGACGTGCCTGAAAAGGAAAAGATGGAGATCTTTATCGACAATCTAAATAGTGAGCTGAGTTATCAACTCAAACTCCAATGCATACCATCTTTTGCCAAGTTGATCGAAAACGGAATCCAAGTAGAGGAAGTCTGCATCAAGAAAGGAACATTGAAGTTCTTTAAAGAAGGAACTAACTCATCCAATACTCACTCCTTTAACAATCAAAACAATAACAACACTTTAGACAAATCTAGATTTTGGACAAGAAACAAAAATGTTGTTAATGAGGGAGGAGCTAATGCTAATGATATGAAGTCCAAATAGCCAGTATTAGCTTTATTAGGTAATCCACAATCCAACAAAAATAAAAAAGGTGTTAATCAAGGCACTAACACTTATCCACAAAATACCAATCAAGGACCTTCAATTTCAAACATCAATAACAATACCCAAGGCAACAACAATAACCAAGGAAACAATGCTAACCGAGGGAATAATACAAACCAAAGAGGTAACACCAATACTTTCCCAAATAGATGCATCTACACACCATTGGGGCAAACCTTAGAATCAACGTTTCGAGAACTCTTGGCAAAAAAGATTATCACATTGCTGGCCATAAACAACTTTGAATGCCAGATCAAACCACCTTGGTGGAATGACTCACATTTCTATGATTTTCATTGCAACAAAGGACATCACACAAATGATTGCATGAGGCTTGAGAATATTGTTTAGGATATGATCGATAGAGGTGATTTAACGATTGATGGTCTCAAAATAAATGGTGACCATGACGCCTTTAAAAATCCTCTTCTGAATTACAACAAGGAGCTTCATCATCAAACGATACAAGGGGAGCTCATATAAATCACCTGTACAAAAACACCATCAATCATATATCAACAAATGAAAACCAAATAAATGTCATAAGAATCAAGGAAAAACAAGACCATGCATCAATCAATGTGACAACTAGAGCTCAAAAATATGTCTTGAAAGGGCATACATCAACATCCACCACTATCCCCAAGACTCAATATGATTTGGTTAATCAACTGCGGAGAACTCCTGCTCAAATATCCATACTCGAGTTACTCAAACTCTCGCCGAAACATAAGGACATCTTAGAGCAAGCACTAGTTGAAACAAATGTTCCTCAAGATCTGGACATTGATAAATTCCAATCTATGGTAGCTCATATGATAGGGCCTCATAATCTCACCTTTTCAGAACACAATAATGTCTCTTTGAGTCATCCACATAACACTCCCCTTCATATTGAATTCTTAGTCTACAAACATCGAGTTAAAAGAGTATTAATAGATGGAGGAGTTGGTCTCAATATTTGTACTTTAAAACTTATACGTACATTAGGCTTCTCTAAACAATCTATTGATCCACACAAAAAGATCACCATCAAGGCCTATGATGATGAAGAAAGATCATCCAAAGGAATAGTAATACTACCTATTTAGGTACGACCGATACAAAGGGACACTATGTGCCAAGTCTTAGAAATAGGATTAACATACAATATTCTATTGGGTCATCCTTGGATACATGAAATGCAAGAAGTCCCTTCAACATACCATCTATGTGTCAAATTCTTGTATAATAGACAAGAAATTTCTATATAAGCGGATAATAACCCTTTTTAGCATTACAATGCTATGGGAGCAGCTCAAGACAACCTATTTCTATACAATAGGGAAGCCCAAGCTTCTTCGATACCCAATCGTCAAGAAGAACTCAAGTCTTTATCTATACACTTCAAAGAAAAGATGAAAGTCAAAGAGAAAGGCATGGGAGAATACTCATTCAAACCCATGTATCTATCCAAAATGCCAACATCACCAAAATCTCATGGGCAACCTTTTGTATCAACACATTAAGAAACACAACCCATCACCAAGTTTGATGGAAAAATTATCCAATTAGACACACTAGCAAATGAATCAAAAGAGAAAGACATCCTTAGTTGGCTATACAAGAATGAGGAAGAGGTTAGAGTTGCTACTCTAGAGGTAGCCATACCAACACAACAATATGGAAAAGGATTCCTAATCATGCAATGGATGGGATACAATGGAAAAGGACCTATAGGAAAGTGTCAAGAAGGCATTACAAAACCGCTAGAACCTCCTTCACAACTTTCATGGGACAAAACAAGACTAGGATATGGAAGCAACATACCACCTAGATACAAACAAAATAAGTATCAAAAACCTCAGTGAAAGGTAAAGAATAGATACAATGAGAACTCATGGTAAGAGGCACTACACCAAGTAGCAGAAACAACAAGGAAAGAGTGAGAACACCAAGAAAAATAGAAATAACAAGAGGAACTAGCCATTCAAAGGGAAGAAACATCTTATGAGAAAGTGCATCATGTATAGGAACCTATTCAAAATAAGGCAGAGTCATCACCCAAAGAAATCACTGCTCCCCATGAAGAAATAGTGTATGAACAAATGCAAAGGGTACAAGCAGGCTCTGATTTTGAATTAAAAAAAACTACAAGACAGGTATCAATTATCAGAGATCTTTTCTCACCCTACAACGTACCCATCAGCAGCATTGAAAGACCCTGGGACAGTGCTTCTGAAACTGATTCTAATGACTATGAATGGGGTAGTTGTTCAAATATTACTGAGGATTTTGAGGAAGGTACTATCCATTCACACACACCCCTTTCCCAGGAGGGACAAGGCGTAGAGTCTCGATTACTTGAATTCGGACCACAACATATCTACGAGGTGAAGGAAAACGAGCAGCAACACTACAAACAAGTCTACACCGAAGATGATACCATTGAAGACATTGACAATATCATTATCCTAATCAACATCCCAGACAACTATAATGATACCTCTATCATGACACTTACCGCAGCCAATCTGGACCCACCAAATGACTCTCTACCACTTGTATTTCCTGATCTAATAGATTGGGAAGAACCTGAACACCTTGATATACCTATTTTCCCAAATGATGAATCCACTATCCATTACTTATGTATAGTCAACCTAGAAATAGGCTCTACTAGTGAACAAAATAACGATATCTACAATCGGGAGAGTGCCAAGTCTCTCAGTCGCAAAAATGAAAGAAACAAAGGATATAATGCTGAAAACCAGTCAATGGAAGCACTAGATCACAAAAAAGTCAAAATAAAGGATACATCTGAGGGTGAAAACCTTTTTAAGGCACCTAAGGATGGGAGACTTGACACTCTTCTTGAATAGTATCAAGAGAGGTCACCCATATTGATTGAGCTAGCTCTATCAATAAACATCAGTACAAAAGCAACAACTAAAAACATACACGTAGTAGAATCACTAACAAATGAGGAACAACTAGAGTTTATCAGATTCTTCAAAGAAAAGAAAATCAATTTTGCTTGGTCCTATGCTGATATGCCCGGAATAGATCCAAACCCAATCATGCATCATTTATCTATTGCTCTAGGAGCTAAGCCAATCAAACAAAAGTTAAGAAAGATGAATCCACATGTGGCATTAATGGTCAAAGCTGAACTAAAGAAGTTATTAGACGTTGGATTCATTCAACCTATAGGCTATGTTGAATGGATTTCAAACATTGTACCAGTTTCAAAACTAGATGAAAGTATCAAAATATGCACATATTTTAGAGATGTCAACAAATCCTGTCCAAAGGATGACTTTCCTTTTCCCAACATCGACATAATTATGGACCTAATAATAAGCCATGCAATGCTATCATTAATGGATGGTTTCACTGGCTATAATTAAATCAAGATAGCTCCAGAGGATCAAGATAAAACTACATTCACCTGTCCTTGGGGAATGTATTGTTGGAACATCATTCCTTTTGGCTTGAAGAATGCTGGGGAAACTTATCAAAGAGCAATGATGACAATCTTTCATGATATGATGCATACCTTCATGGAGGACTATGTGGATGATTTACTGGCCAAGTCATTCACCCGGGCAGAACATCTAGGCATATTAGACAAAAAAAATTCAAAGATTGGAGCAATTCTAAGTCAGCCTAAACCCTAAGAAGTGTGTCTATAGGGTGACATCAGGTAAACTATTAGGCTACATTGTGTCTACAAAAGGCATTGAAGTAGATCCAATGAAGGTACAGGCCATCATGGACATGCCACCTCCCAGGAAAATTAGTCAACTCAGATCTCTACAAGGATGACTACAGTCTATTAAGCGATTCATAGCCCAACTAGCAAATAAAAGTCTACCATTCAATCATCTGCTACATAATAACATACCATTTTGATGGGAAGCCAAGTGTGCAAAATCATTCTATCAACTCAAGAAATATTTAATGAATCCACCAGTTCTAGTGCCACCCATAGTAGGGAAGTTTCTCATTCTCTACATCTCAACAATGGAAGTACCATTGGGGGCACTGTTAGCACAAGAAGATCAAGAAGGCAAGGAACAAGCTCTATATTACATCAGCAAAATATTAAATGGATATGAGCTAAAATATGCATTCATTGAGAAGGCTTGTTTAGTTGTGGTATTCTCCTCTCAAAATTTTTGCCATTACATGCTAGCTCACACCATCAAGCTAGTAGCAAAAATTGATCCTCTCAAGTATTTACTTAGCAAAGTAGCTCTTACAAGCCGACTGGCTAAATGGGCTATGATTCTCAGTGAATTTGATATCCAATACACTGAGCATTGAGCTATCAAGGGATGGGTAATTACAGACCAATTAGCTAAAGCACCACTATCAAATAAACAACCAATACAGGTGGAATTTCCAGACAAGGATGTCCAAACTGTTACACTCAAGCAATGGACCCTATACTTTGACGGCTCCTACACCCAACATGGATCGGGTGCCAACATATTGTTCGTCACTCCCGAAGGACACACTATTCCAAGATCATATAGACTCATGTTTCCATGCACCAACAACATCAATGAGTATAAAGCCTTGGTCATAGGATTCAAAATAGTAGTAGAATGGAGAATCACAGAATTAAGAGTCTATGGATATTCCCAACTGGTTATAAATCATATCAACAATGAATATCAAACAAAGGATGAAAAGTTGTTGCCATATAAAAGAATGGTAGATGACTTCAAACAGTACTTTGTACACATCACCTTCGAGAAAATACCAAGGTTGGAAAATAGAGCGACCGATGCAATGGCCACTATTGCTTCACTACTAGAAATTATAGAGCAATAGAGTGATTATGAGTTTTTGGTAGAGCAACTCTTTTCCCCAACCTATGACATTTTGCATCCCACGTCATCTATGCCTTAACCGGTTCAAACTCCCCTCTATATGTGACAATCTATGAATATCTTAAAACCAATACCCTGACCTATCTTGTAATAAAAAACAAATCTTTATCCAGCAAGTTGCCTGTTATACCTTAACTACTGACACACTTTACCATCAAGGTCTAGATGGTATTCTTCTTTGTTGCCTTGATATTAATGAATTTGACTCTTCTTTACACGAGCTTCATGAGGGTATCTGTGGGACGCATTCAAGTGGTCTTACTCTCACTAAAAAACTTCTAAGAATGGGATATTACTGGCTGACAATGGAGAAAGACTCTTATCAATTTGAAAAGAAATGTCCTAAGTGCCAAATTCATGGAAATCTTATCCATGCACCAACACAGGAGCTACAACCGTTTACTACATCCTAGCCTTTCTGTCAGTCGGGACTTGATTTAGTAGGAAAAATCCATCCTTCCTCTTCAAATGGACACAAGTTCATTATCACAGCAACAAATTATTTCACAAAATGGATTGAAGTAGTGCCAATGACCATAGTAATTGGAAAGCAGATTGCCTCATTTATTCTCAATTATCTAATTTGCAGATATGGCATTTCAAGTTCCATCATCACAGACAACAGGCATGCCTTCAAAAATCAGGATGTGTGAGAACTATGTGAGCGATTAAAAATCCAACATCACTTCTATACACCTTACTACCCATAGGGGAATGGTCAAGCAGAGGCATCAAATAAAACAATCTTGAAAATCCTAAAGAAAATAGTAAATGATGCAGGTAAGGATTGACATGTACAACTCAATCTGGCACTTTGGGCATATAGGACTAGCATTCGGACACCTACAGGGGCTACGCCATATTCATTGGTGTACGGATCAGAAGTAACTCTACCTCTTGAGGTAGAAATTACATCACTCAGAGTATCTTGAAAGGCCTCATACTAGATGAGGAGTATCAGATAAACAGATTGCATGAACTAGAGCTTATGGATGAAAAACGACAACATGCCTATGATCATCTCAAAGAATACCAACAATGCATGTGCAAAAGCTACAACCACAGAGTCATCCCTAGGATTTTTAAATTCAATGATCTTGTACTCAAAGAAAGTCCCAGAAATCAACAGGATCGCAAAAAGAAGAGGAAGTTTGAACCTAATTGGTTAGGTCCCTATGTCATCATATTAGCCTATGGATCAAGCACCTATCAACTAACAACTTCAGAAGGAGATGTGCTCGACGAACCAACCAATAGCATCCATATGAATAAATTCTACACTTGAGTGGTCTAAATACACGGAAAAAGTGAAAAATACAAAAAAAAAAAAAAAATCAGAAAAATACAAAAAAAAAACACAACAAAAAAGTGCAATAAAAACAAGTGGTGAAAACCTAGCAATAGGCGCTATTTGTGAGAGAACAACTCCTCTATCTATCACTACTCATATCTTTTGCATCCATCCAAAGTCAAAGCTAATGGCCATCACCCAACACTTTTCATGCAACATTATCCCGGACATACTTAGCATAGTCACTGTCCTTGATTATCTGAAGATCAGTTCATCATATACCACCATGGCTTGGTGATCACTGTGTATATCTACATCGATAGATACCTATAGCTAGGGGCAGCATTCCTCTCAAAGTTAACCATTCCAAACAATGAACAAACAAAGATCACAACACACTAAGGAAACCTTGTCAACAACTGCTCATCAGTCAAGAAATTAAGACCATTATCCACATACAACTTTAACATACACATGATGGATGATTTTCTGAATTATAATTTTTTTACATCTAGCATGAAGTTTTGACTATTTTGTATCTTAAATTTTTTTGAATCATTAGATCCCCTAAATTTCTCACCGATGCATCAAGCTAGAGAAAAGCAAAGGGAGGAATCTGATATTTTTTTGGTTTTCTGTCTATGAGGTGATCACTTGTATGGTGCAAATTTGTCTTGAGACATGACTAAAAACATATCATTGAGGATATTGTTCCAATTTGCACATACAAATGGTTAACTCTTGTCTATTTTACGCAAGCAACACTCAGGTCATCCTGGTTTAATTATACCTTGACACTTGTGTCATCTTGCAATATCAAAATCCATGTAAGTGTTACTCAAGTCATTATGGTTCAATTATACCATTATGCTTGTATAAACTTCCAATATATCAAAATTTCAATGATGACAAACCAAAATAGAGCAAAAATGAGTGACTAGATAGGAATGACAACGACAGAATGAAGGTGATCATTTAATTGCATATCATCTTAATCTTGTATTTAGTTGCATATCATTTTAAACTTGCATTTAATTGCATATCATCTTAATCTTTCACAGTTGACTATCATTTTAAAACAATCTTGCATATCATACATCTCATTTTCAAGATACATCTCACATCATTATCATATAATACATCAAAGAAAGTAAGATAACAAAGCATCATCATATTCTCATTTCATCATGGCTAATACATCATAATCAAAATCAAAAGCATTACTATCTAAGTATTACATCATCATCATAGAAACATCATATCAATGCATATCATAAATTATGATCCCTAACACATCACATGTGAAACAGAGAATTCAGTGTCATATATATATATATATATATATATATCTCAAAAATGGTTCAAATGTACAAATATAATAAAATGATCAAAAATACAACAAAGACACGTCTCTTAGGTATGACTATCTCTTGAGGCTAATGGTCTCGCAGCAGATATCCCAGCTCCTGGATCTCCACTAGGTGGATCACATTGGGGAGGCCCCGTAACACCTCTTCTCTCTGTCCCTGTCTGACTATAAGCATATCAACTGGTTGCAAAGCTAGTATCCCACATCAGGGCACCACCTGTCGCTCTCTCCAATCTCTCTGCAAGCTCCTCTGCTCGGCCCCGACGCTCTCTCTCTGTATCCCGCTCTGCCATATTTTGTGTAATTTGGCGTTGTTGTGCTAGCACCTATACCTTTAGCTATTTCATTGTGACTTGTAGGGATCTAATTTGTGAGTCCTGTCAATGGGTGGGTACCCTAATCTAAACAGGTACCTATGTCATGGTCCCACCAATACCTATCCATGTTCAAGGTGTCGGTGGAGTTATAACATTCGATCTCCTCCTCTGGGTAGGTCACCTAACATCCTCTATACCCCCCACCACCAATAACATTGCACCTACCCTACTAGATCCACCAACACCAAGGAGAAGTCCTCCTCCTCTCCCTCCATCCCCTCCTCATCCTCTATCTCCTCCTCTACCTCCCCCTCTCCCTCCACCACCACCTCCTCCACCACCTCCTCCATCACCTCTTCCATCATCCCCACCTCCATCTCCTACCTCCTTTCCCTCCTCATCTCTCTATCTAACTCCCACTCACCTCTCTAGTTGCTCATCCTCATCATCTTCAAAAGCAGGTGAAATCTTTGTTGGATTTGATATTCATGCCATGAAGTAGGTAGAGAGATCCTCTGTCATCCCAACATCAACAACCCCATCTCCATAATCCCAGATTTGGCCTTCCAATGTCATGTACTCCTCTACTGCCACTACACTATCCACCATGGGCCCCCACTCAGGCACATCCTGTCTCCGACGAGCATATAAACACGGTCCCTGTGGTATCCCCTGTTGTCTCCCATATTGCCGCTGAACATGGCTATGTGAAAATTGCTCAATGATAAAGGGTGTCCATCCGATCAAATATCTTGACATATATACATAGGGCATCTCTAGCATATCCTTGGCTCACACCTCACAATCCATATACTGTCTCCAAACGACCATATCAATATCATCCAATACTCTCCACCAGTGCTCTAATTTGTCTAGCTTATGCTAGACAACTATACCTGTGTACCCATATGAATATGCTCAACCAACTGGCCTATCCCTATCTGCAAGTGGTCTCGACACAAGAATATGCTCCCAGGCCCACACTTGTTGTAATGTCACCCCCGCAGACAAACTGATGTATCCTAGATACACCACCTGGTGAAGCTCTCTGTAAAGGTGGGCTAACATACAAGACCCCCATGCAAACATGCGTCCTTGTGTCACCATATCCTCCAAAAATAATCCCCATCCCATAGCTAGTCCCTTCGACCTACGGTCGAGACATAGAAATCCACCAATAAAACCTACTAGTACCGAAGGAAAGGGAGCATAATCCAAATCCACAAACTCCTACCATGCGATCTCATATCCACAGATCTGATCATCCTGGAAGATGTAATAGAGAGCCTCTATCCTACCCTCCCCAGTCTGCTCATATGGCAACAAATCCCCCACAATAAGAATCCGTAGAATACAATAACAGTCCTCAGGTTTGACTGTTATCTCCCTAGTAGCCAAATGAAAGGTATTTGTGTCACTATACCACCTCTCCGCCAAAGCTGTCAACAAACCTCAGTTAATGATATACCGAGGCATGTCTAGTAAGGATGATAAACTGTATCTCTCAATCACATCCCTATCATCTTGTGACAATCGCGGAATCAACGACCATGGTCACAAAAATCGCTCTCGTGACTGAAGTACACCAAGCTATGCCTACAAAACAACAAATATCCATCATCAGTTCCCACATCTATCTGATATATCCAATCAAAACAAAATTAACTTGAAATAATGAAGCATCAAATCAAGTACCATATTGAAAATCAAAGACCCATATCGAAAATCAAAGACCCATATTGAAAATCAAAGAACCATATCAAAAATCAAAGACCCATATCGAAAATCCAAGACCCATATCGAAAATCAAAGACCCATATCGACAATCTGACTCATATTGAGAAATCATATCAAAGATCCATAATGCAAGCATCATATCAAGAAACCATATATCAAAGATCCATAACACAAGAATCACATCAGGAATCATATCAAAAATCAAGAACCGAAACTCATATCAGACATCAAAATCATATCACAAGGCAAAAATCACAGATCCATATCAATAGAAAATCAGGATCCTCATCAAAACAATCAATCAACTTTGCACTCCATATTGAAACCAATTTCAATAGACTCCAAATCATCATATCAAAAATCGGACATCATCACAATAGGAAAAACATTGTCTCACAACCCATCTTGAAACACTCAGTAGACACCTATCCACCCCTAAGCCACCTACCTCATCTATTCTCCCCGCGACACATTCTTCCAAGTCTTTTCTACCCATTTTTGACCCCACGCACCAAAAAAGACCTCCTATGCACTAAGCTGCTATATATGCACTATCTTTCTTCACCAATGTGCTAGAAACTTTATTCTACGTGCTAAAATCCTCTATGCGCTAACTAGTTTTGCCATTGCACTACCTTGCTAACCCTAAGCGCTAATCTACATGACGCGCTACTCTATCTACCCTATGCGTTGACCTGTCTGCCTTATGTGCTAAAACACCCTACGTGCTACCCTAACCTGCCGACGCACTACAAAATACAACCTAAATGCTATCCTAGCTAGGTTAACCCTACGCGCTATTGTTCCTATTGTATGCGCTAAATCTAGACCCCTACGTGCTAAAACGACAAATTTTCAACTAAAAAATTGAAAAATGTGATCAAAATAAGCAAAATCAATAAAAAACATGGAAAAAATTAGATGACTTACAAGTGGGCCATACGTGGTGGGCCTCCGGTATTGACGAACGTGCTCCAATCGGTGCGAAGCATAGGGAATCAAAATTTTTGTAAGAGCTCAAGTGTCACAATCACAAGGAGACAAATGTGCAAATGATAAGAATAAAATCACTTTTTACCTTTTTATAGGGTAAAAGTCAACACTTTAGTAAGTGGGGTATGTATTTTCCTCATTTTTCTCACTTTTAACCTTATCAACATCACTTCTGGGAGATGAATCAATTCCAAAGCATTCAACACAGTCGAAATAATCAAAATGCAATTAATTCAAAAACACTCATCAAATTAACAAATTTTCCAAAATCCTTGATTCATCTCCTGAGGGGGCATCATCAATATCATTCATCAAATCTGCTGCATCATATCAACATCTTGACACATGACATCATATCAATCAAATTTTGGTAGCATATCCGACAAATTTTCTTTGAATCAACATGTGCACACATGTCACTTCAAAGAGGGGCAAAATGTAGACGTATAAAAGTGACCACTTTCCTAAGTGAATATTTAATATTCATTTTAACCTCATTCCTCTATTTAATTAAATTTTATTTAATTAAATTCTTTACATTCATCTAATTGATTAAATGAATTACTCAATTTATTTAATTAAGTTCACCTAAGCCTTTTTCTAACCTTTAATTAAATAAATCACTTTATTTAATTAATTTCCCTTTCTCCCATTTTAATTAAATTTACATTTAATTAAATTGATCCTTGCAAGTAAATAAAACTAATTTATTTATTTAAATCCCCCACTTGTATTTATGCAAGTTGCATCTATTTTTGTTGAAATAAAGTAATTTATTTTAATTAAAATTCCCCTCCATCCACTTGCAAAATCCTACATCTCCCACTTGTCTCCTAAACCCCTTCTAGATTCTTCTAACCATTTCTAATTTAGCCTAATCCATCTCCTAAATATTGTCACATGCCTAAGAAAAGGGAAGTCACTTCTCAAACCCTCAAATTCTTCAATAACCATTAAAGGCTTTATGTCCTCAACATGTTAACCCTCAAAATCTTCATAACCATTAATGGTTAACTCAACCTTCTTTCATGATTAGAGACTTTCTCTCTAACTCAACTCCCATCTAACCCAAGGGTCTCATTAAGCATTCATGGCTTTAACCTTGGTTATCCCTTTAACCCTTGTACAAGATTTTATCCCTTGGGTAAAAGATTTATCCATTGGATAACCCTAACCTAACCTTAACCCTTACCTCCTAAGGTAACCATCATGTCTTCTCTATCATTTAATGCTTCTTTCATCTCCTCTCATGCAACCTCTTGTTGATAATTGTCATCATTTCATTGGTGAGAATTGTAAACATGGATTGATAACTTCCAATCCTAGCCCTTGTTAAGATTATCCAATATTGACCATCCATTGCCCTATTTTTCCTATAAATAGGGCTCTCATTCTCTAATTTTCATAGATCCAAGTTTCATGCATCTAATCTATAGTCATTTTACTAAGCATTTAGCCTCTCTTTGATAAAATCATCTTAAATAGCATTTTAAAAATAATTTTGAATATCATAGCATATCCATGTTAGACTAGTATATCATGCTAGGATAAGTTGACTAATCTTTATCTTATCATCATCTTTTATGCTAGTTTAAACCATCATAGATTCAATATCATACATATTTAGGAAAGCATTCATGTTAAAATAATCAAACATCACTCATTCTTGGAGTTGTCATTCCGAAGTCACTTTGCTCAATGATCTGAGATCAAAGGCATTGGCTTGAGGGATCATGTGAGATAGAGAACAATGGAATACCCCTTGGTAAGTTGAGCTATTCAATATAGCTCCATAACTTGCACCAAGAGTCCCATTGGTGTGTCGATCCTTTTGGAAATTGAATTTTACATTTTTGTACCCCACTTTTCCCGCACACACTATGCATATTCTTCTACATCATGAGTGAGGTTCCATGAGTTGGGAAAGTGTAGTGAGAATTTGATAGACCGGTAGGAGTACAAATTTAGGAATATCTATACAGCTCTAGTGACTCTAAGGTCCCGAATAAGAATTGATGAGGTTATCTCAAAAATTTCTAGCAGGAGATGCATGAGAGGGAAAGAGTCCCAAAGACCATTGTAGAGAAATATCAATACATCATTTGTTTTATGGTGGATACCAATCAATGTTTGATGGAAATAATAGATCCTTGAGCGGTATGTATTATGCCTATGGGTTATGAGGTTGAAGTTAAAACTGAGGCAAAAGACACTGTAGAGATAGTGAAGGGAAAGAAAGTCATTGATAATCCAAAGTTTCTTCAAGGTTTGATTAACCTTGACTATCTATCACCAATTCAAAAGCTTCATTTAGCATTATTTTCCTAAGCAAAAGCCAATGAGGATCTCTTGAGGTCTCACTCAAAAGATAAAATATTGTTGATCTTGGCATCTAGTATTCTGGAAAAGTTGATGCCCTCATTTCAAAAGAATACCTCAGATACTCCATCTGGGAAGTTAAAAATTTTAATCAATTTTGTAGATACATATTTTGAGTCTTTTGAAAATTCTATTGATGAGAAGGTCCAAAATTAATTCAATGAAAAGAGGCTCTAGAATTTGAAAAAGATGATTGCCAAAGACAGAGTCACTTTAGATGCCTGTGTAAAGAGTATGCAATATACTTTGTCCAAAGGTGGAAATTTAAACAAATCATGTTTATCACAGTCCAAGTTCACAATGGACATTAAGAAGAAATATAAGGTACATAAGGATGAGATTGAATGCATATCTCATTCGGTTGATCCTCTATCAGTATCATTGAACAGTCATGAAAATTAGGTAATATCATTACTTGAGAAAATCAGAAGTTTGAGCCATGATCGGGAGAGAATAATTGGCAGAGTTGGGGAACTTAGGAGTCTCATCATTCTCAAAATAGATATTATGCTCAGTACCTTGAAATATTCTCAAGATGCTCTAGAAAACAGTGATCCAACAGACCTAAAGACAACAAAAGCCCAAGCTTATCTTTTCAGTGGTTTGATAACAACTTTGGAGAGCTTGAAGAAGGGCCAGGACAATAACATGGATTCATAGGAGAATTCCTATGCACACATATTCAAATTTTTGTGAGTATGTAAGGAATGTGTGTACATATGTGTATAACATTTTTGGCTTGAATTTTTGGTTTAGATAACCCTACCTTTGCTATTGATGTCAAAGGGGGATTGTAGAGAAGTGAAATTTTTTGAACTTAGAGGGAGTCTTGAATCTTGGAGTTCGGTAGTCAGATTTTTGGTTGCAGTGTATATATTTTGGTTTTGATCTTACACTTAGTCATTTTCACTAAGTGTTGCTATCAATTCCAAAGGGGGAGATTGTTGGCAAGAGACATTGCATTGGTGTCTAGATGTTGTCATTGATGGCAACTAGAGTTAGATATTCAATTTGCAATTTACGATTCATTCATACCGGAAGAGAGATTAAGGTCTAGTGAGGTTCAGTGAGAAGAACAGGGCATCGGACAGAGTGTACAATGTTTTGGTTAGCATATCATTTGTTTTGAGTATTTGGTGTTGCAGATCTCAAATAATTATTGTGGATGTGTAATATGCCTTATTCCAAGTTTATGGCCTCTAGTGTTGAATGTTGAGTGATTTGGGAGATCCAATAGATAGGTTTTTAGTTAGAACAGTTTTCATTAGTAGTAACGTGTGGATATTCATTGTGTAGATCATGCAGAGTAATTTTGGTGATTGGTTGTGTGTTCAAGGATGTTAAAATGACATGTGGGAAGTGTTTGGATAATTTGTTTTGGTCTGCATGATTGTTTTGGATCGGATTGAGCCAACTTGAGTAACACGTTTCATTTGCATGTTATGCGTTTTTGGGCTGACATGAAAAAGATTTAATTTGATGTTGCAGATATATATGAGTAATTGATATGATCTTTTTCGTAATCGATGGTTATGTGTGAAGTGTGTATGAGCGATTTTGCACAGTTCCACATGTGGAGTTGAAGGATTTGTGCTCCAAAATACAACAGAATATCATAACAGAGCTATATTGCAGAGCCGAACATTTTGTGCTTAACTGGAACTATTTTTGGTATTTGTAGATGTTGATCATCAACTTAGACATTCCAATTATTATTTGTAATCATTTGTAAGGCAGCAAGCCTTCCAGGATTTTAGCCTTTATTGTAATTTGAGTAGTGAGCTCTAGGCAGTGTGCCTAAATGCATATGCATTCTCGTCATGTAATATTATTATACTTCTAAAACGGTATATTAATATTGTGGGTTTAAATACCACCATGGTTTTTCCCTTAACCAGATTTCCACATAAAAATCCCAATGTTATGGTGTTGTGGTTATTTTCTTTGTGTTTCTGCACTCTACTTTTATTCATTTACATTAAGTAGTTTAAAAGGCAGATTAAGAATGTTAAAAAATTCAGAACACTAATTCACTCCCCCTCTCAATGTTCCTTGATTCCAACAATATCTCCTCTGTTGAGTGATTATTCTTGCTTGGTTTGAGCACAAAATTGTGACAAAACCTCTCAAAGGCCCTCTCCTATTGTCAATTTTGAACTAGCAATTAAGAATCCTTCAATCTCTCTAACATTTAGGGAGGGGTATCAAACCTTGGAGGCTGAGACTACTCTTTCACCTCAAGTTTTAAAGGAGATTTTAGATGGGATAGGTAGTGTGGAAGGTCTAGATGTAGAGTGCAACTATTCAAAAGACCAAATATGGATAGAAGTAAACAGGAGGAAACATTATCCACAACATCAAGCGACATTGAAGTCCTCCAAGAAGGAGAAAAATGTGGAAACTTAATTACACTAGTACAACCATTTGGGCCAAAAGGTTAATTGTGACCTTCTTATTAGGAGTAGGAGTGTTTTACAGAGCAATTAATAATGCACCCATATTGGTAGGGTATGCACCTTTTCATTTGATGGATGTAAGGATCATTATTTGACTTTAGCTTAACATATATTTTATTGTTGTAAGTGCTAACAATAACCATTTTGAATAGGCCCAAAATGGTTAGTTTTTTTTGTGATTATCCCTAGTTGAGGACCGTGTGTATGAAACCATTTTTGAGATCTAATATGTTTCTTATTTTCATCATCTTTATATATGGGAGTGGACCCCATGTCCACAACATCTTATGGATAAAAATAATAATAATATCATAATTATATTAAAATATTAATATAATTATGAAATATATTGTATCATATTATTATTATTATTATTATTATTATTATATTCATTTTTAATTTACTTTTGGTGTTTTTTTTCTCCAATTTTTTTTTTCTTTTATGATCTCCTAAACTTATCTTTCATGTGGAGTCCTGAAAAACACCTAATGAAGTTTGACTTGCATTAGAGAAACTCTTTAAGAAGGTAGATGAAATGAATGGTAATGAGTTGAAAAATGAGCTCATAAGTTTGAGTCCAAGTTCTTTTTGTTAGAAATGATTGATTAGTTTTCATTTATGTCAATCTTGATTATCCAAATTGGTCCAGATATTACAACATATAGTGTTTGTAGTGTATGATGAGTATGCAGAACATTGACATTGTAGACCAATGGAAGATAGGTATGTATGAATGAAATGTAGTCAATAGCGGTTGTAAGTATACTCTTATGGTAGATTGTTGCTCTGGAATTGTGTAGTGTCAGTTCATGGATATGTTTCTCTTAGTGTCTAAGTTTTGGATGCTGGTTGTGTTAATCGGTTTCATTCTCTAGATGTATATGTAGTATGGTGATATTCAGTTGATAGTTGATAGGATTGCAGTGCTCTGCATTCTTTTCTCATTGCAGATATGATATCACATTTTGGATATGTTGGTTTTTATTGCTCAAGATTATCGTATTAAATTTTTGGTGCTTCAGAAGTCATGCTCTTAATGTTGTGCTACAAATATATATTCAATTGTGTAGTGTTTGAAAATTCTATGAGCTCTAGTTTGCCTCTGTCTTTTGATGTCTAATGTTATTAACCCTATTGATGATTTTTTTTCATGTCCTTAACTATTCCTATGCTGATGTGGATCATGTTCTTTATACTTTGGTAGCATTGTCTTGTGGAAGTTTCATATTATGCTCATTCTGGGTCAAGCCAACCTTGAATGTTTGTATTATTATTTTGCTCTGGTGATTGTAGTGTGTGATTTGACTATTGGAATATCTTTTAGTAAGTGTGTATGAGGCCAACTTAATGTATATTCTTATCTGTACACACACACACACACACACACATATACATATTGATAGACTTATAAAGCATTGAGGGGGGGTGAATCGGTGACACCAAAAACAATACTACTTTAAACACTGACCAATAGATATACTTAACAAGTTTACTCAAAACTATGCATGCAATCTAAAATGATATTAAAGCATCCACAATAAGTAAAACATCCACAATAACACAAGTGTTTATGCGTGGAAAACCCAAATGGGAAAAACCATGGTGAGATGGAACTCACAAGTTAACTATCTGCAGTAATAGGTAATTGACCGGTTAAGGTCTACAAAAGTGCTCTACTAGGAGTGAATCCTGTTAAAGATCCCAAAGCTCTGTTAGGAGCTATACCCTGTTAAAGGTAGTACCCTATTAGGAGTAACCTCGGTAGAGGATTTCTAAATCCAAACTAATGTATCACCTTGTTAAAGGGTTTGTATAATGAAGCTTGTTAGAGCTTACTCGGTTAGGGGATTTGACTGTTGTAGTGATTAGAAAACAACAAGTGGTGTGATCTAGAAGTAGCACAACTTGCTTGAGTAGATCCTCTTTTGCACACTCAAAACTGCATAACCAACATACTTTGCAATGCCTTAACACTTCTATCTTCACATCAAATCATCTCATATCATATCTCTAAAATAGTTCATCATAATATCATTATATAGACATTTAGATTTCATGTTGGCCTTAGAAATTATATCACAATTTCCTAGGCGTAATGTATCTAGACAATCAAACATAACTCATCACAAATTACCACAAATTTTTTTTGGTTAGGTTAACTCATCATGACTGGTGATAACTTGTCACACAATCAATGAATATTGGTTGGAACACCGATACCGATTAGAGTTAACCATATCAATATGTAAACCAATTTCCCTCCATTGCTTCTTTAATAACCTTCATTGGATCTTCAAGTTGATGTCAAGTTATCTCCTGTGTATACCGGTTGTCTCCATGTACCGGTTTAACACTCTCTAAACTATCATAAGCAAAACTTCTAATACTAGTTTCAATACAAGTAACTTTAAAAGTAATATCGGTAGACAATGTGAACATATGTGTGTGTTCCATCAATGACAACATATGAAGTTATTCATTAAACTCATCATCAAGCCAACAATCTCCCCCTTTAGCATTGATGGCAACACTTAGAAAATTTTACAACTATACAACTAAGTGCACTTATAAAAATTGTACACACACATATATATATCTACTCCTACTCTCCTTAACAATACATACAAAATTTTCACCACAAATACATATTTCTACTCCCCCTTTGACAACAATGCCAAATTGAAAAGAAAAAAATATATATATATATAGCAAAATTTGTATCAAAATATCTACATGTACAAAAAACTTAAAAATCTTAATCAAGGAGTATTCATTGCAATTCTCAGAAAAATGTGACTAAAAGTACTCTTCAGTTGAGAAAAAATCATTTTCCCATGTCTTTAGCAAGGTTTTAGTGATGTCGATTGTAGTCATGACCTATGTACAAATTTCTTCCATTGCATCAAGTGTACACGTCTCTGGAGTGGCCAAAATTGCTTCTGCATTCTTGTATGCTCTTTGTAACATGTCCACTTTTGGTCTGAGTAAATTCTTCAACTCCTTCGGGGATAAGATTCTTTTTGTCTACTCACAATCATAGATATCTAACTGGTTTTGCAAATCATCCATAGATTTTCCAAAAGCTAAGATTGAATCCTATAAAGGTATGTAGGCACTACATATCTTTTCCAATTCTTGCTTAGTATTTGTTCACCTTTGATTGATATTAGTATAAAAGAATGAAATATTCGATGTAAATGCAATAATTTTCCCTCCTGTTTCAATAGCTTTTCTTAACATGTCTTTATTCAGGGATAGGGCAATTCTCCCTGTATCAATATCCTTCATGATCTATTCTCCTCACTTCTTGTTGTATCTCTTCTCTACATAGGTCTATGATACTTCCTTGAGGGACTTAAGTTGGTCAGAGGCATCAGTAACCAACTAGCCAAGCTTGCCAATGGGAGTTGACAAGTTCCCTTTAGCAGTTTTTGGTAGAAAGCTTGACAAAATATCTACAACATTTTGAATGGTTTCAACTTCCATTCTCTATTCCTTAAGCCTCTTCTTTTGAGCTATGGATTGCATCACATTTTCAAACTCCAACAATTTTGATGCACTCATATTATCAACATTTATAGGCCCTTTGATGCCAAATGAGTCATCATCATCATCATCATTCTGCTATTTGACTAATGCCTTTTCCAGTTCAACAAATTTCTCCTTCTCAATTTTCTCTTCCTTTTGTTCTTTCTCCTTCTCCTGTTCAGAGGTTTGTTCAACAATGTTTTCATCAGGTTCCTCCTAAGTAGCCTGTGAAACTGGTGGGAGTTGTGATTTTACTAGTTGATCATTTACCAGTGGGGGGGAATATCCACACTTGGTTGAGTTGCCCATATCTCCACCGTATGAACCTATGAATTAGTAATTTCCGGTGGCTGCATATCTAGTGCAATAATTTTTCCAGATAGATCTATAGTATCATGTATGTCATCAAAAAAAATTACTAGTGGGGAAGTAGTGTCATCCTTCTTCTTGATAGGATAGACAACATGAGCTTGCACTATTTCTTCCTCATCCATTTTCGGTCGTAGTGCAGGCTCAAATTCCTCCTCATCATAAGACTTTGAATGCTTATGAATCCATTGAACATTTTGAGCTATCTAATGAGTCTCAACTTCAACAGATTGAATTTTCCCATTCATTAACTTCAATCTTCTTGCCTTAGAGATAAACTATCCTTTGTAATTATCAGGGCAACTAATTCATCTCTAGATAATTTAGGAAAATATTGAATAAATACATTATCAATAATTTCTTGATCTTTGTCAACTACAATTTGCCACTTATTTGCAAGAATGGAATACAAAGAATCAAAATTATCATCTTTAAGATCCTAAGGTAATCGATTATATTGACATAAATAGTTGATTACCTGTTGAACAATTTGTTCCTTCTGATTTTCATCAAATGAATCAAAATATTTCTTGACATTACCAAATCTGTTTCTCCCCAATGTTTTTACTATCTTCTCAAAATTATTCATGGGTTTGTAAGATAAACCATTGCCTTTGGCACTTCTTTTACTAGTTTAGTTGCTTTACCAATTGCTTTCATTTTCTTGGGTTCCTCCTCAATATCAGTATCATTAGATTCTACTTGGAGAATCAGTTGTCGACCTCTCTTCTTTGTTGCAGTCTGCTTCATAGTAGTTACTTTGGGTACCTATTCCTTTTTTACTTGTACACTTCATGTCACTCTTATATTAGCAAGTACAGAAGATGTTGAATGTGCTTTCTTAACTTTATTCTTCTTCAATTTCACATTACTAGGTTGATCACTACCAGTTTCAACTTTTGCAACAGTATCCAGTCTTTTCTTCTTCTTGTCCATTGGAGATGCCAACAAGTTATTGGCATAACCAATCAATAAGTCATAATTGACTTTATAGCTCATGTCTTCCATTTCATCTTCTCTAGGTTCAATAGCTTCCATCAAACAGAAATCAATGGTGACTGTGAAATTGATGTTCTTAGCAAAGTTTTTTACCACATCCTCAAGTAGCCTTACCTTCATACTCATTTTCTTTTGAAATTCATTGAAACACTTGTTCATTGCAGCAGAGAAAGTGTTCTTAACAACCTTAATGTTGTTCTTGATCTGAGCAGTAACCAGTAGGCCTTTAGACCATTCAAGATCACCAATTCTCAGTAAGAAATTATGAAAATAAAAGAAAAAACCAATCAATAACTGACAAAATTTGAACTTCTAACTATTGTCCTTGATTGACTATAGATTCAACATCAATTGACTCCTTATGACCTCACAAAGGTCATAATCTACATTCTCAACAATCATTTTATAGGCAGTATGCATTGCTGCAGATGGTACATTGTTCATTCTACTGGAATAGAATATCTAGTAGCCTATAACCATAGTAGCCAGGTTAACTGCTGGGTCCTTAATGTTATTAATAGAAAATGCACGCCGATCAGAGGTAGACGAGGTTAAAGTGGTTACAGTCTCTTTATAAATTCGCCTCAACTTAGGAAGTTCACCGATTGACCAAAAACCAGTCATAACTTGGATAGCTTCCTTGGTTATAATGTGTGTCCTTTCTGAATACATATTTTCACCATGAACACGACTCAGAATGATTCGAATATGTTCCTCTTCAAAATCCTCAAGAAAATAAGCTGCATTATGAAAACCCTTCTCATAAACCCTAATATACTTGGGTTGAATCTTTCTGCTCTTATCGCAAAGGGATTTCAACTAAGAATAAATTGACAATGATCCTAAATCTTCAATTTTACAATCAATGTAGCTAGATAAATCACTTTTTACAATGACATCATGAAGAAGTTGAGATACAACATTATAAGACACTATTCATTCTAATTCTATAACCTCCATAGGTTTTGATGTGATCATTAGCCTCTCTACTTGCTTAGATAGTGAAGCCATTCAGATAAACTAGATTTGAAGCGAGATTTACAAAGAAATACCTTAATTCTCACGCGCTGCCTCGGTTACCAGTTGATTACTCAAATGCACACTAGTTCAACCTTCACTAACCTTCAAATCAAATTCAATCATGCAAATCACAACATGATTTTGACTAATACCAACTAGCAATTCTCTCTTCGCTCTGCAAGTGCTCAAGAATTCTCTTTTGAAAGAATTTAGGGTAAAAATAACATAGTAAAACTTTCTTTTATCCTTTTTACCTATTGCATTAAATGCTCGACCACTAGGGTTACAAACCCTAATACACCACTTAACGATGCATACAATATTAATAGGTGTAAAAACCGGTTGATAAAATTTTGAAAAAACGATTGACAAAAGATATCAAGATTTCACACATAACAACTCAAAAATTCAAACTCTCTTACCACTCATCTTTCAAGGGGTCCGGAAGTAGATTTACCGCTATGCTCCCCTTAGTCTTGTAAAAAGGCTTAGTTCACTGGTGCAAGATTCTCCATACTAAGTGAAGGATTAGATTCTTCTGTAGGTATATCATCACTCTTCTTTTTCCAAATTTGGTTCATCTCTTCTCTAGTTTTCTCAACATTTACCTTCTGCTTTCCTTTCTAATCTTTAGAATGATTAACCGGTTTGTTCTTTCTAGATCTACAAAACTTTGCCATGTGTCCCAGTTTATGACAATGATAGAAGGCCATTCCAGATGATCTCCAAGGTCCTGCATTGCCTCTTCTAGTTCTCCTTCTGCAATTCATAGCCACATGACCAAAATTGTTACAGATGGTGCAAATGACATTAGTTACCTTTTCCATCTCAAATGGACTAAACCGGTTGACATAGAGTCTCTACCAGTTCATGTTACCTCGGTTGTCATAGGTTCTCATCCAATTACAATTAGGTCTTGGATTTATGTGAGGTATTAGATTATTTGCTTCATAAATGAATTTAACTGATCTATGTCCATGCATTTTGCATGTGAAACAATGACCTTCAAATCTCTTAGATACATACCTAGTATTTACATTGTACCCTCTATTCCCATTGGGTCTGTTTCTACACACATTTGCAGTATGTCCATGTTTATGATAGATAAAGCAAGCAAGTTTAAAAACTTTCTTATCGGTAGGCTTGTTAGCCTTAGGTGTAGTTTTGTCCTTATGAAAGTTTCTCTTTGTAACGGAAGACTCCTTTCTCATATGTGTTAAAGCCTAGTCCAGATGTATCACCTTTCATCCTTTGTGATTGAATCTACTCATCCAGCATGGTAGAACTTTTGTTGAACTTTTCCAACTTTCCATTAGCCTCAGTGAGATCTTAGGTAAGATCTTCATTGTGTTTTGTAAGAGTCTCTCTCAGAGATGATATCATTTCAAGATCTAGCTGCAAAGCCTCTTTTTCTTCTTTTTTTGCATGCCAATGCTCATGCAGGGTTGCATTCTCTCATTTGATCTTAGCAATCTCATGATCTCTTTCTTTGACAAGGTCTTCAGCTACCCTCCTAGCTTCCATCTTTTGACTCATGTCGATGGTTAGGGCTTCTAACTCTCTTCTCAGATTTAACTTTTCACCATTCAGTTTTTCAACTTCTTCAGCTAATGCAGCAATGTTAGCTTCATCTGAAGAAATATTATCAGATATTTCCAATATTTGTTCAGTTAGCTCTCTCCTTTTGATTTGTGAAGATTTGAATCTGACCCTTAGGGTTTCAAGCTCATCCTTAGTAGCTTCAAGCACTCTATTCATCTCAAAGTAGCTCATATCCCCCATGGTGGCTTTAGGGTTCCCTTCCAAGCGATTAAGCCTTAAAGAAGTTAGGCTTTGATACCAATTGATATACTTATAAAGCACTGAGAGAGGGGGGGGGGGTGAATCAGTGACATCAAAAACAATACTACTTTAAACAATTACCAATAGATATACTTAACAAGTTTACTCAACACTATGCATGCAATCCAAAATGATATTTAAGAATCCACAATAAGTAAAACATCCACCATAAAAAAATTGTTTATACGTGGAAAACCCAAATGGGAAAAACCATAGTGAGATGGGACTCATAAGTTAACAATCTGTAATAATAGGTAACTGATTGGTTAAGGTCTACAAAAGTGCTCGACTAGGAGCAAATCCTATTAAAGATCCCAAAGCTCTGTTAGGAGCTATACCCTGCTAAAGGTAGTACCCTGTTAGGAGTAACCTCGGTAGAGGATTTCTGAATCCAAACTAATGTATCACCTTGTTAAAGGATTTGTACAATGAATCTTGTTAGAGCTTACCTAGTTAGGGGATGTGACTATTGTAGTGATTAGAAAACAACAAGTGGTGTGATCTAGAAGTAGCACAACTTGCTTGAGTAGATCCTCTTCTATGCACTCAAAAATACATAACCAACATACTCTCTAATGCCTTAACACTTCTATCTTCGCATCAAATCATCTCATATCATATCTCTAAAATATTTTATCATAATATCATTATATAGACATTTAGATTTCATGTCAGCCTTAGAAATTATATCACAATTTCCTAGGTGCAGTGTATCTAGACAATCAAACATAACTCATCACAAATTACCACCAAAATTTGTTGGTTAGGATAACTCATCATGATCGGTGATAACTCATCAAACAATCAATGAATATCGGTTGGAACACCGATACTGGTTAGAGTTAACCATATCAACATGTAAATCGATTGCCCTCCATTGCTTCTTTGACAACCTTCATTGGATCTTCAAGCTGAGTCAAGTTATCTCTTGCATATAGCAGTTGTCTCCATGTATCGGTTTGACACTCTCTAAACCATCATAAGCAAAACTTCTAATATCAGTTGCAATACAAGTAACTTTAGAAGTAATACTGGTAGACAATGTGAACATATGTGTGTGTGTACATGTTCCATCAATGACATCATATGAAGTCATTCATTACACTCATCATCAAGCCAACACATATTATGTTTAGAGATATTATATATGAGAAATGAGAGATATGAGAAAAAGAGAAGAGCGAAGTATGAGCCAAGAAGGTGATAGGTGACAAAGAGAAAGATTGGTGAAGAAGGAAAATTTTTGTGTGATAGTATTTTGAGTGTGAGCAGGTAGATAGTGAATGAGTTGTAGAGTTTCTTAATCGGATCCACTACAAATAGTTGATGTGTTTTTTGATCTTAACAAGATCTGATCCCATGCATATGTAGATGCAATTTTCTCAGTTCATTCTTATTTTTCTTGGTAGTGAGCCTTTGTAATCTGGGCAGTGAGCCCTTTGGGAAATGATCCCTCTGGTAGTAAGCCTCCTTTGTATTCCCATATAACTAGTTATATTATCTTGAGAATTAACCCTCTCTATGGTTTTTCCCATTTGGATTGTCCACATGTAAAAATATGGTGTCTCTTTTATGGTTGTGTGTTTTGGATTTCATTTAAATTGTTTCATACTAAGATTATTTGAGATCAAATTTAGTTTCAAAATATTTGTGTGTTAAATTTGAGGAATGTTGATTCACCCTCTCGCTCAGTATTCTAGTATGTTTAACACTTTTCACATTCTAGATAACTTCTTTATCGTGTTCAAATCATTAAGGTTGTAATTAAAAGAATATAGAATATGCAAAAAGGATGTTCAACTTGTTCTTTTTTATACTCTATGAACTAGGTCTTCACTATTCTATGTTTGTATTTACCTTTTACTCCACCAAAATGGCTCTTGAGACTATGTGTAATTGCCTTCACTACATGACTTTATTGTCAACTTGAATAGGGAGCAAGATCAATTAATTTTGATGGGCACATTGAAATATTTGAAACCTCAAGCCCTCTTTGTTAGGAATAACAAACAAGAAGCTTCAAACAATCAAGGGAGGACACAAAACACTTAGAACAAAAAAAAGACAAAGGAAGAACAAAAATGTGAGACATCTAAAACCAACACTGGAAAACAATGGAAACCTAAGAAAGAGGAACTTAATTATTCCTATTGCAAGAAACTTGAGCATGATGAGCACAAATGTATGAAGAAGAAGATTGTCTACCTCACACATCTTCTTGAAAAGAACAAAAAAGTTGAATCTTCATCTTCATTAAACTAAGAATCTATTAAGACAAAAGGAAAAGGCCATGTTAGTTATGTTTCTACATCACCAAGAGGAAGAGCTCATTGTACTACTACAGGTATTGGATCAAGCAGATGGTTTCTCAATTCTAGAGCTTCACATCATATGGCTTTTCTTGTCACAAAAGGGGCAAATGTGGACACCTAAAAATGTCTCATTGATCATGTACTAATTATTCCTCTAATTAGTTAAATAGTTCTTTAATTATTTAATTAAGTTAATTAATCATATTCTTCTAATTTCATATTTCCTCGTCATCTTTCTAATTATTCTATTTCCTATTCTATTATCATTTAATCATTTTAATCATTTTTATAACGTTAATTAAATATTTATTATTTAATTAATTTTGATTAATTCCCCAATTTAAATAATCTTTATTATTTAAATAGATTAATTAATTCTCAATTTCTATCTAATCATTAACCCTTTTCTAAGTATTAATTAAATATTTTTTATTTAATTAATTGTGATTTAATCCTTTAATTTAAATAATCTTTATTATTTAATTAAAGTCCATTTCTAAAATAATTAAATAGTTTCTTTAAATTATTTAACTAGCTAATTAATTCTTCTAATTCCAAATCCTCAAATTCCAATTTCATTATGATTTCAAATTCTTCCAAATTCAATTACATGTGCATGATTTCAAAAACCAAATTGAAAATCAAAGTCAAGTTCTAAATATATTCAAATACTAAATTGAATTTAAAATAAATTCAATTATTTGAATAAATCTCATGCAAAGATTAAATTAAAAATCTAAGTTAAAGTGCAAGCACATGCTAAATTAATTAATTAATTAAATCAATTATCTCTCCAATCTCTATTTCCATCTTCTAGTTAGCTTTGTCATCTTCTTTATTTCCTCCAATCATTCTTTTTCTTCCTTCAATTAGCTTTTTCTCAATCAATTGACTCAATTAATCTATTCAATCTATTATGTTTCACCTCCAAGTTACTAATTCAACTATCAATCAGCATGTGAGCTCACCTGAGTTCCACTTCTTGATCATTATGTTCCACCTTTCAATCAATCTCATCCAATTATCTATAAATTGAGCATTCAATCCTCACAATTCCTCTGAATCACAAACTTTGAATCTTTGTGTCAATTGCAAGTTGCGAGCATAATATCTGAGAGCCATCATAACATGGAGAGGAAAAGAGCAATGGAGGCCATGATGCACAATAGGGAGTTTCATATTGTTTAATTTAATTCCATTTTGCATCTATTTCATTGGCTTTATGTTTGAATTGCTTAGATAGTTAAGGAATTCGTGATTTTTTTTATTTCCTATTTAGCAATGATGAATTTGAGCATAGCACATTTTGGTGAACCTGACATGAACAACAACTAATTAACCTCTTTGTTTTTCTGTGTGATTTTCGCAGATTGTATGGATTTATTCTTTTTTTTCAAGTTGCACAAATTTCTAGAACAAATCTTTCCATCACGCAATCACGCTTACATCATCATGCAATTGCATAGACATATCTATGAAATCAAGCAAACAAGGTTACGCATTCGTGCGGAACCCATCAGGCAATTTCTCTATTAGTATCATGCAATCAACCGGCCAGGGTCATGCAATCGCTTTGTTAGTATCACGTATTCTAGGGAAAATTGTTGTTTTGTTATTTTTATTCTCATACATGTTCTATTTTCTGATCTGTTTAGTTTTGCATGAAATTGAGTAAATCTAGAAATAGATTATTTGTATTACATATTTTTATTATAACAGTTTATGACATGTAAGGTGCAATTCAGGATTACAGGTGCTAGAAGGACAAAGGAACAAAGAAGACAGGCCAAACTCTATCAAAGGGTTCTCAAAGTAGAAAAGAAAATACAAGATTGGGAAGACCAACCAGCAATTGATAGATACAACAACTTGGTTCTCTCATATCAAGTTAAATATGATTTAACTAACATTGAATGGATGATGAGAGATCTAGCTAGGGCCTCACAATCAGTTTTGCAAGTTTCTGATCAAGTTTAGTTTCAATTTTTTTTATTTTTTGTGTTATCTGCCTGTGTGTCACACAATCATCCTATTATCATTACACAATTGGCCTGTTAAGGTCATGCAATCGCCCTGTCATAATCATGCATTCGACCTGACATAATTACATAGTCGCTTATCCAGAGTCATGCAATCGGGTAGGTATAACCATGCATTCGCTTTTGTCAATTTCTGATTCTCTATTTTCTATTGATTTGATTTTTTAGCTAATCATTTGTTTGCAGTCTGTGGTGAATTTACAGAAAGGATCAGATTAGTATTAGATCAAATGCACTCATAATCTCATACTTCATCTTTTGGTGCTTAAAATCAACAATAGTTAAAATGGACATGCATGCATAATCTCACACTTCATCTTTTGGTGCTTAAAATTAACATTGGTTAAAATTGACATGCATGTATAACACTTCAATTTGGGCTTAAAATCAACAATGGTTAAAATTGACATGCATGCCTTCACATTTCTATTTGGTGTTTAAAATGGACATGCACATGCATATTCAACACCTCAATTTGGGCTTTAAAATGAACGTGAATCGGGCTGCATTAGATTAAATCACATTTGATTTTCTTAAGGGAAAGAACTTTTATAGTGTTTGGGGTGGACCTTCTGTTGCATTAACTAACTTTCCACTCACCTTCGGGGTCTTGGGAGAAAGGAAGGAGGTGATAACGACACCCAATTTTATTTTATTCCACGTAGTGAGGGGTATCTTTGACTGGGGATTTCATCACCCCACAGAGGTACTTTGAATTGGGATGCGTTGGGGATATCATCTCTCCCAATGTACTCTTGAGCAGGTTTTTCGAGCTGCTATATAAATATACTAAATAGGTGGCTAGAGTGTTAAGCGAATTCGACGTATGTGGGGGCCTTCCCTGTACTAATAAGCTCAACTAAAGTCTTAAGTGGCTTGATCTGAGAATCTATCATTGGATCGGGACCCCTCAAAATTTTACAATAAAAACCAACTTAGTAGCCCAAAATCCTACATTCAGTGATTCTGGGAGTGCAGATTGTACCCCATAGATACCCCTCATGTACCTTGCATTATGAGATAGAAATCCCTCGGTGATAAGATCTGGCATACTCAAGAAGAGAGATTGGCATGCCCAAGAAGTGTGTGCATGGAGTGGAGCTAGTGCTGCCAAACTCTCTATCTGTCCGTCTTGTTTCGGTATTTTTTTGTGGGGGCCTCATTGAATGGTGTCCACTTTCTAGCTTAAGATTGTATTCTGTGCTTTTTTATGTATCATTGTATCATACCAGTATTGAGTCAATTCTTTGGGCTATTTCAGGCCCTATCCTACATATCTTTGAATTTTCTAAGATTGTTTGAAAAACTAGTTCAGTCAACTATATCTACCTCCAAACATTTTTTCTCGGACTTCGAAAACCACAAAACTTGTCCTACACGTGGAATTATTGAAAAACAAGTCCATTTTTCAAACATCAAAACTCAAATTTTTACACACTTGTGAGCCTAGGAAGTACTTGCATAGTCCTCATTTACGTACTTACTATCATCCTAAGTCTTTGCATAGTCCTCATTTACGTCCTTACTATCATCCTTAGTCCTTGCATATTCCTCATTTATGTCCTTACTATCATCCTTAGTCCTTGCATAGTCCTCATTTACGTCATTAGAATTTGTATAAGTCCTTGCATCGTCCTCATTATTGTCCTCATAGAGTTCCCATATACATCGTCATAATCTTTGCATAAGTCCTTATTTGTGTCCCATTAACCTCCTAGTTCATTTTAGTGTTGTTATAATCTTCATTTTACGTCCTTGTCTGGACTTCATCTACGTCTATCTTAGTCCATCATCATTTGCATAATCATCTTAGAGAGTCATACCCAAAACGTCCAAAACACAATTAGAGGATCAATCAAACTCAACCTCAACTCAAACAAGTTGGTCAAGTTCAATCAAACATTGTCATATTCAAAGAAATGGAGAAAAATATCTTACATGTGATGATCCTAGGTCCAAACCAACCAAGAAACATCAAGGATTGCATTATACATTTCATAGGGAAGGTGGAGAATTCATCCCTTCCAATCCTATTCCATCACCATCCATAGAAACCTTAGCCCAATAGATTAAGGCTTTGCAACAACAAGTGATAGACATGACTAGTCCTGAAAACCATAGGGGTTGGTTAGAAAATATGATGAGAGAAGTGATGACCATGAGGGGATCGGTATCAAGTCAACCTTCTTCTTCTTCTAAGACCATCAAACATGTCAACCTTCATTCTTCAATAAAATCATTCCTACCTCAGTTCAACCAACATTAGAGTCATGTAAACCTTCTTTTTCTTTCAACCCACTATATCAATCATACCAATCACACCAACCCAACATTCAAACCCCTTTCAACCAAATTCCAAATCAAAATTTACACCAACCCAACATTCCAAGTACCCCTTTCAACCAAAGTCCAAATCAAATTCACATCAACTCAACATTCAAACCTCTTTCAACCAAAATCACACCCCTTTCAACCAAAGTCCAAATCAAAATTCATTCAACCAAAATCAAACATCTTTCACCCAAAATCATACTCCTTTCAACCAAAATCAAATCCTTTTCAACCAAATCCCAAATCAACCATATCTATCCACCATTTCATCATCCCCTGAAATCACACAAGACCAATCCATGCCATTTCTATCCAATAACACAACCTCCCAAGGGCTATCCATCATACAAATCCAATCTAATTCAATTCATGAGTTAGAGGATCTCATTTAGAATCTTTCTTCATTAAGCCAAAATGTTGAAACATTCCAAGAATCTCCCATGCATATCCAAACTCTTACCCTGTGTCAAGAGGATGATCCAAAATCAGAAGAAATGAACCTTGAAACAAATAAAGATCAAGAACAACCACTTCCATCCTACCCAATTTTTGATCAAGATCCTACCAACCAATAATCTTATGATGATCCCCTTTCTCTTTTCTATTCCATTCATAATGAAACCCTTTCATCTCAAGAACAAAGTGTCCTTTCAAGTCCCATCCAACATCCACCTCTTGAGCAAGATCAAGACATCCCTTCCATCCTCCCTAATGATCCTATTCCAAGTCTAGATCAAAGCATACCTTTTCCTTCATGTCCTAAACAAGATACCATTATTTCTCAAACTTCTGATCAAGATCCCTCCATCCCTTCATCTCCATTTCATAATCATCCATGTTCCTCACAAGGTTCCCTCTCAAACAAACTTACCATTTCTCCTAATGATCCCAATCCCTCTACACAAGTTGTTCATAAACCCCTTATCAATGAAATCAACAATCCAAATCATACTACACAGAGCAACTTGTCAACAATTGTATGTGAGCTATCATCAAATGCTAATGTAGTGACAAAAACAAGCATAACACTAGCTAATGAGATCAACACTTGGTTGACTTCATCATCCTCTTTAAGTGCATCAATAAAAACAAACATAACACCTTCTTATGTCATAACTTCAAAAATAAATCAATTTGTCTCAGACACCCACACTTGATAGTCTGGGGGCAAGAGAATCTACCACAATTGGATTGCATTGAAAATGATAACGCTATAGCTAAATTCATGTGTTCTAGAGATGGATTTCCCTCTGATGATCCACAAAATCCAAAAACTAAAGATGTTGAACATGTACACTTAGCTGAGTCCTTATATTCTATTAGAAAAGATATCTTTATCCGACTCTTCAAACAAAGACCAATGAACTATCTACACAAAACTCTCTAACCCTATGAACAACATGATATTATACCTAAGGGCTGGGTTAGTTTAGGTTTTACTTTCCGCATTGCATATCATATTATTCAAAGCATTGCATCACATATAGTTTCTTTCCAGGCACAACATATTTAGAAGTCGCATTTGCACAGTTTCTGCATTTACATATAGAAATACCAATAAAATAAGGCAACTATCCAAGTTTATCATCTGTTTGCATTCAAGAGAAATAAGGGTCCTCTCCTTTCTTAGATGTTTGGATATGAAGTCTTTAAGGTCCCGAGGTCATTCATTTTCAACATTACCTTGTGATGACGCTTTACTTATGGTTGGGTAGGGATTTCACTATTTGAGACTCGTTAACCCAAAATCTATCAATTGCTATATCGCAAACACAATAACAAAATCTCCAATTCATTCTAGACACCTACTTGATCATATGACTAGTGAAAAATCTAAAATTTTACTTCAGTGCCTCTGTAATTGTCACACCCAAGTAGGTTTCATTACTTACAAGTCAAGGCAAGAAAATAAAAAGAAACAGAGCTATGCCAAATTCATCTCAAGGCAAAAGAGCAATGATATATAACTGAAATATCACGCATGCAAGTGCGACAAAATACCTTGACTATGGGAACATGCAAGTAACTCCATCAGGGCTATGAACACCTACTGTCAATGGGGCAATATTTGAGAAATTATAGTCTATAACCTCGTCAGAGCTCTAGAAGCTTGCTAGCAGTGAGGCTCTATTCGAGATTCTTTTGAAGCTAGGATAATCCATGTAACTAGTCATATAGGATGCTAAGGATCTTTAGTGAACACAAGAGGAGGAATTAACTCATTTGCACACACATGGGCCAAAGAAGATCAAAGTTTCAAGAATCAATGGGGAAGTTTTTTGCGTCTCCATTTGTAAAACCTAGTCACTAAGTGTGTTGATTTGTATGTTCCAAAGGACCTTAGAGATCAATTGACCACTTATCTATTACAAAAGGCTAAACAAACACAATCAACCTTGTTCGAATAGGAAATGCATTTTCATCATGCATATTGCATTAACATAGGTCATGTCAAAAATTCATTGTCTCCATATGCATTTTGCAGATCATCATGTCATACAGGTCTGCACATTGGGGGCATAACTAAAAAAATCCTAAAAATCAGATAAAGTCCTAAAAAAATCCTAAAAATCATATAAAGTCCTGAAAAAATCCTAAAAATCATATAAAGTCCTGAAAAATCCTAAAAAGTCCTTCGAAAATCCAAAAACAGTGAAAAATTCAAAAATACCAAAAACATTCATATAACGTCCTTTAAAAATACCAAAAACATTTGGAAAATGTCCTGAAAAAATCAATCCAAAAACATTCAAATATTGATCCACATAATCCAAAAACATCAAAAAATCTCTTAGAAAAGAACTAAAAATCGAAAATCAATCAATCATAAAACTTTCAATAAAATGTCCTATGAGAAACAAATACCCTAGCAGATATCCAGCAAACACTTCGCACGAAATTAACAAAGGATACGACTATCCAGTCAAACATCTGCAATCAACTTATCAAACTTTCTTATCAATCGTATCATATCAATATCAAAGTGATCATTATCTTGTCTTAAACAGAAGAGGATACACTCGAAATCAGACAGGTCAGTCTTAAACGGGGTCCACAACTTTCTAAAATCAAACATTATCAACCATCACATCAAGCAATTGAGAACGAAGGCACAAGGTCAGTATAGATGTTGGATTTTGTCTGGGTCAGTCTTTATCTTTTATCACTTGGTGACAAATTATGTTCCTATGCTACTCAAGGATGTCCACAAGTGACTAGAGGAGCCATGATGGGCATTATCTTTTTCTTTGTTTTATGCTTGTCTGCTACGTGTTTGTTTCTTCAATGAGATATATTTACATCTTGGTTCCTTATACCCTGATGTGCTAAGCTCCATTGTTCAATAATAAGGCTCAATGATGAATATATTGTGCAATAAATAATGACATAGGTTCGTGATTCATTCAATTTCATTCTCATCTTCATCTCATTTGCTTATTGCTAGTTTGTTGATTCTTTTCTCATATCATTCTTCTTTGTTTGAGAGATCATTCATACCTTTAATGCACAAACAATCTCTTGAGGGCGCATTACACCCTGAGTATCACCAGGGCATATTGGGGCAAAATTTTCATTTTCTTTGAAACAACGTCATTCTGACATTGTCTCAAAGAGGGGAAAATGTAGACACCTAAAAACGTCTCATTGATCATGTACTAATTATTCCTCTAATTAGTTAAATAATTCTTTAATTATTTAATTAAGTTAATTAATCATATTCTTCTAATTTCATATTTCCTCATCATCTTACTAATTATTCTATTTCCTATTCTATTATCATTTAATCATTTTAACCATTTTTCTAATGTTAATTAAATATTTATTATTTAATTAATTTTGATTAATTCCTCAATTTAAATAATCTTTATTATTTAAATAGATTAATTAATTCTCAGTTTCTATCTAATCATCTAATCATTAACCCTTTTCTAAATATTAATTAAATATTTATTATTTAGTTAATTGTGATTTAATCCTTTAATTTAAATAATCTTTATTATTTAATTAAAGTTCATTTCTAAAATAATTAAATAGTTTCTTTAAATTATTTAATTAGATAATTAATTCTTGTAATTCCAAATCCCCAAATTCTAATTTCATTATGATTTCAAATTCTTCCAAATTCAATTACATGTGCATGATTTCAAAAACCAAATTGAAAATCAAAGTCAAGTTCTAAATATATTCAAATACTAAATTGAATTTAAAATAAATTTAATTATTTGAATAAATCTCATGCAAAGATTAGATTGAAAATCTAAGTTAAAGTGCAAGCACATGCTAAATTAATAAATTTAATCAATTAATTAACTAAATCAATTATCTCTCCAATCTCTATTTCCATCTTCTAGTTAGCTTTGTCATCTTCTTTATTTCCTCCAATCATTATTTTTCTTCCATCAGTTAGCTTTTTCTCAATCAATTAACTCAATTAATCTATTCAATCTATCATGTTTCACCTCCAAGTCAGCAGTTCCACTATCAATCAGCATGTGAGCTCACCTGAGTTCCACCTCTTGATCATTATGTTTCACCTTTCAATCAATCTCATCCAATTATCTATAAATTGAGCATTTAATCCTCACAATTCCTCTGAATCACGAACTTTGAATCTTTGTGTCAATTGCAGATTGCTAGCGCAATATTTGAGAGCCACCATACCACATAGAGGAAAAGAGCAGTGGAAGCCATGATGCACAATAGGGAGTTTCATATTGTTTAATTTAATTCCATTTTGCATCTATTTCATTGGCTTTATGTTTGAATTGTTTAGATAGTTAAGGAATTTGTGATTTTCATTATTTCCTATTTAGCAATGATGAATTTGAGCATAGCACACTACCCACTTGATGAACAACCTTGATCATCAATCCTATGACACATTGAAACAACCTCTAAGTGTAGAACCTTGCATTATGGGAGGCTAAGTCTCCAGAGAAGGTTGGCTTCCTTTCCAATCTGAATGCAAGTGTTGGTCTAACCCAACACATATAAATCTATTCTATTGATTTTGAGGAGGGGAAAGGGGAAAAAGGAATGCTTGAAAGGGGAAAAGAGGTTTGCACCTAGATTGAAGTTTTATCTTCCCTGCCTATAGCTACACAAAACACCAATAAAACCACTCAAAGAATGCACAAGTTTCTACCTAAATCAGCTCCCTATTGTATGAGTGAAGGTTGGAATTCCTATGAGATGGCAAGGGGAGCTGATTTAGTTCACATATGACATATACAAAGGGATCAACACAATCACCTATGCTAAGGAAAATAATTTAAGATGAATTCAAAAAATAAGGTAAGAAAATTACACACTTTGTCTGAACTGAAAGAAGGCAAAAGAGGCTAATTCTATTAATGCAAGGCAAAGAAATTTTTACAATTGCAAAAAAACATAAGTTTCTATAAAAGAAAAGGAAGAAGAACCCTATAAAGGGTTATCTCCCGATAGATGGACTCAAACCTGATCATATTTGGGCCCCCGATCAGGCCAAAAAATTAAATTCGACCACCCAGTCGACAACAACCCTATGCAGAGAATTCAAATTCTCACTTGCCCTACAAGTTTGAATTTTGGCCCTTCGATCATGGAGGTCGCATGAAGATGGGTGCGTGATATGATGCCACATAGCCCTCCACAAGGCTCAATTTAAATTAAAAATGTCACTGTCTAATCAGGTCTTAAGTGAAAATCCTTAGTTGTGATCTTGCTATATTGCTCTGGTCCTCTGGTGCAGGATGGTGGGGAGCATCAATCTCCCTGTGCATTTGTTACCTCACTAGGTCCCCTTGATCCTTCAAAATCCCTTGCGGGGGGGCAGGTAAAGGGCTTCCTCCCATGCTACTCTGAGTCACATCTTCGGCTTGTTGAAACTCTCATGAGATAGTAGGGAGAGCCTTTATTTCTTTGTTCAATCTAAGCAAATCTGTGAAGCACTCATATTATCTTGTGTGCCTATAGCCAAATTTGGTAGCTATGAAAACCACTACAGGGCAAATTTATCATAGGTTGAACCCATCATCTTTCTATCCCATGGCCAAACCTAGTGGACTTAAAACCTTTGCAAGGTGGGAAAAATATTAAGCCCCAAACTCCACAAAATGATGAAAACCTTGAAGCCAACTTGCAAGTATAGAGTGAAAAGGGGGAAACCTTCCCTACATGATTGAAAACCCTTAAGCCAATACCCATTAAGTTATTTGATCGATAGAAGCCAGTCAACTCAAAATTAGAACTTAGAGCCCAAGAAGGATAAAAAGGTTATAAAACCTTTAGGGTTTAGGGTTTTGTAGGAGGTTTTTTAGCCAGTTTGTTTTGTTTCAGATCGGATCTTTTTAGGGATAAAGTTGACACAAAATCTATCAACATTTCTGTTGACTTAGAGGGGTGACAAGCTTGCTTGGGCACAAGACCAGAGGCCTTAGTTCATTGGGCATAGAGTCAAAATGTGAAAAGATAGTAAAACCCTAACTCTTAATTTGTAAGATGTCAAAATTTCTACCATTCTGGAAAGAATAGCTTGTGCACATGCACTTATTAGAAAATTATAAAATATTCACAAAAAACCAAAAAATCACCTTAAGCACAAGTCGTAAGGTGGATGTCATTAATTACAATAAGGAGGGATTCATCACTAAGCCTTGATAGGTTGAAAGAATTTG
Organism: Cryptomeria japonica; assembly: GCF_030272615.1. Taxonomy (NCBI): domain Eukaryota; kingdom Viridiplantae; phylum Streptophyta; class Pinopsida; order Cupressales; family Cupressaceae; genus Cryptomeria; species Cryptomeria japonica. The sequence goes on along the minus strand of NC_081408.1, from coordinate 677,005,782 downwards.
CCTCCTTGAAACTGGTGATCACATATGGGCCACTTCATATTACATCAAACTTTGAGTGTCTTCTTGGCTTTTCTCTATCAGCATCCCATTTAGAGACAAGTTCACCAACCTTGAAGGTCCTAAAAGTAGCATTCTTGTCAAAAAAACTTCTTGACTTGTCCTTGATGGGCATTAAGGGTCACCATGGCTATTTTCCTAATCTCCTCTAACTCTGTTAGCTCTGCATACCGGACTGATATGGCATCATTTTATAGGAGCTCCAACTAGTGTGCTAAATTTGGAGAAGGCGATTCAAGAGATAAGGGAATCCTTACTTCCCTTCCACACACTAACATAAGGGGTGAATTACCTATTTATCTCTTGGGTGTAATCCTATCAACCCATAGGGTTGCTCCCAACTTTAGATTTCAAGACCTTTGATTGTCATCTAAGGTCCTCTTGATGATCTTGATAAGATTTTTGTTTGAAGACTTAGCTAGGCCATTGCCATGAGGGTAGTAGTTAGATGATGTCTTCAAATATACATCATGTTGAGCTTCCCATAAAATTATTTGAGCTCCAAAAAAATCTTTAACATTATCTTATATGATTGTGGAAAGGGCTCCAATTCAGGTTACAATCCTCTCTAGGAATTGAACTACTAAATTTTTTGTTACATCTTTTAAAGTAACTACCTTTGTCCACCTTGTAAAATAATATGTGGCGGCCAAAATCCACTCATGGCCTGAACTTGATAAAGGATTGATTGGGCCAATGAAATAAATGCCCCATTTTGCAAAAGGTTGATCAGTCTGAATGGGATGGAGAGGGAGGGCAATCAATCTTTGCTTGCCTGAGAAGAGTGCACACTCTTTGCACTGTCTAAACCACCTGTGGGCATCATTGAATAAGGACGAATAATATTAGTTATCCCTGATAATCTTCATGGTTGTGGTCCTACTAGAGAAATGGCCACCTAAGGGGTCGTTATGAAATTTCTCTAACATTCTGTTGACCTGATCTTCTTTTTATGTATCTTAGTAAGACCCCATTTAGGTCCCTTTTGAACAAAATGTCATCCACTAATGCATAGCAAGTGGACTAAAGTATGAGATGTCTTCTTTTTGTTATGTCAAGATGAGGAAGGTAACTACAATCCCTTAAGAAGGTAGACATATCCTCATACCAACTAATTTGTACATCTTCATTATTGTCAAGTTGTTCTTCTTCATGCACCAAGAGGGAGACCTTGGGTCTTTTCCAAAAGTTGAAACAAATTGCTCACACAAGCCCCTGCCTCTTACTAGCTTGGTTATTTTAATATTAAGGTCATATTCCATGACCTTAGTGATCCATCTAGCCCTCTTTTCACCAATATCCTTGTTCAAAAGGAAATGCTTAACACTTGCATGGGGAACTAGGAGTTGGATATGGTTTTTAGAGAGCATATGTTGTAACTTTTTCAATGCTCTAACAACTATGATGACCCGCTTCTCCACATAGTTGTACTTCATCTCATAATAGTTTAGGCCTTCATTGAATTAAGCAATGAGATTCTCTAATCTGTCATTATTTAGTTGTGTCAAGACAACTGATATACTTGCTTCTCCTCCCAAAGTGTAGAGGATGAAGTCTTTATCATAATTAGGATTGACCAAGGTGGGAGCTTCAACAATTGCTTTCTTGATTTGATCAAAACCATCTTTGCTCTCTTTGGTCCACTTGAAGACCATATTCTTCTTTAGCATGGTTGTGAGAGGCTCAACCATGGCAGCCGGGTTTGGGATAAATCTTCGTACAAAGTTAACCCTTCCAAGAAAACTTTGTAAGCCCTTCTAGTGACTTGGTAGTGAAAGAGACAAAATGGCCTCCACTCTCTCTGTATCAATGGCCAAACCATCCTTAGATACAATATGTCCTAACAGTTTGCCCTAATCAGTGGCAAATACATACTTGATAGGATTAAAGGATACAACTACTCTCTGCATTTCCTAAATACTTGCTCAAGGTGAGAAAAATGGTTTACTATATGCTTGGAGTATACAATGATATCATCAAGATAGACAAGTACAAAATTATGCTAGTACTCCTTTAAAGGCCATATCTATGGCTCTTTGGAAAGTATCCCCTACATTTGTTAGTCTGAATGGCATCTTACAATAGGCATAAGTGTCCCATTTAGTAGTAAATGTATTTTTAAATTACTATGATTCTTGGACTAGGACCTAATTATATCTTGAATATCCATCCAAGAATGAAAATCTTTCTGAGTCACTAACCTTCGCTAAGATTTGTTCCATGGAAGGAAGGGGATAATGGTCCTTAAGGGAGGTTATATTGAGATCCCTAAAGTCTACACACAATCTGATTTCTCCAGTCTTCTTCCTAATGGGAACAAGATTAGCTACCCAAGAAGAATGCTTAATTGGAAAAATTATGTTGGATTCTATAAGCTTGGATAGCTCTTTTCTCATCAAGGGCTCAACTTTGGGGTTTATAGGTCTTTTATTTTTCCTAACAAACTTTGCATTAGGATCTATCTCTATAGTATGTTGAGCTAAACTAGGGTCAAACCCTTTTAGATCCTCATAAGTAAAAGCAAAAACATCATTGTATTCTTGACAAAGGTTAAAAAAAGTATTTTGATCTATTTGGGAACATACCTTTCCCAAGTTGAGAGCTCTTCCATCCGCCATTGAGATTGATTTGTAATCTCCTTTCCTTGCAGCTAGTTTCATAGCTCTCCCTTTCATTTGATCATAAAAATTGAAGATCCGTTCCAAAGTGATCAATCCCTTGGGCAGCTTGTTTGAAATGAGCTTCATAATATAATCTCCATATTGGTTGTGCAACAAGGGCTTGCTTCTTGTGTGAGATATTTGTGTCATCTTGCAAAAAATTTACAATTTGTTGGTCTGAGTCAAAGACTTGCCAATTCACTCAGTTATAAGGCATTGTAGGTATTACCACAAGTTTGATTTGATGTTCTTTCTCTACTACAACATGAGATGAAATGTCATATTGGGCACCCACTACTGCTAGTCTATCAGCATGTTTATTCTTATTTCTAGGGACACTAGAAATGTTGAAGGCCTCAAATCCTTCAATTAGGTCCCATGTTCTATACTTATAAGATTTGAGGAGGTCTTTCTTTGTGATGCTTTGAGCTTTAACCTAATTAACAATCAACTCACTGTCTCCATGCACTCTTAAGGATTTGATCCCTCTTCTTTGTGTCATTTGGAGACCCAAAATCAAGGATTCATACTTAGCCATATTATTAGTGTAGATAAAATGATGTCTAAAAGAAAAGTAGTATTTCTCCCCTTTAAGAGAAATCGGTAGTACACCGGCCCCTGCACCATTTTCATTCCTTGATCCATTGATGGGAATGGAGTTTGGGATAGACTAGCCTAGTCTATGCTCTTGGATCCTTTCCTTGGATCACCTAGTGTTCTCTACACACCCTAGGGTCTCTAGGACTCCCCTTGCTTGAGGAATCCCCTGATCGTGCCCAATCCACCCACCAATGAGTTGTTGTGCTGCTCCTAAGGTCTCACTTACTCATGAGACTCGAAATCCCTTACTATGGCTAATAAGGGCTAATCTTGTTCCACACCTTCCAAGGTCTTAGCAAGGTTGTTCCACCCATTTATGAGCCCCCAAAAGGTTTCAAGATTCTAACCCCTTACCGATTTCACAATTTTTGGTTTTTGCCTTCAAATAGGGCTACAAGGATTAGGACCAATTAGGCCTCCTAACCGGTCTTCTAGGGCTCCTTCTCACAAATGATGCACAACCAACCCTAACTCCCAAAATGGACTGCCATTCAATTGGCAAGGGCTCAAGGATGTTCTAGGTTTTGGGCCTCCAAGTGGTCGTATAGTGCCTAGGGTAAATTTTGGGGTTTTAAGGGTTTTGTGAGGGTCTGCCTGGGTCACAATGAGTGCTTAGAGTTTAAGCCACCTTTTTTGGATTGGTGGAGGCTCCTCCTTCACACAAATGATTCTTCTAACACTCCTCTACACCTCCTCCAAAGGATGTATTCTCCTCTATCCAACCTTACTCTCCAAGACCTCTGCAATCTAACCTCTCCTAATCGGGCACTGTCTAGTCTCGCCTAGGAGTGGGTCTTTTCTTCATCTTCCTGCATTTTTAAGGGCCCTTCTTGCTTGGGACTATAGTACAGGGTCTTCACTCTCATTTCCCATGGTTTCATGGTGTTTCCACAATGGGGAATGGAGTTAAGACTTCATTTACACAATCCTATCCAAAACTGCACAGTAAGAAGACAGTTTACAAACTATTTACAAACACTTACAATCTACAAATAAAAACCTAAAATAATTGCTTGAAATGAAAGTATCTACACTGGGAAAAACATTCCACACAAATTTTGACATTTCTCAATCCATTAATTTGCTTGTTTTCTTCATTCAAACTGATTGGTAACAGTTTCACAGTCTCAGTCTGATCTTTCTGCTAGAGCCGTACAATCTCTGACATCCAACCCATGAATTTAGGGTTTGCAAGTACTTATACCACCTTTTCCTTGGTCTGTGTGCCCAAACTAGGGTTTTCCATGCTAACCTAAAGAACTTGACATCATGGTGGAAAAGTTGCTTGACAACTTTTTAAAGTTGTCATGCAACTTTTGCAACTTTTGAGCAATTTTCCCAATGTTGCTTTTTATGACTCCTAGACCCACATTGGGCCAACCTAAGGACACCACCATGTTATAAAGGACCCCTAAACACTTCAAGGACACACATACCCTCCATTTTCAATAAAATCACAATCTTGACTTATGACCCCTAATATCTCCACTAGGACCCTAACTAGGACCTATGAGCACATGGCTCATTATTTTATGTACAATGGCTTCATAAGAAGAATAACACCAACAAAACAAGAAGGAGGGAGAGCTTGAAATGGTTCTCCTGCACCATACTCCCCCTCTACACAAAACTTAAGAAATAGAAGAAAAGATGAGAGTCGGGTCTATTCCAAGTGCCTTGAACCTGCTCTCCTCCACCCAAGTTGCTTCTGACTCAAGCTGTCCTGCCCACTTCACCAAGTGTTCCATGTAGACCTAGTGTCTGGTGGACTTATTCACTCTTGATTCAAAGATCTCCTCTACTTTAGGCTTCTTCACTTGTGGTAAGACATTAACATCAAGGTCCTGCAGTACCTTGGCTTGGTTCTTAGTCTGCCCTGCTATCTCACCCTTGTACATGATCAGGTCAGCTACATTAAAGACTGGTGATATAGCTAAATCTGAAGGCAAGTCAACTTTGTAGGCATTCTTACCATATTGCAATAGGATTCTACAAGGTCCTACCCTTCTCATCTGTAGTTTGGTAGGCTTACCTCCTTGCATCCTAGCTTTGCTCAAATGGACCATCACATAGTCACCCACCTTGAACTGAACTTCTCTCCTTTTCTCATCCACTTTGGCTTTCAGTTTTTGAGTGGATTCAAGTATGGCCTTCTTAACCTATTCTTGAACTTCCTTGATGGTTTGAGTGAAGTCTTCTGGTTGCCCACTCTTCATTTCCAAACTACCAAGGTCTCTCAACTCACATACTCCTCTTGGATGTCTGCCATAGACAACCTCAAAAGGACTTCTACCAGTGGTTCTATTCACACTATCATTATATGCATACTCTGCTTAAGAAATGATTAGGTCCCATGTTTGGCCATACTCCTTAGTCAAACACCTCAACAAGTTACCTAACACCCTATTGATGACTTCAGTCTGACCATTTGTTTGTGGATGGTAAGCTAAACTAAATGACAAGTTGGTTCTTAGTCTCCTCCATAATGTTTGCCAAAAATGACCCATGAACTTGTTGTCCCTGTCTGAAACAATGCTTAAAGGGATTCCATGAATCCTAACAATCTCTTTGAAGAAGAGATTTGCAACATAGCTTGCATCATGTGTAGTCTTACATGGGATAAAATGACTCATCTTGGAAAATCTTACTACCACATAGATGTTGTCCATACCTATTTTTGTCTTGGGAATTCCTACTACAAAGTCCATGCTTATACATTCCCAAGGTCTGTTAGGGACCGGTAATGGTTGATATAAACCGACATTGCTTGATCCACCTTTGGCTCTTTGGCATACACCACACTGCTTGTAACATCCTAAAATTGTGACACTTGCAATTTCGACTGCATTTGGGTCTTCATGATGGCAACGCAACACTGAACCTGAATGGAGACCCCAAAACTTGTTCATGACACTGAAAACTGCATTTTTCTACACCTTGGCATGATCCCTCCTTGCACCCTGTTGTCCTGGGAGGTGGGACAATGGTGCCCAGCGCCCTGGTCCTTTAGGACTAGGGTGCCCAGTGCCCTGGTCCCTGGCCCTATTTTGGGCCCGGTCTCTTTTGGGCCTCGGGTCTTTATGTTTGCAATTCGGGAAGTATATAAACTACATTTCCTCTCCCATTTGGAAGAGGAAGGACATAGGTGTGCAAGACGTGGAAGTGATATTAAAACACTCAAACATTCAAGCATTCAAGAATTCAAGCATTCCTTCAAGCAATTGAGCATTCTAAGTCTCCATTCAAGGCTAAGTGTTGCATTCAAGACAAGGATTCAACCATTGAAGAGGAGATCACATACAACTTATAGCATACAACAACATTTACACCTTTGCATGTAAGAATACAGATATTCTTACAACAAGGTATCAGTACTTGTTTACATTACAATCATTTACATTTACAGCATTCTCATTTCTTGGTTAATTCCAAAACTGGGGTTTGACCTAAGGGCAAACCCCTAATCCCTAACCCCCCAATCATCCTCTCTTTTCTGTGTGTAGGTTGCAGGTACGCAGCTGTAATTGAAGATCTGGAATCCTTGTGCAGAGACGAACAGATCCCTCTTCGTTTCGCATATTTTTCGGAGGACCATGTGCACGCCGGGCGCCATCGTCCTGTCAACTTTTGCTCAAATTTGCAGGGCAGCATCGTCTCGACAATTTACTGCTAATTCCAGGTCTGCAGCTTCATCCTATATTCCTATCTCTGTTTATAAGTGAATCTTTCTCACTTTACATGCATTCCTAGCTCAATCCTTCTATCTACATTCTTTACAAAAGAGGGTAGCCTTGCTGTCACAACCCTTGAAACTCATTTAGAATCCAATCTTGCATTGTGTGGGATTGGATCTTGTGGGTTTCAACCCCTCTTTTGAATGTAAAGTCTCCCCTAAGTGAAAACTATCAACCCTAGTGACCTCCTTTCTCTCTCCTTAGAGTGGTGGGGGGAACACTTAGGGTTCAATCGCGATTTTCTGCTTTACATTTTGGTGAACCCGACGTGAACATCCTTTCTGATTATTCATGGTTAGATCTGAAAATTGGATGCCTTGATTACATTTCCATGTTTGATCTTTTGCAAATTTTAGAGGTTAATTACATGAAAACCCTAAATTTTCTTTTTTGAGGTTGCGAAATGTCTAAATGTTAATGCTTGTTTCAGATCTACCCTTCTATTGAAAATTATCAATTCATATTTGTGCTTTAATTCTGAAAATTAAGTGGTTAAGTGTCAAAACCCTAATTTTTAAAACCCTCTTGATTCAACCTTTGACCGATGATTTCACTGATCAAAACATCTCCAAATCAGCTGTAACTTTGGATTCCGCAACAAAATCATAATATCTTTCATCCCTGAAAATTTGGAAAAAAGTTGCAAGGACTGTGTGCACCCCGAGCGCCATTGTCCCCGACATTTTTTTCGAAATTTCAGGAGCTAGATCTTACTGTATTTTTCTGCTAAAATCCAGAATCTTGGCTGATTTCATCAATTCTAACACTTTCAGAATTAAAGTCAAAGTTGGTTTAGTGATTGCTTGGATTAAGGCTTCTAATCATTCAAAAATTGTTGAAATTGAAATTTTGTGTCAAAATTGTGTTTCTTACTGTCCTAAATCTGAAAAGTGTGTTGGCATTCATTCGAAATTTCAGTGCTTTATTCAAATTCTTGCAATTTGTGACTTTTGAAATTAAGTGTTTAATTGCAACAACTTTGATTTCCGCTTTCAAAATTGAATTTTGCGTGAAATTGAGTCAACTTTTAAATTTCAAAGCTTGCATTGCTCTTAGTATTCCCTCTAAAATCATAAAATTCAAAGTTTCAGTTTCCATCTCTTTTTCAAAATTCAAATTTTGCATTTTTCAACAATCTGGGTAGGATTCAATTTTGAGATTGCAACTTTAATTTGGCCTTTCTACAGATTGTAAAATCACTCAATTTTTTCAGATTAGCTTTAAAATCATCATAACTTTCATCCCTGAAAATTTTGAAAAAAGTTGCGAGGACCGCGTGCACGTCGTTCGCCACGGTCCCTGACTTTTTTTCTGAAAATTCGGGAGATTGTCATGATTGCATTTAACAGCCTAAATCTAGGAGATTGGCTGATTTTATTGAAATTTGCTACCTCTAAATTCAAAATCTTCTCTCCCTCTCTAGTGCATGAGTTTTACAACAATAAGCCCTACTTACACTATTCCCGTTAGACGAAGCATTAGAATTAAGTCTTTCCAAAGTTTAATTACTGAGGAGATGGAACCTAATTTGAATAGCCTTTTTAACGAGGACATGGGTAATTCCTCTAATCCTCCTAATGATGAAGAAGCTCTCCATGAGGTTTCTGTAGAACAACTTTCGAAATTGGATAACCAATTTGATGATTTTCAACAATGGATGTCTCAAGAATACCCTGATAGTCAAGCTCTTTCATTAATTGAGGGTCTAAAACGTATGGTTCAAAGTGATAAGAATGGAATTGATATTTTGCATGGTATTGCACACATTGTGGATTCAAATGTGATGCCTATGAAGAGTTGTGCCGAAACTTTAGGTTATACACAACCTCCCACTCAAGTCAATCATTCTATTCTGTTGACAACTTCTATTGCTAGCATACCTACCTTTACATCAAACATAATGACTACTTCTATACAAGACATTCCACCTATGATCACCACTCATGGGGGCAATCCTTCTTCTTCAATTAACCCTCTTCCTTCATTCAATCCAACTTCTTCATTCATTACTTCAATAAGTGTTCCTATTACATCTCCACAAATGAACATGACGCAAGGGGGCAATTCATTCAACCATTCCATTCCTCCTTGTAGTGCTCCTCTTTTCCAACCATCTCCTATGACTAACTATCATAGTGTCCCACCACCTTACTCTCAATCAATACCTTCTTTCAATAACATAATACCTCCATCACAATCTAACACGTCTAATATGAACTCTTTGACTGAAGTGACCATTAACAATCTTGCACAAACTGTCTCTTCTTTACAACAACAAATTGTCTCTATGAATCAATCTAAGTTTAGTGTGCCCACATTTGATGTTGCGAGCCCACTTTCTCTTGACATTGTTCGAGCTATCCCTCCTAAGCATGTTGAAATCCCGCATTTGGAGCTTTATAATGGTAAAGGTGATCCTCTAATGCATGTTAATACTTTTCAAACAATATGTACCGATTTTGCTTATGACCAAAGGTTGCTTGCAAAACTATTTACTAGGACATTAAGAGATAAAGCCCTACAATGGTATTGCTCGTTGCCCTCTTATTCTATTACTTCTTTGGAACAACTTGCAAATGCTTTTATTCAACAATTTCAAAACAATATAAGTCCTAAAGTTACTTTGATTGATTTAATGCATTGTAAACAAGATGTTAAAGAAAAAGTGACTGATTTCATTGGTAGATATAAGCATTTGTATGCTCAAATCTCTTTTCCAGTGCCTGACAATGATATTCAAAGAATCTTTATTTCTAATTTACAAAAGGATATTAGAGAAAAACTTTTGTTTTCTGAGTTTACTTCTTTCCAACAGTTGTGTGCAACTCTTCACAATTATCAACTGACTGTGAGTCAAATGGAACAAGCAAATCCTATGGCTCCGAGTGATAAGGGTGATAGTAGTCAACAACCATTTGGAAATTTTAAACCAAACAGAGAGTCCGTTAAGTTCAATGAAAACATCATCAACAACAATGTGAATGCAGCATCAGGTGTGCCTCCTATTTCTAAGTTTTTCAAGAAAGAAAGAAAGTTTACTCCTTTGAATGAATCATTGCATAGTATTATGAATAAGTTATTGGAACAAAATGTGCTTACTCTCCCTCCTATAAAGCAAATAGATCCTGCAAAGATTAATTCACCCTATTTTGATAACAAATCTTTTTGTCAATTTCATCGTCAACCTGGGCATGATACTGAAAAATGTTTTGCTTTAAAGGGTAAAATTCAAGATTTGATTGATAATAATACTATCTCTGTTTCTGGTATGAATGATAAAGGCAACACATCTGTAGCTCCTCCTAACCAAAATCTTAAGATTTTTACTGATCCATTACCTTCTCATACCTCTAAGGTGATTGAGACTAATGATTCCTCTTTCTCATCTGATGGTCTTGTGTCTATGACTCCGAATGTGATTAACTTTGTAGAGCAGCAAGAAAACCCTAAAGAACCTTCCATCACATTTGATTCTAGTGAAACTATTAGGGCACCTGATGGTCCTTTATACATAGTTACAAAAGTCAATAATACACCTTGATGTGAAGTGCTTATTGATTCTTCTTGCATGGTTAATGTTATTACTGAAGAATTTCTCTTTACTTTACAATTGAATCAAGTGATCTATGACAAAACAGATGTGATTGTGAAATTATTTGATGCATTTTCTTCTCCTGCAATTGGTTCTATTACATTACCTATTGAGGTCCATAACAAATCCCTTGATGTGAACTTTGCTATTATTCCTTCATCCTAACAATTTCGTGTGAAGCTAGGCTATCCTTGGCTATCTTCCATGAAAGCTATTGCTTCTCCTATTCATAAATGTTTGAAATTTCCCCATAATGGTGAAGTTGTTACTGTCAATCATAGTCTCTTTAAACCAGCTCAAAGAACTTCTAGCGTTCCTATTGATTATTTTTGGCCTAAACAATTCCAATCTCTTCCTCTGCGAAGTGATCATCTTTTCAAATCTTATCAAAAGTGGAAAATAGATATGATCCTATCTCTAAGTGAACCTAGAACACCCAAACTTGATATTCCTATCATTCTTGAGAAGGAAGTTCTTCCTTTGAAAGATAAAACTAATGTCTTTCCTCAAGAAGATTCCCAACCCATTCCTATGGATGTGACTATGTCTATGTCTAATAAACTTTCTAAAAGTAGGCCTATACCTCCTCATCATGATGGACTTGGTCTCCTTCCTAAACCAAATATTCCTCCTTTATATGGAGCAGTTCCTCCTCCTTCCTTTTATAAAGAGAAGAGACCTTCCTCTTCTCCTATTATCCAACCTAAGAAACCACAACCTAAACACCCAAGTGATAAGGATGAGAACATTCCTCCTCCTCAATCTTCTCCACTTCCTACTAAGACTAGACAAAATCGTTCTGCGCATGAACGTCGACGAAAGCATCGTCTTAGAGCTCAGGCAGCTGCTTCTCAAACTTTGCAATCTCCAAAAACACCTTTAGCTAGTATTCTTCCATTTTCTCCTCAGCCGAAAATTGAGCCAAAATCTCCTAAACATAAGATGCATGATGGTTTTGATCCTGTGTGAGTTAAAGATCCTATTTTTCTAAATCTTGATGATGATATAGATGAAAATGTTATTCATGATGAAAATGTTACTTCTCTTGCTTCTGATAGTGAATATGAATTTGTTGATATTGATAACCATTTATCTAACGAATTTTCTAAAGCACTTATCCTAGCTCCTAGACAAGAACAACGTGGCTTGGAACATGAACATAGCCCTTGTTTGGATCTTGTGATAGCTCCATTTGCTGTGTTGAATGTTCCTCCTCTAGCGTGTTTCCTGCCTTCCCAAAATATTGATCAGCAAGATTGGGGGGTGGATGACGTGCTAGACTAGTTTCATTAGCATAGCAGACTCTCTCCTCCTCTCTTTTGTTACTTCTTCTATGTGTTATTCTCATTCTTCTATTTGCTATCCTTAGTGTTGTCTACTTGAGGACGATGCAAAGCATTGAGATCTCTTTTGGTCTCTGTCATGTTGACTCAAAAGACACATGTGTTCCCTTCTTCTAGGTGACCCTCCTTGATTGGGGAATGAAGAACAATTATGCATACATACATATGATATACATGAATTATCATACAGCATACTGACCCCGAGGAAAGCGAAGTCACCTCGTGCTTTGTGTTTTGTGTCTATTATCCTTGGGTTTATCTCACACTTGGGGGCTAAATCTTTGTGATAATGTGCTCCTTTCCCTTCTCATTTCTTATGTATATCACTACCTTAAAGCAATCACCCCTGTTGAGGCATGTGCAATCACTTTAACGTAGGGGGGCATACACCCCATCTATCCCTTCAGGATACTTGAAAATTTCTTGGCGAACTTAGCTTTGCCTTGAAAATTTTTGGTATTTCTCTTGCATGACTCATAGTGAGGGAACCTTACTACTGACAGTCATGGTTCTCCCTCGTGATCTTCCCTTTTACTTTGTCAATCAAAGTTGTAAGATCCTTAGTCCACTGGGGGCTTGGTGTGTCTTGCCTCCTTGATGTGGTGAAAGTCTTTCAATGTTGTTTCCTTGTACTTAATCGGAAGTATGGGCGTACGCTTATACTCTTGCTAAAGTGGGGACTAAATGTAATGTCCTAAAATTGTGACACTTGCAATTTCAACTGCATTTGGGTCTTCACAATGGCGACGCAACACTGAACCTGAATGGAGACCCCGAAACTTGTTCATGACACCAAAAACTGCATTTTTCTGCACCTTGGCATGATCCCTCCTTGCACCCTGTTTTCCTGGGAGGTGGGACCATGGTGCCCAGCGCCCTGGTCCTTCAGGACTAGGGTGCCCAGCACCCTAGTCCCCCAGGACCATGGTACCCAGCGCCCTGGTCCCTGGCCCTATTTTGGGCCCGGTCTCTTTTGGGCCTCGGGTCTTTATGTTTGCAATTCGGGAAATAATGTTTCCTGGTCGGCCTAAGGTCGAAAAAATTAGTCTATCAACAAGTATATAAACTACATTTCCTCTCCCATTTGGAAGAGGAAGGACATAGGTGTGCAAGACATGGAAGTGATATTAAAACACTCAAACATTCAAGAATTCAAGCATTCAAGCATTCAAGCATTCCTTCAAGCAATTGAGCATTCTAAGTCTCCATTCAAGGCTAAGTGTTGCATTCAAGACAAGGATTCAACCATTAAAGAGGAGATCACATACAACTTACAATATACAACAACATTTACACCTTCGCATGTAAGAATACAGACATTCTTACAACAAGGTATCAGTACTTGTTTACATTACAATCATTTACATTTACAGCATTCTCATTTCTTGGTTAATTCCAAAACTGGGGTTTGACCTAAGGGCAAACCCCTAATCCCTAACCCCCCAATCGGCCTCTCTTTTCTGTGTGTAGGTTGCAGGTACGCGGCTATAATTGAAGATCTGGAATCCTTGTGCAGAGATGAACAGATCCCTCTTCGTTTCACGGATTTTTCGGAGGACCGTGTGCACGTCGGGCGCCATCGTTCCGTCAACTTTCACTCAAATTTGCAGGGCAACATCGTCTCAACATTTTACTACTAATTCCAGGTCCGCAGCTTCATCCTATATTCCTATCTCTATTTATAAGTGAATCTTTCTCACTTTACATGCATTCCTAGCTCAATCGTTCTATCTACATTCTTTACAAAAGAGGGTAGCCTTGCTGTCACAACCCTTGAAACTCATTTAGAATCCAATCTTGCATTGTGTGGGATTGGATCTTGTGGGTTTCAACCCTTTTTTTGAATGTAAAGTCTTCCCTAAGTGAAAACCGTCAACCCTAGTGACCTCCTTTCTCTCTCCTTGGAGTGGTGTGTGGAACACTTAGGGTTCGATCGTGATTTTCCGCTTTACACTGTTCTACATATCTTTTCACATCTCTTGGAAACTTAGGCCAATAGTAGTACCTCTGTACTAAGTCCAAAGTTTTTTTGACTCCAAAGTGTCCATTTAAACTACCTTTATGTTTCTCTTGGATGAGGTTCTCCCTCATGGATCCTCTAAGTACACACAATTGGTTACCCTTGAACAAGAGACCATTTTGGAGAGTGTAATTTGCATACTCACCATGGAAATTGTTCTCAAACTCTTTGCAAACCTTATAAGCTATTGAGAAGTCTTTATCTCCTTCATAGAGGTCTTTGAAACCTTCTATTCCTATGCTCTACAACTGTAACTCTTGAACTGTCAACAACTTCCTGCTCAATGCATCTGCCACCCTATTAAGTTGCCCCTTCTTATGCTTGATGGTGAAGGTGAAGGATTGGAGGTATTCCATCCATTTCAGATGCCTATTGCTTAGCTTCTCTTGAGTGTTTATGTAACTCAATGCCTGATTGTCTGTGAACACTACAAATTCTTTTGGAAGTAGGTAATGCCTCCATTTCTTTAGAGACTGCACTAATGCATACAACTCTAGGTCATAAGCTGAGTACTTTTTCTTTGCTTCATTAAGCTTCTCACTAAAAAATGTCACAGGTCTTCCCTCTTGACTCAACACACCACCTACTGCAACTCCACTTGCATCACACTCCAAAGTGAATAGCTTATCAAACGTAGGTAGGAGAAGGATAGGTTTTGTGGCTACTTCCTGTTTCAACAATTGAAATGCTTTGTCTGCCTACTCAGTCCATTTAAAACTTAGTTTTAAGACCTCCTTTAATGGTGTCAAGGACTGGTGCACATATGCCACTGAAATTCCTCACAAATTTCTTATAGAATTGAGCTAATCCATGGAAGCTTCTAACCTCAATCCCTCTTTTAGGTGCAAGACAATTCAAGATTGCCTCCACTTTGCTTGGATCCATCTTCAAGGTTCCCTTAGACACCACAAATCCTAAGTAAACCAGCTCTTGCTTCAAGAAGTCACACTTCTCTAGGTTGATGGATAGCTTCTCCTCATACAACCTCTCTAAAACTAACCTCAAATTCTCAAGGTGCTCTTCCTTGGTTCTGCTATAGATGAGAATGTCATCTAGGTACACTACCACAAATCTGCCTGTGAAATCCTTCAACACTTCATTCATCAACCTCATGAAGGTTCTTGGAGCATTAGTAAGCCCAAATGGCATCACAAGCCATTCATACAATCCATCTGTGGTTTTAAAAGCAGTCTTCCACTCATCACCCTCCTTAATTCTTATCTAGTGATAACCACTTTTAAGGTCAAGCTTAGTAAAATACATAGCCCCTCCTAAATAGTCCATTAGATCCTCTATTCTAGGAATAGGAAACCTATACCTTATGGTAATCCTATTGATTTCTCTTGATTCGGTGCATAGTCTCCACTTACCTCCTTTTTTGGATGCTAGCACTACTAGGACTGCACATTAGCTGATGCTCTTCTTAATCAGTCCTTGTTCCAATAACTCCTGCACTTGCCTTGCTACTTCCTTATTCTGATCAGGTGTGAGCTTATATACAGCCTTGTTAGGTAAGGATGCACTAGGAACAAAGTCTATTTGATGACTTATAGACCTTCTTGGTGGGAGTGTTGTAGGTGCTCCATCACTCACTATATCCTTATACTCTTGTAGCATTTACTTCATCTCCTTCGGTATTTATGCCTGCAGCTTGTCTACTTTCTCCTTTGGCTTCACAAAGATGGCACACTTCACTATCTCCTCCTCATGTAGCATATTTAAGAACTCTTTACCAGTAGCCATTAAAACACTAGGTATTTTTGAAGTGCCCTCTTCATCCTCTATCAAAGACTAGATCTTGAAGGTCTTGTTGTCCTTCTTGAATGATATGGAGTTCTCCTCTCCATCATAGATCACCTTCTTGTCAAATTATCAGGGTCTTCCTAGCAACAAGTGACATGCATCCATAGGTAACACATCACAAAGAATCTTATCATTATATCCTCCAATAGAAAACTCTACCCAAGTTTGTTCATTGACTGGCACACTCTGTCCTTTGTTCAACCAAGTCACTTTGTAAGGATTGGTGTGGGGTATTCTTATAAGTTTCAACTTCCTAACGGCCTCTTTTGAGATGATGTTGTCAGTTGAGCCTGTATCAACTATCACCTTGCACACTTTACGAAGAACTTTGCATCTCACCCTAAACAATGCTCTCCTATGTTTGGGTTCCTCCTTAACCGGTTGTCTGATCAAAATCCTATTGAACATCAGATTCTCACCAACTTCTGATTCAATCTGGTCCACATTCGGTGTCTTGCTACTTGAAGAGTCTTCTTGTGCATAAACAACCCTCTTTCCACTGTTTGATGAGGTAGGCTTCTCAGGGCATCTATATGCCGGGTGTCTCAATTGTCCATAATTGTAACACTTCATAGTTGCAAAATAGGAGTTACCTCTGTCGGTACCTCTACCCCTATTTGGACCACCTTGTGTACCTCTTCCTCTAGACTGTCCTCCTTTGAGATTGGTTTCACTACCATGCTTAGTCCACTTGGCTTCTCCTTGGTTCCTTGGCTCATTTGTCTTGCTTTGGTAACCACCTCGGTGATTCACTTGGTCTCTACCTTTGCCTCTACCCCTATTATTGGAGTCTCCTTTCCTTTTGTTCCTCTCTTCTACCTTGACAACAAGCTGATGACATTTCTGCATAGTAGTAGGAGTCCATAGGCTTATCTCCTCCTATATGTTCCACTTTAGGCCGCTTAGATACCTAGCCACCTTAATGGATTCATCTTCTTGAACTTTAGATCTAAGACATAGCTTTTGAAACTCTTTGGTGTAGGAGGCCACATCAAGATCCTTCTGCTTCAAACCCTATCTCTTTTTATGAAGTTGGACTTCATAATCCTCTGGTAAGTAGTTCTCCTTAATCTTACTCACCATAGCTTTCCAATTTGCAATAGGTAGCTTCCCCATGCTAACCCTTTCTTTTTGCAGGTACTTCCACCATGTTAAAGCTGCTCCCCTTAATCTTGATTTGGAAACTTTAACCTTCTGAGCCTCTATCACTCCTTCACACTCAAAGTGGTTTTCCATGCCCTCAATCCATTCCATAACAGTGTCTATGTCCATTCTTCCACTAAAATGTGCCAATCCTTCAAAAGCTTTGGTGTTCAAAGCCTTAATAGCCTTCACAAAAGGTTCTTCATTGAACAAGGGATCTGGTTCAGGAATTATCTCATCTATGTCTATAGTTCTCTTGACTTTACCCTTGGTGTCTTCATCCCAAGGTTCATGTGTTCTCTGATCCACCACTTCCTGTAGTTTATCCCTTATCTCACTCATTGCTGCTTCAAGGAGTCTATTTTTCTCCTTCTGTTCTTCCACCTCTCTAGCCAGCTCTGCATTAGTAACCATTCTTCTCTCCCCTACTGATTCACTAGTATATAGAGACATACATAGTCCAACAAGTCTTTTACTCGCTCTGATACCAATATGATGGGAATGGAGTTTAGGATAGACTAGCCTAGTCTATGCTCTTGGATCCTTTCCTTGGATCACCTAGTGTTCTCTACACACCCTAAGGCCTCTAGGACTCCCCTTGCTTGAGGAATCCCCTGACCTTGCCCAATCCACCCACCAATGAGTTGTTGTGTTGCTCCTAAGGTCTCACTTACTCATGAGACTTGACATCCCTTACTATGGCTAAGAAGGGCTAATCTTGTTCCACACCTTCCAAGGTCTTAACAAGGTTGTTTCAGGTCTATTTCAAGGTTGCTCCACCCATTTATGAGCCCCCAAGAGGTTTCAAGATTCCAACCCCTTACCGATTTCACAATTTGAGGTTTTTGCCTTCAAATAGGGCTACAAGGATTAGGACCAATTAGGTCTCCTAACCGGTCTTCTAGGGCTCCCTCTCACAAATGATGCACAACCAACCCTAACTCCCAAAATGGACTACCATTCAATTGGCAAGGGCTCAAGGATGTTCTAGGTTTTGGGCCTCCAAGTGGTCGTACAGTGCCTAGGGCGAATTTTGGGGTTTTAAGGGTTTTGTGAGGGTTTCTAGGGTCTGCCTGGGTCATAGTGAGTGCTTAGAGTTTAAGCCACCTTGTTTGGATTGGTGGAGGCTCCTCCTTCACACCAATGATTCTTCTAACACTTCTCTACACCTCCTCCAAAGGATGTATTCTCCTCTGTCCAACCTTGCTCTCCAAGACCTCTGCAATCTAACCTCTCCTAACCGAGCACTATCTAGTCTCACCTAGGAGTGGGTCTTTGCTTGGTATTCCTACATTTTTAAGGGCCCTTCTTGCTTGGGACTATAGTACAGGGTCTTCACTCTCATTCCCCATGGTTTCATGGTGTTTCCACAATGGGGAATGGAGTTAAGACTTCATTTACACAATCTTGTCCAAAACTGGATAGTAAGAAGATAGTTTACAGACTATTTACAAACACTTACAATCTGCAAATAAAAACCTAAACTAATTGCTTGAAATGAAAGTAGCTACACTAGGAAAAACATTCCACATAGATTTTGGCATTTCTCAATCCATTAATTTGCTTGTTTTCTTCTTTCAAACTGACTAGTAATAGTTTCACAGTCTCAGTCTGATCTTTCTGCTAGTGTCGTACAATCTCTAACATCCAACCCATGAATTTAGGGTTTGCAAGTATGTATACCACCTTTTCCTTGGTCTGTATGCTCAAACTAGGGTTTTCCACTCTAACCTAAAGAACTTGACATCATGGTGGAAAAGTTGCTTGACAACTTTTAAAAGTTGTCATGCAACTTTTGAGCAATTTTCCCAATGTTGCTTTTTATGACTCCTAGACCCACATTGGACCAACCTAAGGACACCGCCATGTTATAAAGGACCCCTAAACACTTCAAGGACACACATACCCTCCATTTTCAAGAAAATCACAATCTTGACTTATGACCCCTAAGATCTCCACTAGGACCCTAACTAGGACCTATGAGCACATGTCTCATTATTTTATGTACAATGGCTTCATAAGAAGCATAACACCAACAAAACAAGAAGGAGGGAGAGCTTGAAATGGTGCTCCTACACCATCCATCAAAGAACATATCCCATAATCCATGCATGTCATTGCTTTCCCTTGAAAGATTGACAATATGGGTGTCTTCTTCATGAATACTGTAGACACCTAAAATTGTCCAGTCTAATTAAATAAATATTTTATTTATTTAATTATCTAAGCCTAATTCTTATATTAATTAAATAAATCTTTATTTCTTTAATTAATTCATTTATCCTCTTCTAGCCTTATTTCTCATTTAAATAAATACATTTATTTATTTAAATTATCCTTTTCCTAAATTAAATAAATATTTTATTTATTTAATTGATCCTACTTCTTCTATTAATTAAATAAATATTTATTTAATTAATTAATTCATTAGCTTTTTCTACACATGACACATGTTATTCATCTCTTAATTCATACACTACCTACCCCTTTCATTATTTTGGTATTTCTTTTACCTACCCTCTAATCTTAACCGACCTCTCTTTTTACACCTCTCAATCTTATCCCTCCATTTCATATTGTGTCTTCTATTTAAGGACATGCCTTCTTCATTGTCAAACCCTAATCAATCATGCTAATGCCCTAATGATCATTTTTGACTACACTACGATCCTACTTGCAACCACATTCCGTTCTTTGTTGAGCTCTTGTGCATATAAAAATCTGAGAGCAAATATATCAAGCAAGATCAATGGAGATAGGAAGAATGGAGATCAAAACTCTATTGGACATGTGATGGTATAATATTTTTGATTTCATGTGATTTGCATTGTCTTAGGTAATCTTCATATGTTATGGTGGATCTTTGTTGTTGTTAGGCTAGGGTTTTTGTGGTTGGATTCATTTAGCCTTTCAATGTTGTTATTATTGTTATCCATTTTCACCATAAACATTTTGGCACACCCGGTGGGACATAAATTTTTCTTAGATCTATGTTTTTTGCAGATTTTTCTAACCCTATATTGCTATTTTGTAAAACAATTTGGAGAATAACCTTGTGCAGCTAGGGTTTTGGACACAAAATCAAGATCTTGGAGAGATTCGATCATATCTCACAAACAGCTAACAAATTTTGCACCAAATGTTTTTTGTAGGTTGAAGAAAGTATTAGGAACTCTCAATCCAAAATTTAGAATTTTTGGAGTACATTTTCATTTTCTAGGAATTTTTTATGATTTTTCATAAAAAATTAATTTTGAGAGCAAATGAGAGAATTTTTTGGATTTTCTTACATTTTTGGAAATCTCTCATAATTATACACAGGATCAGTTCTTTTTGAATTTAATTTTGATGCAAAATATTTCCCTAAAAATCGGATCTTTAAAAATTAGGGTTTTTCATTATTTTGATCAGATCTCACAAACGGCTTCGAATTTTGACATAAATTTTTTTGTGTAGGTCAGGAAAAGTATAAGAAAGATTAAATAAAAATTTTAGATTTTTTGGATCTACTTTTCATTTTATATGAATTTTTTATTATTTTTCATAAAAAATTAATTTTGAGAGAAAATTAGCAAATTTTTTGGATTTTCTTACATTTTTGGAAATCTCTCAAAATTATACACAAGATCTGTTATTTTTTATTTTAAATTTGATGCAAAAGTATTCTTCAAAAATCAGATCTTTGAAAATTAGGGTTTTGCATTATTTTACTCATATCTCATAAACTGCTTGGATTTGTTGTAGAAATTTTTTTTTGCAGGTTTGTAAGACCATAAAGACTCTCCAGTAAAAATTTTAGATTTTTTGGATTGATTTTGCATTTTATATGAATTTTTTATGATTTTTCATAAAAAATTAATTTTTGGAGCAAATTAGCAAATTTTTTGGATTTTCTTACATGTCTGGAAATCTCTTAAAATTTTACAAGTGGTATTTTTTTATGATAAATCAGGTCTTTGAATTGGTCAACAAAACACATTGTTGAAGGCCCCTATTTCACAAAGTCTTTTGGATCTAAAATTTACCTAACTTGTGTGCTTGCAGGAAGGGGTGATCATTTGAAACAATCCAAACTACTAATAAATCGTTGTTGTAGGTCCTTGGCAAGGGTTTTTGGATTTTTATTGTGTACCTTGTTTTCATAGACTAGCAAACACTTCAATTGGTGCACTAAAATTGAATCATTGTCTTTTGTGTCTTGAGCAATAGGCTCTTTTTGTTTAATCTTTAGAGGGCCTGTCTTCCCGTGTGGTCATTAGGACTACTAGTGAGAAGAGAACGACCCAAGTAGTAGCGAGGAAAACCCACCTCATCCAAACCACTATAAACAAATGTATTCATGGTGAAAACTATGGATAACGTGTGCTGATTAGTTCATACCGATACTATGTCTCCCCATAAACCCATTTGATCAAATTTATTTGATCATTTGTAGGGCGTAACCCCTACCGGCTGGGAACCTTCTGTATTTACAGAGCTGAAAGTGCCGCATGTATGGCCACACGAGCAGATGCCCTTACTAGCACCTTTTTATTTTAGAAGCCCAAATCCTTCTAGTTGTTGGGGCAGGAGGTTGGACCTCTGGGAGCGGCCCACACACATACGGTTCTTAGTAGAGATACAAAGTTCACCATGGGGAGTTTTCATGGGGACTGATGCTTGGCTGACCCGAGAAGTGAGTGTCGAGGGTGGAGCCAGTGAGGTCAAGCATCTAAGTATCCGTTCTGAATAGCGTAGCCTCGGGGGTAAAACCCTATGTGGGATCAACAACTATTATCTTGGCCAGCCATAAGAATTGTGCTTCACTTATTTTAAACATTCAAGACCAAACAACAAAACATTATGTCTTTTGTGTCTTCAAGTGTATGCAAAACAACTTTACATCAAACAACACATTTTTCTTGGAGTCATTTTGAGTCTAAACACTTGCAAACATTGAGTCCTCATCAACATTGTGTCCTCTTGTCATGAAAAATAGTCAAACATTCAGATTTGGTCACAACTTCACAAATTGGAAAAATTTTACAGTCCAGCAAACAAAAGAAATCAGTTTCGAAATTCTTGAGCTTCCTAGGTTGTTTCTTCAGGTTTCATCTAGCATTCAACCTGTCTTTGGGTCTCACATAGTCCATCATTGCTTCACATCTCATTTTACATTCATACTTGTCTAAACTTGGGTCAAAAGGTCACTTGCTTGTCCTCATCATACTTTGTCAAAACACTACATACAACTACACTTTGCTAAGTGGTCCCTCATCAAGGTTTCTTACCTTTGGGTCTCATTTGGTCTTACTTAAAGTCAAGGTCAGCTTACCTCATCAAGAGAAACTATCATCTCTTTGGAAGTCACACCTACTCTACTACATATATATTTGGTCTTACACTTTGGACATTGCAAGTACACCTCAGATTCATTTACACTCCATACAACTCTTGGTCTTCCATACTCTTGCCATTTTTTCATCTAGTCTCTCACATCTTGGTCAATACCTAGTTCATGGTTGAAACCCGTCTTCAAAAATCTAGGAGAAAAGCTAAAGAAGCTCAAGAATCCACAAACATGAGTTCTTATGAGTATGACTATGATTTATTTTTCAATCCTGAGCACACTACATTACCTGACATGGATGTTTATAGAAACATTCCTAATGTGGAAAACGCAGACACTACAAACAACAATGCTACACACAATGACAATGTGGACAACTTTTCAATATAATCAGCAGATGTAGAAGAATCCATTATGAATCCCCATTTCAATAGATTGGTTGAAGAGATAATGAGGAGGGATAGACAATACTTCTTACACATGATGGCACAAAGTGGAGCCAAAATACCTCATGATTTTGACATGTCTCAACTTATGGAAAACTGACCCTCGCAACAAACTCACTCCAACATGGATCAAAGGAGACCTAATAGTGGAGGAAATAGAGGACCACATATGGTACCTGAATCACCATCAGCTTTGCTTCAAAAACCAGAAGTCCCACATACACATGCTCAAACATATGATACTTACCTTCGAAGACCATTATGGAAGTCTTATGCAGATAGATATGCTCAAGCTATGGATCAACCAAAACAATTGGACATTCAAAGGCATGCTCAAAAATTGGACACAAGGAAACCCCGTGTCAAATTTGGGGGCAACACAATAGAACATGACATGCCTGTAGAATATGGTATACATGCGCAAAATAGATATGGGGTTCCTCAACATGAAGCTATACCAAGTGCTCCATATATGCCGCATCAATATAGACCTCCTCCATATGAACATGTGTATGATCAATATCATCCATATATGCAATATGCCCCTCCTACAATGGGTGCCTCAAACATGGGGTATGCTTCAAGAAGTCGATCTCCACCTAAGAATAATTTGGAGCAACAAATCAAAGATTTACAAAAGAAAATGGAGGACATAAATACACCAAAACCAACATACACAATGAGAGACATATGTCCTTATCCATTTGACAAGAGCATTCCAATGCCTCCATTTTCTGCACACTTTGTGACGCCTAAATTTGATAAGTATAGAGGAAAAGGGGACCCCAAGGCACACATAAGACAATTTTTCACAGCTTGCATTGAGGTAGCGGCAGAAGAAACATATTTGATGATATTGTTCCCACAAAGCTTAGGCGATCAAGCTATGGAATGGTTCTCTCAACTACCACCTGGTATTAAGTCATGGGGTGACTTAGCAGAGGCATTTATTCAACATTTCTCCTACAATATAGAGACAGATATCTCAATCACTACTTTGTGCAATACTAAGCAAAAAGAAGGAGAATCTTTTGCATCATTTTTGCAAAGATGGAGAAATCTAGCTAGCAGATGCTCTTGTGAAATTCCACAGAAACAAATGGTAGAAATGTTCACTCAAAACGTTAACAAAGACATTGGCTATGATCTAAGGAAAGCTTGTTTGTCCACCTTCAAGGATGTTATTGAAAAGGGCTTAGCAACAGAAAAGGTCTTAATTGAACAAGGAGTCATTAAGATATTCAAGGAAAACAAAGATGACTTTAAAGGAAAAGACAAGCCAAGATTTTGGAATAAAAACAAAAACACAGTCAATGATGGTGTTGTTGATGCCAACATAGTGTGACCCAAATTCATCTTTTCGGGATCAAGTTCTACAAACAATCAAGTGAATACTCAAACAACTTCTAGATCACGAAGGAAGTATACCCCATTGGCAGAACCACTTGAATCAGTCTTCAAAAAGCTTGTGGCAAACAAAGTGATCACAGTTCCAAATTTTCCTCCATATGAACCAAAGGTCAAACCGAATTGGTGGAATGATGATGAGTATTGTGAATTTCATAAGAGCAAGGGTCACAAGACAGGTAATTGTCATCAACTGAAGAACATTATGCAAGATCTCATTGATAGAGGTGATATTGAGATTGAGGGACACTCATCCAATCAAGAACATGAAATGTTTAAAGAGCCATTCCCAAAGCATGACAAAGGAAAAGCCAAAGTCACAGATGATCAGGCCAACTATACTAGAGCACCTTATAACTATGATTCAACTATCAATCACATATCGATGGACAATCATGTCTCTACTATTATCATCAAGGACAAAACTCCTGAGCGTTCTACCCAGAGACCCAAGATTGTCCTAAGAGGTGTTGGATCTTCTTTCGAACATACCTCTGAATGTCAGGTTACAACCCATCGAGGTAAAATTACGTTGCCAGGTGCCTCCACTAAAAATACCACTTCTTCATCAACCAAACCTGAGTATGACCTTGTAGAACAGTTAGGGAAGACACCTGTGCTTATCTCAATCCTTGAGCTCTTATGCATATCTCCCGCTCATAAAGCTATTCTTGACAAAATCTTGAGAGACACCGCCGTTCCTACTGATCTGAACGTGGACCAGTTTCAAGCCATGGTGGGATACCTTTCCATTCCACATTCCCTTACATTCACAGAAGCCGATGACGCCTCCGTAAGTTAGCCACATAATGCACCATTACATATTCAAGCCTTCATACACAAACATAGAATCAAACGAGTCCTGATAGATGGAGGAGCTGGTCTAAACATTTGTACATTGAGCACAAATAAACAATTGGGATATTCTGACAAAGCTGTGAATGCTACAAACAAAATTACCATCAAGGCATATGATGATGAAGAGCGTTCATCCAAAGGCACAATCATTTTACCTCTCAGAGTTGGGCCAGTTACAAAGGATGTGGTTTGTCAAGTCCTTGATTTAGATCTCACATACAACATATTGCTAGGACGTCCATGGATTCATGAGATGAGAGCAATACCATCTACATATCATCGATGTATCAAGTTTCCGCACAATGGAGTTGAAGTGACCGTCAAAGCTGACCCAAATCCATTTATATATTGCAACAATCTGTGACCTCGATCAGAAATAACAATCCCAGTAAATCAAGAAGCTATTCCTTCATCGGCATATGTGGATCCAGAATCCTTGAAAGCTTCTACATCCAAACAAGCAGAGATCAAGGAAAAATTCAAGTTTAAAGACATGGGATGTGGTGAGTATATCTTTCATGTTGATCGACTCCCACTATCTGCTAAGGTATTCAGTCAACAAGAACAAACTACAAACAATTTGCAATATCAAGGAATTGGGTGTGAACCACCTAGTGTTGTGGCTACTAAGTCTGAATGCAAATCTCCTCTAGTGGTGCAAGCAACTCTTGATATCAATAGTCCTAAGAGTGGTTCCAACAAAGAATCTATTGAGTATATCGCCAGCCCTCTTGAGAACTCCCATAGCCTGACCATTTCATCTACTCATTCCATTTCCACTCCACTTCCAGACTTGGATCAACAAGAATCACAAAAGCCCTTACTTATTGGGGATCAAAAATCAAGCCTTGAAAAGAAAAATTTAAAAGTCAAAACTAAAGAAAAGTCCTTTAGTCCAAATCAAAATCAAAAGCTATTGGACTTTGCAAAAATCAAGGTCAAGGATAAAAATCCTATGAAGCAAAAAGAGCAAGAGTTGATCTCCCCTAATATCAAAATAACTGGGGGCAAAAATTCTAAAATTTCAAGTCATAAAGCATACTTGTTGATCCTAAGTCTCCATCATGCTATCCTACTTTCACTTCTTTTCGCAATCATAAGCCTTCATCATTCATCCACTTGTTTCACACATTCATCCCTTTTTGGCGATACATCATGGACTTTTAATGGAGCTTCCTCGAAGGACTTTGCTATCAGTGATGCCCAATCTTCTTTAAGTGACACACATATGGGCAAACATAGTCCACACACTAGTAATTCTATCTTAGTTCCTTCATCAAGGAAGACAATCACTCAAGCTACACATCATTCAGTCAAGGAACATCACAGTTACAATTATAAAGTCAAGCCTCACAAATTTGAGGTAGGTGACTTGGTTCTCAGAGAAAACCCTAAAAATCAGCAAGACAGAGAGAAGAAGGGCAAGTTCGAACCAAATTGGCTTGGTCCTTACATCATCATAGCGGTATATGGATCTGGGGCATATCAGCTCTCAACTACAGAAGGTGAACCTTTGGAGGATCCTATCAACAGCATGCATCTTTGCAGATTTTACACATAGTTCTCCGGAATATCCTAAATTCAAAAATACAAAAAAATTATATAAACAAAAAATTCGTTACTTGGTGAAAACTTGGCAAACAGGCGCCTTGTGACACAAAAAAAAAATTGAAAAATCCAAAAAAAAGTAAAGAGAAATAATTTTGTCCAACGGTGAAAACCACTTTGGTGGCACCCTGGGCAAGTACCATGGTGAAAACTGGGTCACCAGCGCCATGCGTAGAGACATTGCTCCTCCCTCCTTCAGGATTCTCTTTTCCTTTCACTTTGCACACACTCACGACCAATTCATCCATAATAAACTTACCCATTCCCATCATGGCTTGTTATTGATCTACCCAAGATTGGTTAGCCATTCATAATAAACCCCCCTTTTCACTCCCTTTCCATCCATAATAAGTCAGATCTTATCTGTGGCTAAGGCAATTCCTACGTCTAGTAATGGGTGTGGAACTGAAAACATCACATGTTTCGAGGAGTATAGTTTCTTCTAGCTTCCTTCAGTCTATCTACGCACAATCCGCAATAAAGCAACATTTGCATCACAGATCCGCAATAAAGTTTTGTCTTCTCCACAATAAAGTATCAGTTTCATGGATTCAGTCAGTTTCAGATGAGACAGCAGCAACAATGGGCTTCAACAAATCAAATCTTTCAACAAACTCAGACAACATTATGGTTTAGTGCTATCTATCCATTTTGTGAAAGTGAACATTGTGACCACAATCAAATAAGACTTATACAAGTGACAAGAGACACTAAACTTGAGGACTACAGTGGATGTTGGTGTCGAATCTTGGTTTTCTTTTGATTTTATCTTTTGGTGACATGTCTTTTAGCTTTTCCGGGATGTCTTTGACTAGAGATTCTATCTCCAGGATGTCTTTGACTAGAAAGGCGAGGATGGGGTATCGTCACCTATTTGCATTTGCTGTCTGTGGATTGTCTTTTAGTAATGCTATGACTTGTCCGAGGATATGAGGACACTATGAGTCTAGTATGAGCTGGGGCATTCCTTGTTTGTGACTGTCTTATCTCCATGCAAACAGGTACAATGACTTTCTGGGTCAAACATATGCCTCGATTGTCATAACCTATTTTGCCATAATAAAGCTCAATGATGATAATGCATAAGAAGCTCTTTCACTTTCATATCATTTGTCTTCCATCCCCCTTTCTTGATTGACTTCCATCGTCCTTCTGGAGTTCGCGTAGCCTGCTATCACATGACTAAGTATAATGACACACCAAAAATATTTGCATTTTATGTAGCTGCATCTGCATTACCACATATAAGCATTTCAAACATACATATAGATATCACAATTGCATCAAATCCTGCACACAACACTTGTTAGCACAATTTACATTTGCATTATCATATTCATCTGCATTACATACATTCACATTTGCATTGGCATAACATATAAAACATAAAAGAACAAAAATATATGTTGCATTGCATCATATACATATTTGCATCCATATCATAAGCATCACATAAAACATCTCATCACATAGGCACACATGCATATAGATGCCGCAAAGATGAATCATCTCATATATATATATATATATATATATATAATGTCATGATACAATGATGTCAAAATCATATGGCTACAAAATCACCCGCAAGTGTCTACAATACAAAAATGGTACAAATACTGATACAAGGGAGCCCTCTATGGCTATGATGAACTCCCTCCCTCGGAGCCGCCTGGCCTCGACGGAATTTGAGCCCTAGAAGGACCCGCTCCAGGATCACCCTGCCTGTCCCCCCTATCTGGTGGTGGTGGAGGACCCATGACCCCACCACTCGACGCCTGTCTCCTCCGGCTCCCTCCCGTAGCTGTCGCTGTCCGCAATGGTCTATGGAAGCTCCTCGCCCGTTGATCTACTGGCACGGCACCATAATACAGGTCCCTCTAGTAGGCAATCTCCTCTCCGACTCACAGGACATATGCGTAGCCTGCTCCTGCGTCCTCCGCCGCCTACCTCCCTGCCCTTAGTGTTGTCTTAGCCTCCGTGTAGCGCTGAATCGCCCGATCCCTCTCCCGCTCAGTATCCCTGAGCCTGATCCTGAGTCGGTCCCTCTCCCTCTCCAGATCCTAGATCTCATCTGCCTGGCCCTGGCAGATCTCCCTGAGCTCAATTAGCTCATCCTCCTCTGGATCCCCACCCTCTGCCTCTACCTGTGGATCTCCCTCTGCAGGTGCCTACCCCTGTGCCTGTCCCTGTGCCTGTACTGGTGCCTGAACAGGTACCTATCTCGGTACATGTCTAGGTCCCTGTACCTATCTCTGTCCCTGCTCCTGTGCCTGTACTGGCACCTGTCCCTGTACCTGTCCCTGTCTCTGTCCCTGTGCTCTAGGACCCTGTGCTGCTGGTACCTGTAGGGGCAATCCACCGCGACCCCTCACCACCTGGGTCTGTCCCTCCTGTCCACCCTCCCTTCAAGGTGCCACCCTCCTCTCCCCAACTACTCCCCTCCGCCTCCGTCGGCCTCGACCCCCATCACCCCCACCATCATCATCATCATCTCCTCCTCCATCTCCCTCCAGTAGCTCTCTTGGATCTGTCAATCGAGGGAATGGATGCTCGGTCCAATATGCTGCATACTCTGCATCCATCCCGGCATCCTCGATCTCTGGCCACATATCCCAGGGTAGGGGCACCATCTCTGCCAGCTGTGTTAGCGCCTGATCATATGACAATAAAGGCCCGAACTACGCCTGATCCCTAACTGTACGGGCATACATACTCGAGCCTCGTGGCATCCTTTGGATCCTGCCATACTGCCTGCATACTCTATCCACCAGCTGTCTCTCCATTATATAGGACATCTGCCCAATCAAATACCTGCTCCGGAAGGTGTAAGGCAGCTCCACTGCGTCATCCTCCCACTCCTCACATCCCAGATACGACCTCCAGATGACTACGTCAATGTCATCTATCACTTGCCGCCAATGCTCTAACCTGCCAATCCGAGGCTATGAAGTGATCATGTCATACAGATGAACAAAACTCCGTCCATGACCTCTATCTCTGAAATGTATCAGTCGTGTAATAGGCAAATACTCGTATGCCCAAACCTGCAGTAGTGTCACTCCACAGCCTAGTCCCACTGATCCATGGTATACAAACTAGTGAAGCTCATAATATAGGTGGGCCAACACACATGGACCCCATGCATATCTGGTGTGTTGCGTCACCAATGTCTCCAGTGCTCCTCCCCAGCCCACTGCCAACCCCCGTGTCGCCCTGTCCGGACATAGGAACCCACTGATAGCTCCTCCGATCACAGCTGGCAAGGCTAACCCTGTCGCGGTCATGGTGTCCCATGCCACATGTCCTGCTCTCATCTCTAGGCTGGGATCCTGAAACACCCATCTCAAAGCCTCTCTGTCTCCATCACGATCATATGGAATCAAATCTCCATCAATCAGTATATGCAGAATCCTGTAAACATCCTCAAGGGTGACTGTCATCTCCCCCATCAGTAAATGAAAAGTGCATGTCTCTGAATGCCATCTCTCACCCAGCGCAGTCAGCAAACCCATGTTTGCCCGAAACTCAGGCACATATAGCATGTGTCTCAAACCCATCTCCTCGATGGCTTCTCTATCCTGAAATGACAACTCCAGTCGCAACCTCTGTGTCGACGGGAATCTCTCCCGTGACTCTAACATAGGCAAATACTCCTGCAGTCAAGAACATCAATCATGTCAGTCATTGTGGCATTCACTGTTTATCACAAAATGCTACCTTTTATCTAAATGCATATGGTTATCTATCTCAATGACACTCACTGTTCATCACAAAGTGTTGCTATCTATCCTAGTAGTGCTCCCTGTTCATCACAAAGTACTACGTGTGTGACATTCCCTATTCATCACAAAGTGTTACTCACATCTTGCACTCCCTGTTCATCACAAAGTGCTGCTCATACTTTGGGTACTCCCTGTTCATCACAAAGTGCCTTGATCTATCCTAGTCTTCCTAGAGGACCTTCTTGAGTGTATCCTCTTAGCAGCTTATCCAATCAACAACGTATGTTCATCACAGAACTGCCGATTTGACCTAAAAGACAAAACCTTGCATTTTTCGGACATAAACACGTTTCTAACTCACAAATGCGCCTATAGACTGCACAAGCGCGCCTAAACAACACAGACGCACCTTTTTGACATAAACGTGCCTACATTGTTCAAAAACGCGACTTTGCAACATAAACACCCCTGAAGGACGTAGACGCACCCGCATTTGGTACAAACGCGGTTCCAGGCACAGATGTGCCTGGCACCGACACAGACGCGCCTGTCGGATACAGACGCACCTGGCACCGACGTAGATGCGGTTTCCCAGTTTTTGCATTTTTTGCACCCTACTTCTAAGTGCATTTATTGCTCTATTCGACATGTATTAATGACAAAAGCAAATGCATCAAATTACGAGGAGGTTTGGTGGTACTTACCGGCTCTCCTGCCTCTGCTAGTCTCTGAAATCGGCGAACGTGGTCGAATCTATGTACGAAAGCCATCGCTGCCGACTGCTGCTGCTCTTTTCTCGCTTTGCACTTTGATCTCGTGAAGGTGTAGATGACAATGAGGATGTCTTTTCCCTTGTGGTCTATCTTATAGCCTACCCTAGCCTTGGCCTTCATTTCCCGAGTCAGTCTTCTTCATCCCGTGACTTTGTCACTTTATTCGGTCAATCCATTCTAGCCTTTCTTTCTTATCGAGAGATTGTCTGCAATCTTTTCAAACAAAATCATCCAATCTCTCAAGGGGGCATATTATTCCCATTCTGGGGCAACTCTGTATCAGTTCATCTTATCTTCTTTGAAACAACGCGACAAGCCGCATTGTCTCAAAGAGGGGCAAAATGTAGACACCTAAAATTGTCCAGTCTAATTAAATAAATATTTTATTTATTTAATTATCTAAGCCTAATTCTTCTATTAATTAAATAAATCTTTATTTATTTAATTAATTCATTTATCCTCTTCTAGCCTTATTTCTCATTTAAATAAATACATTTATTTATTTAAATTATCCTTTTCCTAAATTAAATAAATATTTTATTTTTTTAATTGATCCTACTTCTTCTATTAATTAAATAAATCTTTATTTATTTAATTAATTCATTAGCTTTTTCTACACATGACACATGTCATTCATCTCTTAATTCATACACTACCTACCCCTTTCATTATTTTGGTATTTCTTTTACCTACCCTCTAATCTTAGCCGACCTCTCTTTTTACACCCCTCAATCTTATCCCTCCATTTCATATTATGTCTTCTATTTAAGGAGATGCCTTCTTCATTGTCAAACCCTAATCAATCATGCTAATGCCCTAATGATCATTTTTTACTACACTACGATCCTACTTGCAACCACATTCCGTTCTTTGTTGAGCTCTTGTGCATATAAAAATCTGAGAGCAAATATATCAAGCAAGATCAATGGAGATAGGAAGAATGGAGATCAAAACCCTATTGGACATGTGATGGTATAATATTTGTGATTTCATGTGATTTGCATTGTCTTAGGTAATCTTCATATGTTATGGTGGATCTTTGTTGTTGTTAGGCTAGGGTTTTTGTGGTTGGATTCATTTAGCCTTTCAATATTGTTATTATTGTTATCCATTTTCACCATAAACAAATACAATATGTACCAAGGCTGGTACCATTGACCTTATCAATGGGATCGAACTGAAATGCATTTTCCCACTCATCAAGTAGGCAATCAAGGACCTCTTCCAATAGAGTTGCAGGTTCTCTAGCTGAAACTTATTCTTTCTCCTCATGGAGGGTGCAATCCATATTGGTAGGGCTTGGTGCATAGGATTCAATGTGATCCTTGGCAATAGGCTCAGTCTTGATGGTATCTTTTGTACCATTCCTTGTTCTAAACAACATATGAGACCAATCAGAAGATAGGTAACCACCTATCTTAACAGTGAATTCCCTAGATAGACAAATAGAAAAGTGGGTTGGGAGGTTAATGACTGAAATATATTGCAACACACTGCAACCCAGGTAGGCATGCAAGGTCAAATTTAGGTCGTTAATGACCCCCACAATCTGAACTGGGGTGTCATAAATTTACACAACCCCTCTTGATATAGGCTCATATTTGATATCTAGGCAGTCGGCTACTCCCATAGGCATAACTGAACTGCTAGCCCCACTATCTATCATACAATTATGAACTAGATTACTGATTTTCTTGAATTTTCTACCTCTAAAGGCTGCACTAAATTTGTAGGAGTCAAAGAGCTGCAAGCTTTTGATGTCACCTCTATAACATTTATGTCCTTCAAGGCCTCTTGGAGTAGGTCTCTCTGATATGGGATAGAGAGTGCATCCCACATAGAAATTGAGGTTGGCCCTCTTCATTTGTTCAACAATGCTAAAGGGAATGACAACTATAGTAGTAACCTTTGTGGTAGCAAGGTCAAGCTTTTCCATTATAGAAGCCTTCGGCTACTCCCCTTTTTCACATTTTGAGTCAAATCTTTCTCTTTATTTGGAGCAATCACCTTATCAGATGTCTTTAGCATTGGAGCTTGTATGACAATTGCTAGAGCTTAGGCTCTCATAGAATTAGATGCATCACTACCCATCAAACTCTTCTTAGATCTAGTATTTTTTCCATATAGTCACTGTTAATTTGATTAATACCACAAAAGTTAGTCTCCTGCCAATTCATGAAAGAAGAATCTGCTTGTAGATGGTTTAGACAATCCCCAAATTATTATTGCCCTGAAGAAGTTGGCTCATTTTGTGACACGAAGGCTTGAGAAAACTCACCATTCAGACATGAGGTATGGTTATGTGGTTGATTGCATTGACTACATCGATCTTGTTCCTAAGCAAGATTGTTTTGCATTGGTTCCAATGCCTTTGAAGAAACTACAACTGAGGGATTTAGACTATTCAAGAATCTAGAATTACTCTATTGGTTTTTTCCTTGAAAGCTAGAGCTTTGGTGATATTTTTGATTTGATGTTTGGTAGGGTTTGTTTCCCTATGCTAGCTACCTTTTGATTGAAACTAGTTCATTCCAAAATCCCAGTATCATGGTCTTGATTTCTGACCTGAGCTCCTAAATCTCTGAAGATGGTGGAGTAGGTGCAAGAGTGAGCACTTGACTTGCTGATGCCACTGGTATGAGTGCCAAAGTAGGTTGTTGTGTAGGAGCCACTAGGAATAAGGGCATTGGAGGCATAGGAAACAATTTCTCAGCCATTATTAAACAATTTTATGCCCTTATGGCACTGTCATATGCTCCTGGTAGATTAACTCCTCCCATTGACTGATCATAGTAACAATGTCATTATTTAAAGCCCTAAGGAAGTATAAGAATGCATGGTTGGAAGATGGCTTGATCAACATTGGGATCCTATCCCAAGTCTTCTGAAATCTATAGTTGAAGTCTCCCATGAGTTCATGAGGCGCTCTTTTAATAGTTATTAGCTACTCAACCAGTGACAAATGGTCACTTTTATCTTCAAAATGTTTACACAACCTCTCTCCTAATTCATCCCAATTATGAATGGATCCAGAGGCTAAACCCCTATGCCATTGTAGGGATTTTTCTTTGAATGATGAGGCAAGGAGCCTCACTGCCATATTATCATTTGTCACATCAAACACCGTGTAGATGCTTGCAACATCTTGAATGTGTTCAATAAGGGTAGCAGAGGTTATTCCAGTAAAAAATGCTATGTATTTTAGGGATTTTATTGGAATGTCATCCTTTTGAGATAATACCAAAGGGATGCCACCATTAAAGGTGACAAATGTATGTGCTCTAGGGACTTCCATTGAAAATAGTAGCCTATTGATATGAATGGAAGGGTCTTTAGGCTATGATAATATTATGAATGGAGGGGTAGAATGTGATATTAGGGGTGTATATGCTTCTGCTTGAGTTCCCATAATAGGTGATAAGGAATGCCTGCCCTCTCTTCTTCTAGAATCTGAATATGAAAGCTGAATGTATTGGAAATTATCTCTAGAAGATGCTCTGGTTTAAGTTCTTGGCATGAAAGCGGTAGCTGGTCATCACCACAAGATCGAATTTGTTCCTCAAAGTTGCCAAGTGTTGAATGTGATTACCTCCAAGGTCTAGATTGCTAGGAGTAGCACTAAATCCTTAGCAAATGTATTGAAATGTGTGTCCAACAGAGCACGTCAGAAACTGTTGTCACAAAAAATTTCCCGCTTGATGAACAACCTTGATCATCGACCCTATGACACATTGAAACAACCTCCAAGTGTGGGACCTTGCATAAGGTGAGGCTGAGTCTCTGAAGAAGGTCGGCTTCCTTTCCAATCTAAATGCAAGTGTTGGTCTAACCCAACACATATAAATCTATTCTACTGATTTTGAGGGGGGGGGGAAGGGGAAGAAGGAATTATTGACAGGGGAAAAGAGGTTTTCACCTAGATTGAAGTTTGATCTTTCCTATCTATAGATGCACAAAACACTAATAAAACCACCCAAAGGATGTAGAAGTTTCTACCTTAACCAGCTCCCTATTGTATGAGTGAAGGTTGCAATTCTTGTAAGATGGCAAGGGGAATTAATTTAGTTCATAGATGACATCTACAATGGGATCAACACAATCACCTATGCTAAGGAAAACAAATTAAGATGTATTCAGACAAGGTAAGCAAATCACATAATCTAAACTGAAAGAAGGCAAAATAGGCTAATTTTTTTTTTACAGATGCAGAAAAACATAAGTTTCTCTAAAAGAAAAGGAAGAAGATCCCTGTACAAGGTTACAAAATTGCCCTTGTAGCTCAGGCATAACTCAAATTGAACTATAGTTATAAATCCTAAGCCTAGTAGGGTTAGGTTACAAAATATCAAAAAGAAAGATCAAGATAATAAATTGATCTGATTGCATGAATTACAGTCTGAAAAATATCCTCCACATCTGGGGAAAAACAAAATATCTGCAAATGAAGGGAATCCCCTGCACATGAAGTGTCTAAGTACACTTGTAGAGAAAAAAGTATTCAAAACACATTGAATAGCCATGGGAGGTGTCCAAAATAATCCTTAGGGTCACTTCTAGAGTAATGGTAAAATCTCTCAGCAGTTGGACTAAGACCAGATCAGATTTGGGGTGCCGACTAGGCTAAAAATTTGAATTTGACCACCTAATCAACAACAACACTGTGTAGAAAATTTAAATTCTCACCTGCCCTACAAGTTTGAATTTTGGCCCTCCAATCATGGAGGTCGCACAAAGATGGATGTGCAACATGATGCCACATAGCCCTCCATAGGGCTCAATTTTAGTTTAAAACACCAATGTTTGATCAGGTCTTAAGTTAAAATCCTCAGTTGCTATCGCACTATATCGACCTAGTCCTCCGGCATAGGATAGCAGGGAACATCAATCTCCTTGTGCATTTGTTACCTCAAGAGATCCCCTTGATCCTTCAAAATCCCTTGCAGAGTGGCAGGGAAAGGACTTCCTCTCATGCTACTCCAAGTCACATCTTTCCCTTGTTGAAACTCTCATAGGATAGCGGGGAAAGGCTTTACTTCTTTGTTCGGTCTAAGAAAAACTATGAAGCACCCATATTATCCTGTGTGCTCACAGCCAAATTTGGTAGTCATGAAAACCACTCCGGGCAAATTTATCATAGGCCAGACCCATCATCTCGCTGTCCCACAACCAAACCTAGTGGACTTCAAACCTTTGTGTGGTGGGAAAAATACTAAGCCCTAGGAAAAAAGTGAAAACCTTGGATCCAACCTACTGATAAAGAGTAAAATGGGGGAAACCGGCCCCGCATGACTGAAAAGCCTTAGCCAATACCCATTAACTGATTTGATCGATAGAAGCCGGTCAACTCAAAATTAGAAATTAGAGTCAGAGAAGGATAAAAAAGCTATAAAACCTTTAGGGTTTAGGGTTTTGTAGGAGGTTTTTTAGCCAATTTGTTTTGTCTTAGATCAGATCTTTTTCAGGGCTAAAGTTGACACAAAGTCTGTCAACAACTTCTTCACAATCTATGTTCTCTTCTTTTGAGTCTTGTGTTATACCACCTATTTTGATGGATAACAATTCACACATGACTTGGGAAGGGATCCATTGATTTGGGAATGCCACTTTCAATAACATATTATGTACCTTATTTATCTAATAATTTTCTTTCCATTTATCATATTACTCATGATGGAGCAAGGAAGACTTTGAATTTACACATGATTCACTTATCAATAGAGATTTTCATAGCAAAAAGATTATTTCTATTAGGATGGTTGATCATGCATCTCAATTCTTATAGTAATTAAAATAATTTATCATAATTATTTATTAATTGGGTCCTTCAATTACTTTTTCACTTAAGCTAAACTTAGGTGCTTTTTTCCTTTAGAGTTTGTTTCCTAGCTTTAGTTCAAGTTGTAGTTGAGATTAATTTAGCTCCTTGTGTTTTTTATTTAATTCTCCTAATTTTAGGATTAGGGAATCTCTTTCTTTCTATAAAAGTAAGTAATTCATTCATTAATATAGAATTCTCAAGTTGTTATTGAGCATATAATCTTTGCTTGATCTCTTTTGTGTGACAAGTGTTTTGCTTGCAGATGAATCTTCACTCATTTAGTTGTATCATCAACTTCTTCATGGTATTAGAGCTTCAAATCTCTTAAGTCCCTATCCATATTTCAAAGGGATCCAACTTTAAACAAAAATTTTGGTGCGCTTGGATTCAATCTGGCCTCACCATTGTATCCAAAATGGCCAAAAACATAAAGATCGACTGTGTATTTCCCAAAATCTATGAAATTGAAAAAAAAATTGGTGGTAGGCTCTTTTCATTGAGATCCATGCCAATTTGCTATAATTTATCACATGCCTTTTTTAATATATTTTGGGGGCCCATATAAACTAAGGAGTATCAATTTTTAATTCATGCATGTGAGTTGGCATCTTTGTGGGATTCCAAGGAAGATTATAGTATACTTTTGAGGCCTAAGGAATATTCTAGTAGCCCAAAGCACATTCTAACAACTAACATCTTTTTCGAGCATTTAGACTACTCAAGGGAATATCTTGTGATAACATCAGCATGCACCCCTTAAGCTCTAATTTTTAATTTTGATCTAGGTCTCATTTTTTGGCCATAACTTTGTCATACGGGCTTGAAATCACACAAACGAGATATCATTGCAAAGCTAGTTCCAACACCGATCCAAATTTGTAGGTGGATTTGCACTAGATTTAATTCCAATTTTTTGTACCAAGCTTCCAAATTCAATCTTCATTTTTGCACTTCGAGGGCCATAATTTGCACATCTGAATTCTATTTTTCGGAAACCAAATATCATCAAAAAGCTCTTAGAGTCCTCTATCTAGATCTTTCATCCATTTTTGCAGAATATCCATCAAGTATTCATAGATCTCAACCTTGTCCGTTTGGGATCCTTTCTTGGAATACATGCAAATTTGGTCCCTATTTGTATTGAGGGTTTATGTTTTTGTACCATTTTTTAGAGTATCTTAAGGAGTGAATCATGTATAAAGTTTGTAGATATAAATATTGTGAGATCAGTCAACATGGGCATGAATTGTGTCCTAATTTCTCATATAATTATTTTTAACTCTTGCTTGAGAGTGTATTAAAATCTCAAGTTGCTTCTTCTCCACCTACGAAGATAGTTGTTGTACCTTCATTGATTGAGACTCATATTCCTATTAAGAAGGATAATTTATTTATTTGTCTTCCTAATTGGAATTCTTATTTGATAGGCATTGCTTCATTGTTTGTGGAGTCTTCACATTTCATATTTGGAGGACACATTTGATTACTTTGTGGCATCTATTGTCAGAAAATTTTGCACCCTTGTTAAACACAAGTTCTCAGCAACCTTGTGAAACATGGAAACAACCTCCAACTATGAGACCTTGCACATGTGAGGTTGAGTCTTCGGAGAAGGTCATCTGCCTTATCAATCAAGGTGCAGTGTTGGACCGACCCAACACTTATAAAACCTATTATAATGATCTAAGGGGAAAAGGGGAAGAAATAATGCTAAAAGATAAATGAGGCGATGCACCTAGATTGAAAGTCGATCCTTCCTGCCCATAACTGCACAAGAAATCAATAAAAACTACCCAAAGATATGCTCAATTTCCTATCCTAATCAACTCCCTAAGAACATGCAAGGGTTAGAATCTTGTAAGATGAAAAGAGGAACTAAAATAAATTCATAGACAACATCTATAAGGTGTTAACGTAATGACATAAACTAAGAATCAGAAAAGAATGCATTCAGATAAAGAGGTAAAATGCATTACACAAAGTATTTGAACTAAAAAGAGGCGAGACAGACAATTTTATTGATATAAAGGCAAGGAAAAGTTTACGGTTTCAAATAGTATGAATTAAATAAGAGAAACAACCTGAGAGAACCTATACAATATGTTACAAATTTGTCTTTATAGGTTAGGCATAACTCAGATAGAACACTAGGTTCAAAAACCCTAACCAGCTAGGTTTAGGTTACAAAAAAGAGAGGAGAATCAAATCAGTGAAATTGATCTGATGGTTGCATGTTTGAAAATATCTCCCAGAACTGGGAAAGTGCGATGATCTCTAGAAAAGGGACAATCCCTATAGAATAGCATCTGAAAGTCCACTGTCAGATCCATAGGTCTTCTATCTGCAATAAATGGGTAAGGTCGGTATATGAAAACCCTCTGCAGAGTCATGGTGGAGTAATGGAAATTGCCTTCTAACCTCCTAAAAGTGGTTGGAAGGCATTTGATCTGATTTGCGCCACTAACAGGGTCAGAAACTAATTTTTGACCCATTAAGTTGACAACCACCTAGGCACAAAATTTGAAATTCAATGTTTACGTCGAGTTTGAATTTGGGTCGGGAAATTTTCCTCTTCGCACGCAGGTGGATGATAGAGATTGAGCCATGAGGGCTTCAATGCCCCATAAAAGAAGTTTAAAAGAAGGCTTTCGATCTAGCTCTTTAGTGAAATTGGACGATCTTGATTAATTGTTAAATTAGCTAACCCCCCGAGCCTCATTGCTATTTTGCAGACAAGGATGTAATATTGTTCCTGTACACTGTGAAATGGTGATAACATGTTACTTAATCCGTTCGCATCATAGTTTCACAGCCAAGGGTGGGATCTAGTTCCTAATTGCTACGAAATAGTGATAACACCATTTCCCTAGCAGTCGCATCGCTTATCGCCTTGTCGCACGAAAATGGAACAGTGGCTAAATGTAGCATTGTTCCTATTTCTTGAGAAAGAGAAATAACCACCTATGAAGCAATAACAACTTCTAACTCATGTCAGCATCCCTTATAACATAGTCACGTGAAAATGGAAAAGTCGCAGTAGGGAACAAAAGTGGAAAGTTCTTGATTGCGCAATGAGTGATAAAAAGAACTCCCACCAACGGGTAGTGGGTAAAGGGGTCAGTCCTGCCACAAAGAAGGGACCCTCCAACCAGTAAACTTAAGTGAAATGATCACCCTGTCTGGTCAACGAATGAAAAAAATTAGGCCGAAAAAGGTTTGAAGGTAAGAGTCTTAGGGTTTAGGGTTTTAGGCCTTAGGGATTTTAACAAGGTTTTTATCCATTGATGATTTCTCAAATTGGTTATCTGCATGGCTAAAGTTGATACAAAAATGGTCAACAACATCTTCATCATCGGTCCACATGAGCAATTTTTAGAGAAATCATCATATATTTGGATTTAGATTCCTACATCTTCTAGTTTATGGGAGTGACTTCACCTATCTCCAATGGATTTTTTTTTGAAGGGGAGAAATGTTGTTTGTAGGTAGTGGATCATATTCTATCTGTAGCATCCTAAAATTGTACCCCTTGCAATTTTCAACTGCATTTGGGTCTTCACCGTAGTGTTTGTGCCCCTCGGCCTGATCGAAGACTTGATTATGCTCACACATGTCAAAATCTTTATTCAGTTCAATTATGCACCCAGTTGCCACTTTGATCCTGCCTCAAATTAGGGCACGACTAGGGCATGGCACCTTGGTCCCCCATAATGGAGACCTATCCTTGGGCCCCTCCCCCTAACCTATCTCAAATTTGAAGCAGGAAAACCCCTCTATGTCAGCTCATGACGTTGGAAATTTAATTCATTCATCCTATTGGCAAGTATATAAGAGGGATTTCCCCTCTCATTTGGACATCTATCATGCACACACAAGAGGTCTTCAAGAATCCAAGAGATCAAGCATTCAAGAGCAATTGAGGATTTTGAGTCTTCCTTCAAGCTTTGGAGCAACAATAGAGTCAAGATTTGAAGCATTGAAGAGGAGGTCATCATTTTGATTCATGAAGTCATAATTCCATGTGGAGGCAAGCAAAACTTCACAAGTAGGTATAAGCATTTCATTTTCAATCTATTCAACATCCCCTCAAAGAGGAGGATTTCTACTTTCAATTATTTCAATTACATTATTTCAACCACTTGGTTAATTCCAAAACTGAGGTTTGACTTATTCCCAACACATTTTCCTTTCCTTCTATGTGCAGGAAGCAGATGCACAATTGTGCCTCTAGAATTAAGCTTTATTTGCAGAGATGGAGAAACCTTTTTTGACACATGGAAAGTTCAGAGGACCAAGAGGGTGGGGACCTAGTCCGAACACACAATCCCTGCTAAATTTGGCAGATTTTACAGAGTAGCTCCGAATCATCTCAAACTTCTCAGATCCAGGTGCACAACGAAATTCTGAATATGTAGCTCACTGTTTTCTCATATTTGTCTTCATTTCCAACACTTAGTCTTAATTAAACTAGTTAACTTACAAAAGAGGGTCAAACATATTCCATTTCAATCAATTTGCTTAGTATTAAGTCCTAATATGATTAGTGATTGAATCTAGTGGATTTTCCCCCCTCTTTTGAATGTAAAGGCATTTCCCCCAAGCAAAAATAGGTGATTTGGTGATTCCTCCTTCTACCTTGCAAAATGCCAAGTCACCAAATTTTCCCCTTTACACTATCTTCAAGCATTCATCATTGGCATAGGAGCTACTTCTTCTTTGGGGGGATTACTATCCTCATTTTCTCTCTCTTATGGGAGGATATTCATTGTACTATTGTGATAGCAATAGTCCTTGGGGGTTCACATTGAATCCTTTTTTTCTTCCACCACTACATTTATTTTATTTTCTCTCTTTTGGAGAGGATTTT
Source organism: Cryptomeria japonica (assembly GCF_030272615.1). Lineage (NCBI taxonomy): Eukaryota > Viridiplantae > Streptophyta > Pinopsida > Cupressales > Cupressaceae > Cryptomeria > Cryptomeria japonica. The sequence continues at coordinate 676,963,999 of NC_081408.1, read as the reverse complement.
TGTTCCACTAGGTTTTCTCATTTTTCTTTGGTTGTAAGGGTTGCATTGTTTTGCATTGGTTTGTACATTAGTGCTTGATCGGGCCTAGTTGTTGGGACTCATACATGCATTTCGCATTCATCGGTAGCTTTTTGGTGTATCCCAAAGTTAATCTTAAGAGGGGATGTTGGAGTAATTAGGACACTTTATCTAATTATTTATTAATTAGGTTCTTCGATTACTTTTTCACTTGCTAAACTTAGGTGCTTTTTTCATGTAGAGTTTTATTTTCCTAGCTTTAGTTCAAGCTATAGTTGAGCTTAATTTAGCTCCTCATGATTTTCCTTTAGTTCTCCTAATTTTAGGATTAGGGTATTTCTTACTTTCTATAAAAGCAAGTCATTCATTCATTGCAATAGTGTATCTCCAATCAATTGTGCATTAATATAGAATTCTCACATTGTTATTGAGCATATAATCTTTGCTTGATCTCTTTTGTATGATAGGTGTTTTTCTTGCAAACGAATCTTAGCTTTTGTGGTTGTATTGTCAACTTCTACATCAACTATACACCTTTTCAAATTTTTCTCCTAATGATGGCTTTGATCCTTTGGTTGTTGATCACGCTTCTTGTGTAGACTATGATTTTGAGAATAATTTTGGTTACTTGAATCTAGGTATTCTCTCATGTGATTCAACTCTTGAGCCGTGTATTCCATCTCCTCCATCTATTGTTGCATCTATAGAGATTAGTGTCACTTATTCGAGAGCTTCCAATAATGCAATGCAACAAGCTATTCATCATCTTTCAAATATAGCTATTTGGGATGTGTACTTGTCAAACATTGAAAGTTTTGTTTTTTTTTTTTTCCTGGGCCTTATCTTGCAAACTTGGAGGACACTATTGAGGATATACATATTCTCTTTGATGTTAGCTCTTATGGAGTTACATCATCTTCTTCAAATGTCATGAGGGCACCTTTAGACCCTCTTGTCTCTTCTCTGCATCATTTGTCATAGTTTGGCATTGGTGTGGAGCTCTTTGAGCAATATTTGGAGGAATCATCATTATTTGTGAATTTTGTTCATTCATTTCCATTAGGTTATGAATTTTCATCTTCATCAATGTGGGCTAGAATGCTTGATTTGATTGTGACATTATCCAGCATCGACATGGGGGCACATGAGCAAAGTTTAGAGACTTCATTCATATTGAGTTTTCTTCCTTGATATTTCTTTTAGGAATGAGAAGACAACTTGCATACTTCTATGATATGATTTCTTCCTAAGGGGAAGAATGTTGTTTGGCAGGCTTGGATCATCATTAGAATTCATTGTAGGGCATCTACCATAACTATAAGATATTCTACATTGAGGGGGAATTGCATGGTTTCTCTTCTTCTCTCCTATGGGGTGGGGGGCATTTTCCTCACATGGGGTTTTGTTCTTCTCATCTTCTATAGAGATTTTTTTCTCTCTTTTGGGAGGGAGTTTTTTCCCACTAGGTTATCTCCCTTTCTCCACTTTACAAGTGATTGCATTGTATTTGTAATGTAACTACCAAATCTTTCCAAGGTAGAGAAAATGTAACAGTTTATTTATTGATGGGCTCCCTTTACCCATCAGTTGCTTTTCTTAGTTGTTCATGTGCTCCTTTTTGGGGTGACAACTGTCAAAATTAACAGTTGCTATTTTTTGCTTTATTTCTCCCTCTTGAGGAAGGTTTTCATCTTTTTGGTTTTGGGGGGCAGATACGTAGGGTGGACTGGTATTTTTAGTGAACGTGTGTAGAAGCTACAAACATTGGAAGCTACAAAATTTTTGGATTTTGAAATATAAATAATTTCTCAATTTTTTGTTATCTGTGTTCATCCATGGTTTTTACTTATATGTTCAATGATTATGGTTGTGAAATCTATTCTATATTTTTGTTTGATTAGCTAGTCATTTGTTTGTTCTCTCTTTAACAAGAAGTGGGCTATGGAGATTTTATTCAAGAGTTGAGCAATGTTTTATTTCTAGAGACTTGCATGCAAAGGACAAAGGTCTAATCTACATTAGTTCTTGGTATCAAAGCATCAACAATGGCCCAAAGGGGAGTTCGTGTCAATTGGGGAGGAAGGGGTAGGAGAAATATTGGCCTTTGAAGGAATACAACTAATACTTTAGACCCTACAGAGAGGCTTATTAAAGCCTTAAAAAGACAAAGTTCTAAAATAAGGTTAATATTTTTTATTTTAATGGTGAGCTCAATCTAGATGCATTTCTAGATTGGATCCAAGAATTGGAGCACTTTGAAATGGAGGATATTGATGAGGATGATTAAAATCCAAAAAGAGTGAAAATTTCCACATCCAAGTTGAAGTTGCATGTAGCCCTATAGTGGAAGAATGTGCAGATTTTGAGAAGACAAGGAAAGATGAGATTAGGCTTTAGCCTAAGATGCTGAAACATTTATGAGCTTGATTTTTGTCTTTTGATTATTAGTGAAAGTTGTTTAAAGAATTTCAAATTTTGAAACAAAGGATCAGTAAGTACATGCTTATATTGAACAGTTCATGAGGCTTCAAATTCAAATGGATATACAAGAAAGTGAAGGACAAGTTGCAGCTGGGTATGTCAATGGACTAAAATTTCAACTTTAGGATGAGATTGCATTGCTAAAAATGCCTACAATGGATGAAGCTTGTGAAATTGCACTAAAGGGTGAGGAGAAACTAAATCAAAAAGCCAAAATAGTGAGTAAAAAGGGTGAAATCTATCAAAATAAGGGAAAGAGGTTTATTTAGAACTTATCATGAGTGAAGAGTTAGAGGAAATCAAGAATTTGAAGGTTAACTTTAGGGGAAAGGAAACCTTTAGAGATAGAGGACATGTACAATCACCTTCAGGAGAGCAAAAACACTTTAAGTGTTTTATTTGTGATGAAGCACACAAGGTTGTAGAGTTCCCTCAAAACCCCAAAAAATGATGGTAGCCCAAGAAGAAGAAAAACCTTGGTCAAAAGAAGTTGGGGTTGAATCAAGGGAGAGCCTGATGTTGAGAAGAACCTTCATATCTGGGGGCAAGGAAGCTCCTAAAGTTGATTGGAAGAGGAAATTTGTCTTTTGAATAAAAAGTAAATGTAAGGAGAAGGTATGTAAGGTGATCATAGATGGTGGATCTACTAATAATTTGGTGAGTATAGAAATGGTTGACAAATTAAAACTTGTTGGTGTTCCAATGACTAACCCCTACATGATTTCTTGGTTAAACAAGAGTCAGTGTGCTTGTGGTTAAGTCTTATCTTGTTGCTTTCAAAATCGGTCCATAAGAAGATGAAATGCTTTGTGATGTGTTGCCAATCAATGCATGTCATTTGTTATTTGATAGGCCTTGGCAATATGATAGGAATGGATTGAGGCAAAGAGAATACTTATTAAGTTCAACATGAAGGAAGGAAAACTATCTTAAAACCATGGAAAGAGGAAGGAACAACTGAAATGGTAGCCTTATATCTTCTAACAAAAGCTATATTTGAGCTTGAAGAGAAAAGTGAATTTCTAGATCAGTCAAGGAGGAAGATGAAGCAAAATTTCAGAGCAAAAGAGACAAGCAATTTGGTGAGTAACGTCCAACCAAAATTGAGGCAAAGCTCCAACGAGATTCAACTAATACAATTATTGGTAAACCTCAAAAGGTAGATGATGAAATTTTAATTGTGATATAATTGAAGGGAGTAGTAAATTGTTGTCATATTCTCGTGTAGACAACAGGAAATGATTAGAGACATTAAACAATACATTTACATAAATATATATATATATATATATATATATATATATATATATATATATATATATATATATATATATATATATATATTCAATACATAACTTATTTTTACCGCTTAAAATATGTTTTATCTTAACTAGTGGGAGTAATGAAAGGACGCATCCATTCCCAAGCCACCTCTAGAATAGATGCCATGTTTCAAGGGGAATCGCGTGGTTTCAAAGAGGTATAAACCTGCACCCCAAGGAAACACAGGAGAGGAGGTGACAAGGAGAGAAGGGCAAGGAGAAGTATCCAACAAGTAACTTCGTTACTAAGTAATAATATTTATTTTAGTTTTCATAATTTATGATGCCTAGACAACCATGAGGATTGCCTTGGGAACGTATCAATCAGCAGACGATGTAAAAGGGCTAGTCGTTGGTTCTTCCTAGCGATGAACAACCAGCACCTAGCAAGCATTCCTTCCCATCACCAGCAGGCTGGTACATCCCCAAGCCAATACACTTAAATGTCGAAACGATGAAGTATGTCTTTGTGCAAGTTGTATTAAATCTGCTTTCATTCCTCATATAACAGTAATTAATATAATTTAACTAGTGACCCAAATTAATTGCTAAATCGGTTCCATGCCTAAAAATGTCTTACCAAATGAACTAAGCACATTTGTAATGTACAAAAGGGTAAAATGAACTTAATCTTCACGCTAGATAGGTAACCTGCAATATCAGGTTTAGTATGCTGCATTAAAATACACTTTACTGACAGATAAAAGAATAAAAATAATTCATTCATTCTCAAACACAACTAATAAGTAAAGAAAAGGAATAATAATTAATGATAGTCATGTTTATGCAACTAGGCACAAATATAATGAATTAATCCCTACAAATTTATATATAATGGATAAATGTTAACCAAGTAATATAGTCATGAATCTATGTTTTCTGTATGCATTTGTTATCTTCCTGATATCCTCTATTTTTTAGTACATTCAAGATAATGAGTGCAAGCCAGGGGTATGTTGGGCCCATCCTCAGCTATTATCCCTAAGAGACGAGATGGGTCTGGATGGGTAGCCCAGCCAACCTGGAAAATCCTCAAAATCTAGAATGGGTTGTGTATGTATTTTGTGCTGCAATAATTATGCCACTGATCTAATATTGCTGCTGACATATAAAATAAAATATCTAAATGTTGCAGGAAACTATAATTTCCTTTTGTGGCCCTAAATCCAACCTTCAGTGGATAGATCAAGCCCTAATTAGTAGGAAGGCGAGGCAGGTACAACAAAGGTTCATTACAATGGTATCAGAGCCTCCTTCCTACCACCCTATGGAAACAGTTGATGCAACAAAGCCAAAGATCCCGTAGGGCCTTAGAAAGAGAGAAAAAAAGGAGCCAACAACATGAGTGAACAAGCTAGTAATGAACTAAGAGCCTTCATGGAGCAAATCGCTCAAGTACTGAGGGAACAAACTGAAAGAACCATGCAGGCCTTCATTGAATAGAATGAGAGGAATAACCAACTAGTTCTTCAGGGCCTCCAAAACATAAGCAACCATAACACTAAAGAAGCCCAATCCAATCATTCTGAAAACCACCACCCCACCCTATCAAAGGACATCAGCTCAAGGCCCACTCGACCTTCATTCCTACCCGAGGAAGCACCAATAAGTGATGATAGCCATGACAAACCCATGGGAAATGTAGACCAAATCCTCGCAAACTACCACAGGTTGGATCTCAAACTACGAGATCTTGTAACCTTCAAAGACTATTGTGATGCCAAACTAAAGACACTTGGTCGTAACGAAAGACATCCTCCAACCCACAAAGAGCTTCAAAACAAGCTCAATAAGGTGACTATCCCCAACTATGATGGGGAAGGAAAGGTATCGGCTAGGTCATGGGTCAAAAAATTGGATACCTATTTATCCCTTAGCCCCATGACTCAATCCAATGCCATTAAATTTTCTATACTTCATCTATTCAAAGTTGCCCATGAGTGGTGGCACCATGGCCTCATCACTCAAGGACATCAACTTAAAAACACATATGAGGAGTTCACCCAAAATCTCATAAAAAGATTTGACCAAAAGCATCCTAAGTGGTACTTTCGAGAGCTCACACAACTAAGGCAACAGGGGACTATTGAAAACTATGCCACAGAATTCCAGAAATTAGCAGTGATGGTACCGGGTCTAACACAAGAAAGGCTTACTTACCTATTCATAGAAGGCCTAAGGGGATCAATAAAAAGCACACTAAGTGCCCATGAACCCCAAACATTAGATGAGGCTATACAAAAAGCTATGAAATTTGAAGAAAGCTCACCCAAGGACAAGACCAAGCCCTTTGGCAACTCCTCCAAACCTCCACCCAAGGACAGTAAACACAATCAAGAAGGGATTGTAAGGTCTTGCACCTATTTCAAGGGAAAGAGAGAAAAGGGACATATGTGTTCAGCCTCGGAGGACCTTAAAAAGAAGAGACTTTGTTTCACATGCCTAAAACCCTATGAAGGAAGGAGCCATGAATGTCAAGGTCAGGCTCACAGAATAGAAGCCTCACCATATGAGGAATAGGAAGAGCCACCTAGCAAAAGGATGAGACTGGGGGAGGAAAATCAAGCCATAGTTGCCACTATCACCCATGCTACTAAACATGACCTGTTTAGAATCAAGAGTACACTTAAAGGGAAGAAAGTAGTCACACTTGTGGATAGCGAAGCCTCCCATAACTTCATTGATGAAAGGGTTGTCAAGTAGCATAAATTACCCACACAAACTTTTAAGGGGTTCGAAGTAGCAACAGCCACAAGGGCAAGGGTCCAATGCACTAAGTTGGTACCTAAGTTGGAGTTCATAATAGGTAGCCATCTGGTAAGGGAATATCTCTATGTGGTACCATTGGACACAGATATCATATTGGGGAATCCATGGATTTATTCACTAGGATGTTTCATGTTTGATCTCCCAAACCAAAGAATCAGATTTCGGCGTGAAGGGAAGGAAGTTACTCTCAAGGGCTTACCTAATGGTAGCCCTAAAGTGGTTTCTCATAAGAAATTGGAGCTTTTTTTTAGAAAAGGATGAGGAGAATGGGTGGCCCAATGCATGATACTAGATAAGAGCAATACTCGTGAGAAATCCACGCATATGGATATCAAACCCATCATGGAGAAATAGAAAGGGGTGTTTGGGGAAATTCCCCAGGGTTTGCCTCCCAAATGGGGGTTTGAACACACTATAGAATTGGAAGAGGGGGCAAAACCACTCATCACTACCCCTTATCGCCACCCTCACAAATATAAAGAAGAAATTGAGAAAACCATTAAGGAACTACTTTCTATGGGACACATCCAAACTAGTTCCAGCCCTTTCACATCATCAGTGGTACTTGTTAAAAAGAAAGATGGCACTCTAAGAATGTGTATTGACTACAAAGCACTGAATATGAAAACCATCAAAAATAGGTACCCAATCCCAAGGATAGATGAGTTGATTGATGAACTACACGGAGCCAAATATTTCTCCAAGATCGACCTTCGATTAGGATATCATCAAATCAGGATGAGGGAAGAGGACATCCACAAAACAACTTTTCGATCACTATGGACATTTTGAATTCTTGGTTCTACCTTTCAGTCTCACCAATGCACCAGCAACATTTCAGTCATGTATGAATCATACTTTTCGCAAGCAACTAAGGCAATTTCTACTAGTTTTTTTTTATGACATTTTGATCTACAACAAAACTTGGGAGGAGCACCTCAAACACATTAAGGACACATTGAGGATCCTAGAGCAAGAGTCACTTTATGCTAAGGCGTCCAAATGTGAGTTTGGAATGGAGGAAATCCTATATGTAGGGCATAAGATTAATGTAGAGGGGGTTAGCATGGATGAGGAGAAGATAGCCACTATCAGAGAATCGCCTAGACCTAAGTCCCTCACACAATTAAGGGGGTTCTTGGGGTTATGCAATTACTATAGAAGGTTTGTACGGGGTTTCTCCAAAGTGGCAGCCCCTCTCGCCGATCTAACTAAGAAAGGGGCTTTCACTTGGAGCGAAGCAGCCCAAAGAGCTTTTGAAATTCTGAAGGAAGCTATGAGCTCATGCCCTGTCCTAGCTATCCCTGATTTTTCCCTTCCTTTTGAACTACAATGTGATGCCTCTAGAGAAGGGATTGGAGTTGTCCTAATGAAAATTAAACACCCCATAGCCTTTGAAAGTCGTAAGCTGACGGAAACAGAAAAGCATTACCCCATCTATGATAAAGAGATGTTAGCCATCATGCATGCCCTAGCCAAATTCTGCCAATACCTGGTTTGTACCAAATTCCATGTAAAGACAGATCATAACAACCTAAGATTCTTTTTAAACCAAAGGGATCTAAATGCTAGGCAACAAAAATGGGTTAGCAGGATACAAGCTTATGACTTTGATATTAAATACATTAAAGGAACAATCAATGTGGTAGCAGATGCCTTATCAAGGAAGCCACAAATAAATACCATAACTTCTATAAGTGCTGATTGGAAATATAATCTTTTGGTAGAATACGCCAAAGACCCTTTTGCTAGCGATATCTTGAGGGACCCATCAAGTCATGCAGAATACAAAGTTGTGGAGGAGCTTATCCTATATAAGGACAGGTTGTACTTGGTGCCCAACTCTAAACTCAAAGAAGTAATAGTTAAAGAGTATCATGATAATCCATTGGCAGGACACCCAGGGTTCTCTAAGACATATAAACAAATCAGAGAACAGTATTCTTGGAAAGGACTTAAGAAGGAAGTCCAAAAATACGTACAAGAATCTACACAGTGCCAGAAGAACAAAGCAAAACTCAACCACCCAGTCGGTTTGCTACAGCCATTGCCCATTCCTGGACAGAAGTGGGAAAGCATTTCAATGGATTTTATCACTGGCCTACCCAAGGCCGAAGGAAAAGATTGTATATATGTGGTTGTGGACCGTCTCACCAAATATGCACACTTTTTTGCTATAACAAACAAATTCCAAGCATCTCAAGTAGTTGAAGTGTTTTTTAAGGGAGTCTTCAGACTTCATGGGCTTTCCCAAAATATCATAAGTGACTGAGACAGCCAGTTTATGGGGAAATTTTTGCAAGAAATCTTCAGGATGACAGGGACTAGTCTCACTTCGAGTACTAGCTATCATCCACAAACCGATGGACAAACTAAAATCGTCAACAAATGGATTGAAGGATATCTAAGAAATTATGTCACTGGGCAGCAAAAAGCTTGGATCAAATGGTTACATTTAGGAGAATACTGTTATAACACTACACATCATATGTCAATCCAAATGAGCCCATTCAAAGCACTTTATGGTTATGAACCCACCTCTTTTGGATCACTAATTACTACAAAAAGTCAAGTACCATGAGCCAGAGATTTTATTCAAGAAAGCATGGACATCCTAAGGGCTCTAAAAGATCACATACATCAAGCCCAAAATCAGCAAAAGATATACGCTAATAGTAATCGTATTGAAAAATCATTTGAGATAGGAGACTTGGTCTTCCTACAGTTGCAGCCTTACAAGCAGTCTTCGCTAAAATCTAGTAGGGCAAAGAAACTGAAGCCACGGTTTTACGAACCCTACCCAATATCAAGGAAGGTAGGAGATAGCATATGAACTTGAGCTTCCTCCAGGCAACTACATCCACAATGTATTCCATGTGTCTAGCATTATGGCAGTAGATATCCCCATGCAAGGAGTTACCTCCATTAGATGACAAGGGAAAATTAACACTGGAGCCAGAAGCCCTTTTAGACGTAAGAGAAAGGAGAATAAAGAGTAAAAACATTGTAGAATACTTGATCTTATGGAAAGGGTTGCCAGAGGAGGATGCAACCTAGGAGGGTGAAGAGATCTTCAACCACCCAAATCTCTACATCGCTTGAGGACAAGCAATGTAAGGGGGAGGATTGTAATATTCCCATGTAAACAATAGGCAATGATTAGAAACATTAAACAACACATGTACATAAATATATATATTTTCAATACATAAATTATTTTTACCACTTAAAATATGTTTTATCTTAACTAGTGGGACTAATGAAAGGATGTGTCCATTCCCAAGCCACCTCCGAAATAGACGCCATGTTTCAAGGGGAATTGCATGGTTTCAAAGAGGTATAAACCTGCACCCCAAGGAAACATGGGAGAGGAGGTGACAAGGAGAGAAGGGCAAGAAGAAGCATCCAACATGTAACTTTGTTACTCAGTAATAATATTTATTTCAGTTTTCATAATTAAAGATGCCTAGACAACCATGAGGACTACCCTGGGAACGCATTAGTCAACAGACGATGTAAAAGGGCTAGTCACTAGTTCTTCCCAGCGATGAATAACCGGCACCTAGTAAGCATTCCTTCCCATCACCAGTAGGCTGGTACGACCCCAGGCCAATCCGCTTAAATGTTGAAATGATGAAGTATGTCTTTGTGCAAGTTGTATTAAATCTGCTTTCATCCCTCATATAATAGTAATTAATATAATTTAATTAGTGACCCAGATTAATTGCTAAATCGGTTCCATGACTAAAAATGTCTTACCAAATGAACTAAGCACATCTGTAATGCACAAAAGGGTAACATGAACTTAATCTTCACGCTAGATAGGTAACCTGCAATATCAAGTTTAGTATGTTGCATTAAAATACACTTTAGTGACAAATAGAAGAATAAAAATAATTCATTCATTCTCAGACACAACTAATAAGTAAAGAAAATGAATACTAATTAATGATAGTCATGAATCTATGTTTTCTGTATGCATTTGTTATCTTCCTGATATCCTCTGTTTGTTAGTACATTCAAGATAATGAGTGCAAGCCAGGGGTATGTTGGGCCCATCCTTAGATGGCCCTATTAGCCCTAAGAGACGGGATGGGTCTGGATGGGTAGCCCAACCAACCTGGAAAATCCTCAAAATCTAAAATGGGTCGTGTATGTAGTTTGTGCTGCAATAATTATGCCATTGATCCAATATTACTGCTGACATATAAAATAAAATATCTAAATGTTGCAGGAAACCATAATTTCTTTTTTTGGCCCTAAATCTAACCTTCAGTAGATAGATCAGACCCTAATTATCAGGAAGGCGAGGCAGGTACAACAAAGGTTCATTACAATTGTGCATATATGAACATCATCATGAAAAATCTTCCTTGGATGTGATCAAAAAATTGGTGAAAAGTGACTATTTAGCTCATTATGGCAGGAGGGATGTGAAGTATGATTGAATGAAGGGAAAGATTTCAGGTTTATTAGTGATCCTTCCTAGCATTCTACTTTAGGAATTTTGCATAATTTTATTGGTCCTGTAGACACTTAAAATAATTATTTTTAATTATTTTTAATTCCTCACATAATTAATTAATTAATTATGTTAATTCAAATTCTCCTCAATATTAATTAAATATAATTGATATTGTCACTATAGTATGTGATTGATTTATTTAATAAATCAATCCCTTTCTTTATTCTTCTAAAATTGAATTCTCACAAATTTCCCTCTTAGCTAATTAATTTCAATTAATTAGTTAACCCACATGCTTCCTGCAAACCATCTTCTTAATTCATCATTAACCTAATAAAGTCTTCTAGAAATTCCCTAAACTCACTTAACCTTACTCTTCTAATTTTTAATTCCCTCCACTCATTTTTTCTCCTAATCAAATCCTCCTACAAATCCTAATCCTACCTAACATTTCCTCTAATCCCCCTCCTAATGAGTTGCTAATGGCTAATCATCATAATTACCCACGAAGTCAACTCTTTGTCCCTTCCATCCAACCGCTAGCTTTTAATGCTCTTTTCCTAGGTGAATGTGAGATCTTCAAAATCTCACAATCCTCTAGGCATCTCCTCTCCCAAAAAATTTTTAATTCCTTCTTATTCCTCCAATCCCCATGATTATCCCTTTTTGGAGAATTTTAAATTCCTCCTCCCCATTCTTCAAAGAGTGTCACATCTCTTGCTCCTCTCAAGGCACATTGGGAAGTCTTCCCAATGCACTTTGCTCTTCTCAAGGCACCTTGGGAAGTCTCCCCAATGTACCTTGAGGAGTGTAGAGATAATAAATGTTTTTAAGGCATATCTCTTAGTCTCCACACCCTCTCTTGGGTCTTGTGTGAGCTCACAAGCAATCCTAGCCCTTCATCTTGAATCCATCCTAGCCATCCATTTTTCCTCTCCTCTTCCTATAAATTGAGGATGACATCCCTTCATTTTTCATCTCTAAGTTCAGTAATCTTATACTGCCCTTTTGAGCCTAGGAAAATCATTTTAAGCATCCTTATCATGTTCAAATCATATCTCATCCACACTTGATCATTTCATCCTTATCATCCCCCAAATCCATTTTATTTGTGCACAACATTGAAGAGTCATCCACATCAAGCAAGCAAGAGGAGCACATCAAGTAGAGCATCATCCAAGGGCGCCTTCACTTCATCAAACTCCATCCAAAGGAGAAGGTATAAGGTTTGTGAGGTATATGCATTCTTATTCTCGTTTTAAGCATTTCAAATTATGTCTTTCAATTTCGTATGATTATATATCTGATTTGCATGCTTATTAACTAATCCACCTCACAAGTCTTTTATCATCTTCATTCTGGCACGCCCGGTGGGACCCACGTCCATAAGAATAATATTTTTTTCTTTTTTTTTAAAGTTTTTGTTAGTTGTGAGACGTAGGTTCTAGAATAGCACGACTGCAAAAAAAAAATCTTTGGCGGCTCTATATTTCAAGGCGAGTGCTCTGCGCATTCTCCCATCTCCTCCTCATTCTTCTTCTATCTATCTTCTGTTTTTGTTTAATTTTAATAATCTGTCTGACCGCAGGAATTAATTTTAAAAAAAAACTCTTTCTTTTTTGTTTCTATTTAATTTTAATAATCTGTCTGACCACGGGAATTAATTAAAAAACTCTTTTTCTTTTTTGTTTCTGTTTAATTTTAATAATCTGTCTGACTGCAGGGAATTAATTAAAAAATGTTTCTTTTATGTTTCTGCGTGATCTTCATTTATGTTTCTTTTCTGCAGGAATTAATTTGAAATTTGCTCTGTTTAATTATAATCTGTCTGACTGCAAGAAAGTGGGAAAGTAGGAGAGTATGCTCTTGTCTATCTAGACAATCAAAAATCCAGACCTTTGACACTTTTCTATTCTGTTTAGCGCGACTGTCTGCTCTGTTAAATTTAGTTTTAAAAATTTATTCTGTTTTTTCGCCATATCTACTTTATCTTCACTCCATTTTCCTCCAAACTTCACTAGATCCACCCCATTGCCATTTTTCACATTTCCTTCCTTGGGGGCCTTATCCCAAAAATCCACTTTTTAAAACCCAAAATCTCACATTCCTCTATTTTTAGGGTTTGTCATAACTCCTTCCCCTTTTATCCAATCACCTCCAAATTTTCCCGTATTGTCCATCTCCAACTTTTGCTTCTTTTTCCCTCTTGGACAAATTTTTCCATTCCTTCATCTTTCCTCCAAAATCCCCATTTTTTTGCTTGCTTATCCCTTGGAAAGTGGCAAAAACCTAGTCAAACACCATTTACCCATCAAATTTTCCTCCAAATCCACATTTGTCATTAGTAAAAAAGTTTTTATTCATGTTTTTCTACTTATTCCCAAAAATTCAAAAAAATTAATATTTTTGTCATTTTGTTGTCTTTTGCAGGACGCTTGTTGAAGACTCCATTTTTCAAACTACTAATCAAGTTGTTTTGCAGGTTGCCTAAGAAATCCGACCAAACATTGTGCATTTATTTAAATTAGGCATCTAGATATTAATTAAAATGGAATGAACCGTTGTCTTATGTGTCTTTAAGAAAAGCGTAAAGGTAGGAGAGTATGCTCTCATCTCGCTAGATAATCATAAAACCAAACCCTCCAACCTTTTCTTGTTTGAATGCATGTTTACCTCTAGCGGGCCTGCCCTTCCAACTTTCTCTTTGAGAAGGTAAGAGGGGAACGACCCAAGTGAGTACACCCGGACCTAGGGTTCCCAACTCATTATAATAAATAGGCCATTGACTATGAAAGGGTCAATGGTTGGGGCTATATGAGAGTTCACTCCCACATTGGGTGTTTAGTAGGATCCTAGAGATCTCAATCATGCTTGCGTGACTACTAAGTTCTTGGTGCTTCGTTGGGCTATAGGCCTCAATTGTGCTTGCACAACTTCGAAGGGTAGCTCCTAACGGGAAGACTTACTAAACACCTTGTTCATAGTGGTCAAAAACCTTCTAGTCATTGATGCAAGAGGTCGGACCTCCGAAGCCACCCATATTTTTATGGCACTTAGTAGAGACACAAAGTTCGCCATGAGGAGTTTTCATGGAAATTGATGTTTGGCTGCCCCGAGAAGTGAGTTTCATGGAGGGGAGCCAATGGGGCCAAGCATCTAAGTGTCTTCTCTGGGTAAGCGTAGCTGGGAAACCGATTGGGATCCAATGACTATTGTCCTTGCCAGCCTTAAGAATGTTGTATATGAGCATGAGTGTCTTTGAGATAATATGCATTTGATCATTGTGTTTGCTTTGTTTGATACATACTTGCCAAGAGAAGACTAAAAATGCATCACTATCCTCAAACACTTTGCAAAAACACTTGTCAAGACATAAACAATTGTCCAAGTCATTACCCACACAAAGTCCAAAATTGCGTCAAAACTCTGTCTGTCCCATGTTTCATAAGCCCAAGAGAGAAGCTAAGATTCCATCCTCTCCATCAACATTCAAGATTGTCCTTTGAAACACCAACTATCGTCCAAATCAGGGTGGTTGTGTCCCTTCATATAACTTGTCATTCGAATTTATCCTCCATTGAGTCATGTTTATGCCAAGAACAACCTAGTCATCAAGTTTCTTCTAAGTCATCACTACCATACCTCCTCCATCAATCATCCTCAAATTTCCCAAGGACTTAGCACATCAAATCAATCTCCCTCCACTATCAAATCAATTATCAAAATTCAAATCCAATCATCCTCTAATCCAATTTAACCTCGCGTTAAGGTTACATGCCTTGTGAAATTCCATTTAGACCTCATCATTAATCAATTGGCTCTCATGCTTGAAGGGGAATCCTCTCCAAGCACCTTTTGCCTAATCCTTTTGAGTCGATCAAGACTCTTAACTCACATCTTTACTTTGCTTGAGGTCATTAGTCAACCCTTGGTATAAGAGAAGTTCTTTAATTATCAATCCAAGGTCTAAATTCTATACAACTTGGCCATCACCTTACTTGTAGTTAAATCCACCACCTAAAATCCTCATCCAAGGACTAAGGTGTCAAATCCTAATCAAATCCGGACTCTAATCCAAGAACCATACCAATCAACAAAATCCCTTGTCATAAAAGACAAAATCCAAAATTCCACAAATATCTTGCTAAGTACTTTCATCACAAATTTCCCCCTCCAAATTTTTCCAAGGTTATTCGTGTATGGTTACAACTCAATCCCAAAAGAGAAAGATGGTTGAACAACAATATGGCATGCCGGACATTAGTGCTCTATATGAATATCCCATGCAAGATCCTACACAAAGTGAGCAACCTAGCAATCAAGATCAAAGCCAAAATCCTAACATGGTTAGCCAAGATGAACTTTCTCCGGAAGTGCAAACTTTCCTAGTGGATTCTTATAACCAAGAGATGATGGAAAATTTTATTCAACACAATCCTACTACACTTCTAAAAACTCTCCTTGAAAATGGAGCTCAACTTCTGCCTGAATTTAATAGATCTTCCCTCGCCCAACAACCACAAGGAGACCTCACTCCCACACAAAGTGTTGCACCTATTATTCAAACTCAATCAATCACAGCCCCATCAATCATCCAAGCTCAATCAATGCCACCTGCGGCACCTCCCACCGTGGTCTCCATCCCATCTTCTTTCTCCTTACCATCTGTACCACTATCAAATCTGATCTCATCTATTCTCCAACACACTTCTATACCACCTCCTTCCATTCAACCACATATTTATATTCCTCAAACTTCCCTTCCTGCCAACAATGTCGCAAATTTCATCCGAGCCGTACTCAATCCTGTTACAATAGTTTGTGGACCGCAACCAACTATCACACAAATCCCTGTGACATCGGTCCTCACATCCCACGTTCCCGCCTCCTCATCATATCAATACATTGGTGGTGGTGCACCTTCTTTGGCTCACCCAATTCTTGGGGCATATACAATTCATCATTATCAAAGTCCACAACAAGACCTCATCAAGGAAATTCAAGACATGAAAAATATCATCAAGGACATGAAACAAAGGACTAATAAAAGGAAAATTTACTCATTTGAAAAGTTTTGCCCTTGTCCTTACGACCCATCTATATCAGTTGCACCCTATCCCCCAGGATTTAAGATCCCCAAATTCACCAAGTATGAAGGCAAAGGAGACCCCCATGATCATGTATGAGAATTCCACATCTTATGCCAAGAAGTCTCTTATAGTGACCTTTATCTTCGCAGACTCTTTCCCAAAAGTCTCACGAGAGACGCCCTGGCATGGGTCTCATCTCTACCATGAGGTTCCATTGTCTCATTTCCAAACTTGGCAGAAAAATTTGTGGTCCACTATGCTTACAACATGGTTAATGATGTTTCTATGATGGACCTATGCAATACAAAACAAAGGCCAGGAGAAACCTTTGCCAATTTCCTATAAAGATGGCAACATCTTATCAAAAAATTTAGTGGGACATGCCAAAACAATATCAAATTGAACCATTTCAAAAGAACTTGGTGCCTGAACTTTTGAGACCCTTAATATCTCAATGTATCAAATCCTTCCAAAAATTAACTGATAAGGGCCTCGCCCTCGAACGTGTCTTGATAGAGGAAGGAACCTTGAAACATTACCAGAAATCGACACAAAGTTCTTCCTCTTATCATAACGACAAGCCAAAATTCTGGTCTAAGAACAAAAATGTGGTCAATGATGGCATAATTGATGCAAAGTGGGTTCAAACTATGATCGCTCCCCCAAAATCCACCACCAATAATCATCAATTCAATAATCAAAACAATCAAAATCAATCCCAAAAACCTCACAACAATGTCTCAATCTAGGGACAACCACCCCGATCGAATAATAGGACCCCAAGAAACTTCACTCCTCTTGCTGAGCCTATTGAAATGGTGTTTCAAAAACTTGTCCAAGCAGGTGTAGTGGTTTTTCCAATCACTCGCCCGTTTGACCCCAATAAACCTAAACCAAGATCATATAATGACAATGAGTATTGTGAATACCATCGTATCAAGGGACATGATACACGAAAGTGTATGAAACTGTAGTTCTACATACAAGATCTCATTGATAGAGGTGAGATTGAAGTAGCAAATGCAAAACCTGGCAATAACAATGACAAACTCAAAATGTATCAGGAACCCTTCCCAAAGCATGATAAAGAAAAAGGCTCATCATCTAACGCAATGTGTTATGACTACGCTAATCACATAATCGGCTTTGATTTTTTAGTAGGTCGCATTGAACCTGCAGACACTCATGTCAATGTCATAACCATCCAAGGAGTTCATCCTCTTTCTTTCCAAAACAGACCAAATCTTGCTAGGATAGTCATTCAAGGTGCCACGCCTTCCACCTCCCATTTCCAGAATGACTGCAATGTAACTACACACTGAGGTAAAGTCACCATCCAAGGAGTCCCTTCCCCACCAAACCCCCCACCCATGTCTTCCAACTGCCGATATGAAATCCTTGACCAACTTGGGAAGACACCCGCGTAGATCTCTATTTTGGAACTTCTCAAGACTTCCCCGATCCATAAAGAAATCTTGGAACAAGCCCTTCTTGAATCACGTGTTCCTGATAACATCAATGCCACCCAATTCCAAGCCCTCATTGGAAACCTTGCTGCCTAGCAGCACCTTGTATTTACCTCCAAAGATGCTCCCACAGATGAAGACCATAACAAACCTTTGCACATCGAAGCTCTTATCCACAAGCACAAGGTCAAACGTATCCTGATAGACAGTGGATCCGGGCTTAATCTCTGTACATACAAATTAATAAAACAATTGGGACTTTCTGAGGACCTTGTAGACACATCAGGAAGGATCACAATAAAGGCGTATGATGATGCGGAAAGAGTTTCAAAGGGCATGATCACCTTACCTCTTCAAGTGGGCCCCATTACAATTGAAACCCCTTGCCAAGTACTAGATCTTGATCTCCCCTACAACATTCTCCTTGGTCGGCCATGGATTCACTCCTTGAAGGCTGTACCCTCCACCTATCATCAATGCATCAAATTCCCCTTCAATGGAAGAGAGATAACCATCAAAAGTGATCCACAACCCTTCCAGTATTGCAAACTCCTAGAGGAAAACCATCCATATCATTGCCCATTAAATAGACCCTCGCCAACGCCTCCATCTGACACGTCAAATGTTGCCTCCACATCATCCCAACCAGATAATCAAATCAAGATCTTGGACAATGGTTGTGGAGAATACAAATTGGAGGACGTCTTATTAATAGGCAACCTCCCTCTCTCTCCTAAGTCATTTGGCAAACCAAAAGAGCTCAAAAAGGACCCAAAACCAGTCATGCAATGCCAAAATACCACCTTCCAGCAATGGGGCCCACTTAATGAGGAGAGCCTTGAAGCAGATGTCTCTTCCTGGTTGTACCGGGAAGAGGATGATGATCCAGCAAAAATATCCAAAAAAATGTACCCAAAAGCATCTGCCATAGTTGAAAGAATGGGTTACAAAGGACACGGCCTGGGACCAAAGGAGAAAGGAAGAAAATCACCCATAAATCCTATCACCTACAGATACAACAGAGGCTTGGGGTACACCCCGGTGCCTAAGATTACTATCATTGGTGCCCCTTCTAGTCCTTCTTCGGATATCGAAATAGTTGATGAAGAGGAATTCCATGAAATGTCTTATGAATACGAGAAAGATATCTTCCTTGACACTTACATCAATACCATCACCCCCGTAACCCCTCCCACTTCACATGAGCTACATCTTGTCCATCCTGAACTCATTGACTGGGGCCAATGAAACAAGCCCACTTTAGATATCTGCGCCGACGATAATGCTCTCATTGCTCTCCTGACGACGCGAAACCTGGAAGATTGTAACAGAATCGAGGGTATTCAACTACACGAAAAGGGATACTTTGGTAGTCAGGTCAATGCCCTTAGCCACAAAAAAGATAATAAAAGGAAAAGACATGATTCCCTAGGTGAAAACCTCCCTGAGGCACCTTTGGATGAACAAAAAATAAAAAACAAAGGGCATATTTGAAAGTAAAAACTTGGAAAAGGCACTTGACGAGGAGGGACTTGACCTCCCTATCATTGGTTACCTTCCACAAGACAAATCAAATTTGCTGATAAAAGAAACAGACAGCATCAACATGGGCACCGAAGTCATTCCGAAAAATGTGCTCATTGCCAAATCCCTCACAGAAGTAGAGAAATAAGACTTCATCAACTTCCTTGCAGAGGTAAAAATCAATTTTGCATGGTCCTATTCCGATATGTCAGGGTTGGATCCTGCCTTGGTGGTTCACAATCTCACCGTCCACCCAGAAGCAAAACCTGTAAAACAAAAATTGCGCAAAATGCACCCACATATTGCACTCCTGGTCAAGGAGGAACTCCAAAAGATGTTAGAAGCAGAATTTATCAAACCAGTAGACTATGTTGAATGGGTCTCTAACATTGTACCTATCAGCAAACCTATCGGGGGCATCCACATCTGCACAAATTTATGAGATCTAAATAGAGCTTGTCCTAAGGATGATTTCCCGCTCCTCAATATAGACATGATTGTGGACCTTACAGCAGGACATGAAATGCTATCGCTAATGGATGGGTTTTTCGGATACAACCAAATCAGGATAGCAGATGAGGATCAGCATAAAACCGCATTCACAACACCATGGGGTACTTTCTGTTATCGAGTCATGTCTTTTGGTCTCAAAAATGCTGGAGCAACATACCAACATGCCATGACAACAATTTTTCATGACCTCTTACACAAAATTATAGAGTACTATGTGGATGATCTGCTAGGCAAATCTAAGACAAGACAAGAACACATTCCCATTCTAAAGCAAATCTTTGAAAGATTAGAAAAATACAAACTACACCCAAATCCCAAAAAGTGTGCATTTGGAGTCACATCGGGAAAATTATTAGGGTTCATTGTTTCCCGCAGAGGCATCAAGGTCGATCCTGCAAAAGTAAAAGCTATCATGGAAATACCTCTGTCAAAAACTCTCAGACAATTGCCCAGTCTCCAGGGAAAACTCCAATCTGTCAGGCGTTTCATTTCATAGCTAGCAGACAAGTGTCATCCATTTGCACACCTATTGCGTAAAGACACAAAATTCAAAATGGATTGCTTATGTCAAAAGGCCTTTGAGAAATTAAAAGAATATCTAGCATCACCTCCAATTTTGATGCCACCTACCCCTGGAAAACCCCTCATTTTGTACATATGTGCTACTACAATGACATTGGGGGCATTACTGGCGCAAACAAATGATCAAGAGAAGGAACACGCCATTTACTACATTAGACGGATATTGGTAGGATATGAACTCAATTACACTCCCATTGAAAGAGCATGTTTGGCACTAGTGTTTAGCACACAGAAACTACGACACTATATGCTAAACAACAAAACAAAATTAATTGCTAAAATTGATCCACTTAAATATCTCCTGTCAAAAGCTGCTCTCACTGGTAGAACCGCCAAATGGGTCATGCTCCTAACTGAGTTTGACATCGAATATGTGGACAGAAAGGCGATCAAGGGACAAGTCATTGCAAATCAGTTGGCTAAAGCTCCACTTCCAGGTGACCATCCTATTCTCATAGAATTACCAGATGAGTTCATTATGACTATTACCACATCCTCCACATGGCAATTATACTTTGATGGCTCCTGCACCCAAAATGGATCGGGGGCAGGAATATTATTAGTCACACCTCAAGGAGATGGCATCCCCAAATCATACAAGATAGCCTTTGCATGTACCAATAACATAGCAGAATACGAGGCACTCATCACAAGTTTGCGTCCAGCTATCCACTAGAAAATAAAGGAATTACAAGTTTATGGTGATTCTCAGCTTGTTATAAAACAAGTCAATGATGAATACTAGACAAAAGATGATAAACTCCTTCTTTATCGTACCATGGTTGAAGATCTTGAGAAACATTTCACAACAATCACATTTAATCAAATCCCACGAACAAACAATAGGGTTGCAGATGCAATGGCCACCATTGGCTCCCTCCTTCAAATGCTAGCACACAGTCAGAAATGTGAATTCTTGGTCGAGCAATTATTTGTACCAGCATATGACCTACCAGAGTCTGAAATGGTGTGTGTTCTCGTTGGTCCTGAGTCCCCTTGGTACCAAGAAACCTTCGCTTTCCTCAAAGACAACACCATTCCCCCACATCTCACAAAAACCCAGCAACAAACCTTCATCCGCCGATGTGCTCGTTACACCATCCTCAGCAACACCCTATTCAGAAGGCATTTTGATGGTTCCCTCCTAAGGTGTTTAGATAAACAAGAGGTGGAATGGGCATTACGCGAAGTACACGAGGGTATCTGTGGGGCACACTCAAGTGGGATCACATTGGCTAAAAAACTTTTGAGAACATGATACTATTGGCCTAAAATGGAGGTAGATGCATATAATAATGTGAAGAAATGCATCCCTTGCCAGCAACATGGTGACAAAATTCATGCACCGTCACAAGAATTGCAGCCATTTATAACACCATGGTCCTTCTCACAGTGTGGGCTTGATCTCATTGGGAAAATCCACCCTTCATCTTCCAATGGACATAAATTTATTATCACCGCCACCGAATACTTCACCAAGTGGGTAGAGGCTATCCCTCTTACTTTCACCACCGACAAACAAATATCGAAATTCATCCTGAACTATCTAATCTGCCGGTATGGCATACCAAAAGTTATTATCATAGATAATGGCAAACAATTTAAAAACCAAGATGTCAAAAAACTTTGCCAAAAATTCAACATCCAACATCGCTTCTCCACCCCATATTATCCCCAAGGCAACGGCCAAACTGAGGCTTCTAATAAAACCTTAATCAAAATCCTCAAAAAGACAGTCAATGAAGTTGGTCGTGATTGGCACCTCCAACTCCATCCCGCTTTGTGGGTCTACCGCACCTCCATCCACACCCCCACAGTCGTCACCCCTTATTCCCTAGTCTTTGGCTTCGAAGTCATCCTTCCCCTTGAGATCGAGATCCCCTCTCTAAGGGTATCGCTGCAAGACATCCTACCAGAAGAAGAATACAGAATTGCCCGCTTGCAAGAGCTAGAATTGTTAGATGAAAGGCACCTCAAGGCCTTGAACCATCTTCGAATATATCAGAACCACTTGCGAACGAGTTATCATAAAAGAGTCAGAACCCGGGAATTCCAAGTTGGTGATCTTGTCCTCTTGGAGAATCAAAAAAATCTACAAGAAAGAGAAAAGAAAGGCAAGTTCAAGCCTAATTGGCTTGGACCATATGTAATCACAGCAAAATATGGATCAGGAGCTTATCAGTTGGCTACTCGTGAAGGCGATCCTTTGGATGATCCAATGAATATCATGCACCTCAAAAGATTTTATGCTTAGTCCTTAGAAAGACTTAAATTGTCAAAAAAAATCAAGAAAAAAATTTAAAATTTTTTTTTTAAAAATGAGAAAAAGATCCTGAAAAATCGTCACTTTGGTGAAAACCTGGCAAACGGGCGCCTTATGACACAAAAAAATTAAAAAATCAGAAAAAGAAAGAAAAACAATTCGTCCATTAGTGAAAACCACTTTGTGGCGCTATGGACAAGTACCTTGGTGAAAACCTTTGCACAAGCGCCAAGGTAAATAACCGGATCCACTGTCTATCATGTCGATACTACAAATCATCCGCCATCTAGCCCACCCATGCGCAACATTCCTTCTTTTCCGCCTCCCAATAAAACACGCATATAATGATGAATCTTCACTTGAATCATGAACAAGGAATGTCCCATTAAAACTGAGCTTTTATGCCTCTGTGTAAGCTTTAAGAAGTCTTGAGAAACAATCTCAAATCCACTAGTCACTCTCCAAAACCATAGAATCACTTGTCTAATCCAAAAGCCCACTTTGTCCTAGGGATGACCCCTTCCTTCGCTTGGCAACTTAATCCTTCATCCTAGTTCTACTCTTGGCAAAAGGTATCATTTGGTCGCAAGGAAGTGACTTGTTAGATTTTGTTAGATCTTTTCATATAGACTTACATCTTTTGCCCTACGACTGCCACTATTTACGACTGCCTAGGTTCTTCCATATCCAGGTACGTTATGATAGGCGCATACTGGGGCATATTTCATAGTATGGCATGTTTGGGATCCCTCTTGTATAAACCAACGACCTGGTACTAGTGTTTATCAACACTTACCTTCTCGTGTACAAGAGGTATCGGTGTGTTTGAGGGTTTCCTTGCATGAACCACAACTTTGTATTAGTGTTTCTTAACACTTGCATTGTTGTGTGCAAGAAATTCCCGTTTGTCTACAAAGTCAGTCCACGCCCTGGGTTTCTCATGGCATCTTGATTTCTATAATCAGTGGTGCAAGCCACTCAGGGCAACATCAAACCAGGTTGGCTCTCCACATTTGTTGTGCACAAAATCTCACCATCATCCCATCAAATCCTAAACTCAATAATCCCATGGAGTTCTCAATTTCCCCCACTTCCCATCTATTCCATATTCTTCTATCTAAGATCATTGTGTTATTATTGGCATATTCCCTCTTTTTATTAATTCATTCACATCATGTAGAGTGCATTTCTTAGACAGTCATTTTTTCCACAAAACATTTACCATATAAGATTGCATCACATAAATAAAATATACGCTCATCCATATAGCATTACATCTAGAGTGCATCATAAATCATTCACACATGTGTATTTATACATAAAGCATAAAAAAACACTCATCCTGCATCCAAAAACTATGTCAGCAACACATCATAAACATACATACATAAGCATCCAGTCTGCATCACAAAATAGACCAGTATAGCACATCCATGATTGCATCCATATATGACATCATAAGAGAAACAAAAATAATCCATCACAATAAATGCTACACATCATCTGACACCAATCGAATATATATATATAAAGAGGAAAATATGTCTGTCATGATACAATGACCCCTCATTGGGTCCGTTGTGGCATATATGGGCCCCCCGTGAGGGCCCATCTTCCCCCGCGGTCTCGCCTCTACTATTCTTCTTTCCAAATTCTTCACGACTGCTTCATATTTCTTGCTCATTTATCTCTTCGACCCTGATTCTTCTTCCTCTCTTTTTTTTCGAGAATTTTTTGTCCTTTTTTTCGAAAAAAATCTCAAGGGGCATACACCTCCCATGCTTTACACTGGGGCATCCTTTTCTTCTTCTATCTTCTACACATTGCCAAAATGTAGACACTTAAAAATAATTATCTTAGTTATTTTTAATTCCTCACATAATTAATTTTGATTTTGATCATGTCTTATACAAGTTAAATCCTTCCTGAAACCAGACGTTGCGCTCTGATCATGTCTTATACAAGATGAATCTTTCCTGAAACCAAACGTTGTGAACAGTCATGTCTTATACAGGATGAATCTTTCCTAAAACCAGACATTGCGCTCTGATCATGTCTTATACATGATGAATCCTTCCTGAAACCAGACGTTGTGATCAGTCATGTCTTATATAGGATGAATCCTTCCTGAAACCGGACGTTGCGCTCTGATCATGTCTTATACAGGATGAATCCTTCCTGAAACCAGACGTTGTGATCAATCATGTCTTATACAAGATGAATCCTTCTTGAAACCAGACGCTCTAATCATGTCTTATACAGGATGAATCCTTCCTAAAACCAGACGTTGGGATCAATCATGTCTTATACAGGATGAATCCTTCCTGAAACCAGATGCTTTGATCACCTTTGTCTTATACAGGATGAATCCTTCCTGAAACCAAACTGAGTCTAGATCTTATCAATTGAATCAAACAAGATTATTATTTGAATCAATGCATCATCACACCTCGCTTCAAAGAGGGGCAAAATGTACACACTTAAAAATAATTATTTTTAATTAATTAATTAATTATATTAATTCAAATTCTCCTCAATATTAATTAAATATAATTGATATTGTCACTATAGTATGTGACTGATTTATTTAATAAATCAATCCCTTTCTTTATTCTTCTAAAAATTGAATTCTCACAAATCTCCCTCTTAGCTAATTAATTTCAATTAATTAGTTAACTCACATGTTTCTTGCAAACCATCTTCTTAATTCATCATTAACCTAATAAAGTCTTTTAGAAACTCCCTAAACTCACTTAACCTTATTCTTCTAATTTTTAATTCCCTCCACTTATTCTCTCTCCTAGTCAAATCCTCCTACAAATCCTAATCCCACCTAACATTTCCTCTAATCCCCCTCCTAATGAGTTGCTAATGGCTAATCATCATGATTAGCCACGAAGTCAACTCCTTGTCCCTTCCATCCAACCACTAGCTTTTAATGCTCTTTTCCAAAGTGAACGTGAGATCTTCAAAATCTCACAATCCTCTAGGCATCTCCTCTCACAAGAAATTTTTAATTCCTTCTTATTCCTCCAATCCCCATGATCATCCCTTTTTGGAGAATTTTAAATTCCTCCTACCCATTCTTCAAAGAATGTCACATCCCTTGCTCCTTTCAAGGCACATTGGGAAGTCTTCCCAATGCACTTTGCTCTTCTCAAGGCACCTTGGGAACTCTCCCCAATGTACCTTGAGGAGTGTGGAGACAAGAAATGTCTTTAAGGCATATCTCTTGGTCTCCACACCCTCTCTTGGGCCTTGTGTGAGCTCACAAGCAATCTTAGCCCTTCATCTTGAATCCATCCTAGCCATCTATTTTTCCTCTCCTCTCCCTATAAATTGAAGATGCCATCCCTTCATTTTTTATCTCCAAGTTTAGTAATCTTATGTTGCCCTTTTGAGCCTAAGAAAATCATTTTAAGCATCCTTATTATGTTCAAATCATATCTCATCCACATTTGATCATTTCATCCTTATCATCCTCCAAATCCATTTTATTTGTGCACAACATTGGAGAGCCATCCACGTCAAGCAAGCAAGAGGAGCACATCAAGTGGAGCATCATCCAAGGGCGCCTTCACTTCATCAAGCTCCATCCAAAGGAGAAGGTATAAGGTTTGTGAGGTATATGCATTCTTGTTCTCATTTTAAGCATTTCAAATTATGTCTTTCAATTTCGTATGATTATATGTCTGATTTGCATGCTTATTAACTAATCCACCTCACACGTCTTTTGTCATCTTTAGGTCCGACTGAATGGTGGAATCAACATTGGACTCCTCTCCACAAGAAGACTAGAGTTGGAAATTTTGGTAATGATCCAAATTTGTGTCAAAGAATCCCAAAAAAAACTCTTGAAGATAGGCCTATTGAAAGATTTGCACTCTCATATGGATGGCAACATAGTCCATTTGGAGATTCAGAATTTTTCAGAAGATTAAGAAGATAATGTAACTGCCGAATCTTTCCAAGGTAGAGAAAATGTATCGTTTTTATTATTGATGGGCTCCCTCTACCCATCGGTTGCTTTTCTTATCTCTTCATGTGCTCCTTTTTGAGGTGCAGCTGTCAGTTTCAACAATTGCTATTTGTGGCTTTCTTTCTCATTTTCAAGGAAGGTTTGGGTCTTTTTGGTTTTTGGGGGCACCGGCAGATACATAAGGTGGAGGACTGGTATTTCCTGTGAATGTGTAGAAGCTGCAGACATTGGAAGCTACAGAATTTTTGGATTTTGAAATATAAACAATTTTCTCCATTATTTTGTTATATATGTGTTCATCCATGGATTTCACTTGTGTTCAGATGATCATGGTTATGAAATATATTCTATTGATTAGTCAGTTAGTTGTTTGTTCTCTCTTTAGCAGCAGTGTGCTATGGGGATTTTATTCAAGAGCTGAGCAGTGTTTTATTTCTGGAGACTTGCATGCAGAGGACAAAGGTCTAATCTGCATCAACTTGGGTACCTCATTAGGCCTAGTTGCCAAAGTCCAGTTTCTTTAGCCACCTAAGTTGTGCCTAAGGAAGATTTTGGTGTAGAATTAAGCTTGCTTAAGATGTCAGTGTAGAATTAAGCTTTCTACGAAGTGCACTATATTTAGCCATTTGCAAGTTTTAGCCTAGACTTAGTTTAGTGGTTACATATGCCTATTCTTGGACTCACCTATTTTTAGGGTCAGCTGAATTTATAGCTGGCTAGTTCTCTATTTGTATCTCTCTATTGTGAGTTCATTAATCATCCAGTATCCAATCATTGCATTCTGTGTTATTTGTATACTTGCAGCAAGAGTGTGTGTGAGCTTGACTCACAGACTCAAACAGGTACTGACATTGATCCAATTGATGTAGCAGATTCTCACTTTGATCACCATTGCAAATTGTTCAGAATTTTGGAGGATTCTAAGATCATCAAAATGGTGACCCAGCCCATTTAAATGGCCTGTAGTATTGTTTTAGTTACTGTACCATATTTGAAAACCTTGTAATTCTCAGAAATCCAACTACTTGGATCACAAACTTTTAACCATGATTTCCGAATTCTGATAGACACTTGCAAACTGTCAAATAATGTTCTTTAGAAACATATGACTACAAATTCTGATAGTCACATGCATACATGAAACATATAACTACAAGTCTACAAATTCTCATTCAAATTTGCAAATCATAAACATATGACTGCACATTATGATAGTCATTTGTAAATGCGAAATTAAGGAAAATGAGGATCAGTCATTTGTAAAATGAAGAACTCAATAAACTCTGTTTTGAGAACTTGAGAATGTAAGTTCCAAGTATCAACAACTTGACAAAAACACTGTTTGCCAAGCTTTTTTTAAAAATTTAACCGATTAGCAGACATGAAAAATTTAGAAGCTTAAAGGCTTGAATGGAAAGTATAGAATGCAGAGAAATTGATGAGCTTATTTTTCTTAATGTCCTTATAAACTGGCAAGATAAATTCCACCATTGAGAAGGTCCCTGAAAAATACAAATAAAACTGCAGGGTACAAGAATTTAATTTATGAATAATTCCATAATTTGCTGTTTAAAACGGTAGAACTAGATAAAGCTCTAGTATTATTATCTGAACATATTAACTCTTACTTCGAATAGTACTATTCCTGTAGTTTGACAATGAGTCGTACTTGGTTGATCCAGTACTAACTGCAAATAATTTACATATTTTGTTTAAAGATTGATCCAATCCACAGAAAGAGTTTGTGATATTTTTTCACATCTTATCAAATCAAACCTTCTCTTGGACCCCATGAATAACACCAGGTTCCTAGCAATGTGTTTGCTATGTAAAACCACTCGAAAATATATCTGAGTAGAAATAATACCCTCCAAATTGGAGATATGGTTTCTAAGTTACAAAGATAAAACATTTACTTATAAAAACATTCATTGATTTTATGGAGCACCAGTCTGCTCACATTTTCTATGTAATGCCAAATATGCATGCCTACAGTTAGAAACTCTCTCCAAGTAGATAAATCTATGATACTTGCAGAACTTCTTCTTGTTTCATCTCAAAAATCTTTTTTAGGACATTGTCAATAACCTGAGGAAATAATGTTAGTCAGCAACAGAGGCTCTTACAGTATCAAGTAGGGTGACAAAAAATACATGATTTGGTAATTCAAAAAATTCAATGGATATGCATAGACATATGCCAAATTAAGAGAGATTAAGAAATCTCAAAAGAGATTCTGTTAGATCAAAGTGACAATGTACCTTATCTGGGGTTGAAGCACCTGATGTGATTCCAATAGTGATAGGGCCTTTCGGCAGCCAGTTGTCTTTCTCCACCAATTCTCCATGCTGCTTCCATGAATATGTTAATGATTTGAAAAGCCATGTCTCAAGCACATAAAACAAAAAGTTGAAATGAAAAAGCTGAAGAAGATTAGTGTAGGAGCTCACATTCAATAAGAAAGCAATCTTATTTCCAGGTCCAATCCGCTTCTCACTATCAATCCAATATGAAGGGATGCCATTTAACTCTCCTATTTCTTGCAGGTGTGATGTGTTGCTGGAATTCCATCCACCAACTACCAAAATAAGATCAACCTTCTCCTTTACTAATTTATCCATCGCATCTTGTCTTTCCTGGAACACAGAAAAGAGATTCTCATGTTTCAATGACAAGAAAACTGATATGATAAACTTTTGAAACCTATAAAATACAGGGTTTACACACATGCATAACATTGAATAAAGGGCCATATGCTTGGATGAAAATTTCAGTTGGCACAAATGAAGATATACAAAAGAGCATATAATACAAGAGTTAATGAATGTGTAGGCAAAGCAGACAACTCACATAACATGCATAAACTTGAAAATCAGAGTCATAACAAGCTCAGTATGACTGTATGACACAAATACAGATAAGGTGATGATCGAGTGCATGGAAGCTTTCCATTCAAATTTAAACTACCAAAACTTGTCTTCTGATATACAAAACAAGCTGTGTATCATTGTATGTAACTGGGTTATGTTGAAATTAATTTAGAATCTTTAAATTCATCTTGAAGAGGGCATCCTACAAGTAAGACAAAAAAACACTGCCAAAAACAGTTACATAAATTCAGAGAGAAAATGATTACTGACAAAAATCTGCAAAAGAAGAAAGCCACAAGAGTGTTTATGCCAAACTGGAAACTTGCATAACAAAGATTCATGTGTTTGGATGACTACAACATTAATACAATAACCTTTTAAAACACAATCTAATATGCAGAGTTTGTTCACATGCAGCCAATGGATTGATTATTCATTTCAAGTTGTTCCTCAGATTGTATGCCTGGATGAAAATTCAGTTGGAGCAAAAGAACAAAAACAAGAACATGCCATACAACATTTAAGAAATATGTAGGCAAAGCAGAAGATGACAGATCGCATATGAAATAAAAGTCAAAGTCATAAAAGGCCAGTATGATGCAAATCTACAAATGGTGATGAATGGTTGTAAGTTATCATTCCAAATTATTATTAACTGCCAAAACCCACCTTCCAGATATACAAGGTAAAATATTTATACACTTTTTCAATGTTGAATAGTTTTTAGAATGTTCAAATCCATCTTGAGAAGACAACTGTATGGCCAGAAATCGCCTACTTTGCAATCTGCGACTTATGGTTTTGCACTCATTCTAGTGGCCACTCCCCAGGGTGTGTTCAGGACTGTTTGCCTTGATTTTTAGCCTTACTCCGAGTTTTGGACTGATTCATAGCATCCCCAGGACCCCTTTCCACACCTAAAAGCGATCCTGAAAGTTTCAGGACAAATTACATTCGAGCTCCAAAGCACAGATTACCCAGAAACAAAAGTTTAAATTAATTTCTATTTGATTCCAAGTTTCAGGTGCCAAAAATCCTAACCTAGTGTTGCCCCAATCTAGACTCAAACAATCATTTCCAATTGAACCCAAAATAAAAAACAAGGATTATTTACTCTACACATAATGATTCTACCGAGGCATCTTGATACTAAGTTTTCTCCTCTGCTTGCTAAGTTCTTTTCTGCAACAGCAAGCTAGAAAGTTTTGGGGTCCAAATATTAAGCATGTGAAAGTTTTCATCCTTGTTAGCATTCTTCCATTCCTGATTGTCGATCTCCCATTGCTCATCCCATTTTCCTTCCCTATTGTCATTCATCCTTCTTAATTCCCCTTCCATCCAACCCCAAATTTCCCTATTCTCTTCCCATACACTCATTAGGCATTAGTGTCTCTCACCTCACATCTGCTCATCAAATCCATCCCCAATCAGTTCAAACTCTCCATTTTTCCTTTTTTCTCCATACACAGCCAAATTTACATACTACAGCATCCTACAATTTGTATTTTATCACATGATCTACACACACGACAACACCTTTTGACCTTAGCTTTGAACATAAATCATTTTTATAGTTCATTTGAGGTTGAAAAATATCAAACAGGAGAATGAGTGAGGCAGTCTTCCATACAACCAATCCCTTTCCTCTTGTCCCATAGCTTGAGGTCTACATATCAAGAGATATGTGGTAGGTGCAAAGAATCCACAAGCATATTTGGGGTCAATAGACTAGATAGAAAAATCCACAAGAAGTTTTGAATGCAAAGAAGACAGAAAAATTTGGCACCCAGCTGCATTTTGTCTGCAAAATTTGCAGATTGCAAAAAAGGCCTAACCTGTTTCAACACTGGAGCCTGCAGGAGTTCTCAGAGGGTCTACAGTCCCTGTGCCTATCCCAGCATTCCAGAGTCTTGTCAAGCATCTTCCTGTGGATCCCTAGCACCAAGCTCCAACTCTAGTGTCTCACCCCAATGCGATTCTGTCTACCTCAAGCCCAGATCCTAGTAATTTGTCCTGTGCTGATCACAAAATGCTGAAATTCTGTAGAGTTGCTCCTCTACTTGTCCTCTTCCAGCCAGATGGTAATCATCTATCTGCTAAATTTCCAAAGACTCCTAATTCTCTTCCTTTTTTTTGTATTTTATTTTTAGTCAATTTCCAGTTTAGCATCAAACTGATTTAATTGATAATTTGAAAGTAAATTGTTAGTTTCTCTTGTGTATAGGTTTGTATTTCAGATGAGTTAAATTAAGTTAATACATTGAAAGATATTGACCCAAGTTAGTCTAAACACCTAGGACTTAATCTAAGAGTTATGCCCAAAACCACTGCAAATAAATGTTCCATAAACACCAATAGAAACCACGATTGCTGACAAAACCCCACAAAAGATGGGGGCCACTAATGCAGTTGTTTCCAAGCTGGAAACTTAAAACATGTGAGTTATAGATCAATAGCCAGACCAGATAAGAATAAGCTATGTTACTTGATAAAATAGACAATTTTATATATAAAATGTAAATCTGACCCAATGTGCTTTCAGACTGAAAAAGACCATCTGTCAATGCTGAGGAACCTATGTTTCTAAACTGTAAAGCTGATTCAGAAATACAAGGAAAAGAAATATTTTGGTCAGTACTACTGTATTGGTTGGATACAATTCCTTAATGATAATCTGTTCCTTTTGAGATAATAAATTGTATTATCTCAAAAATTTCTATGCTGTGGCATGCAATGCAAGGAGGATACTCCTCATTTATGCCTGTTAAATTTTAATCACAATCAGCACAGACAAACTTTCAAGAAAATGGCATCTCCAAGCCAAAGTATGGATAGCCATTTCTGCATGAAAGACCTAATTTTGTTCTTTCTCATTAATGATGATATCATACTGACCTAACTTACATCACTTCATGCAGATTAATCTTTACATTGTTACAACCAGTTCATTGAATGCCTTGAAAACACTCACATCTCCCAAGTATAACGCTGCAGAAAGAATCATATCAAACATATGATTTTCCAACAATGAGCTAATGCATCAGAAGCATTTGTTTTCGTGAGTTATTGTGGAAAAATCAGAAAAGGGTTATAGAGAGCACGGCTTCCAAACGCACTCTGCTAAGCTAACATATACATATCTCATCTATATTTTAGCAAACTAATTCTTTGATGCTGTCTTGGACCACAGTAATAGAAATTTTATGGCCAACATTGATATTCAGGGTATTCTTACAGGAACAGGTAATATAAGCAACTCAGGCAGTCTACAACACTGTCTGATACAAAGTATCACACCTTTGCATCTAAAATTCTGATTGTACTCATAAAGCATGCTCCCTCATATTAACTAGCTTCCCCAGAAAACAACTTCCATAAGGAAACCACAGAAAATAAGACAGGATGGTGAGGCAACATAAATATTGTAGATTTATAATATGCTAAAGTAATCACTGAGTAATTTTATCCATGCACTTAAAAGAAATATTTTTGAATAATTACTGACTACCAGTTCACAGTTGTTAGCAAAATCACAGAGAAAGAATACCTGAGTAGCATCACAAATAGTGTTGAAGCTTATAAAATGATCATTGATATATTCGACACCATATTTACGCATCATTGTCTTTTCCACTAGTTTTCCTGCACAACAATGTTTTAATATGAAATTTGAATTAATTTGAAAATAAATGGCTAATCTACTGTTAATCAAGCCCATGTCCCACAGCCCGCCAGAGTTCCATTCCAGCAGAAGGCTAAGCGCTAACATGTTAAAATGGATGACACCTGATGCAAGTTCCAGGCAGATTTTGACAGAACAGTTGCTTGCTTTGCAATCTAAGTTAAAATAAATGTTATTACTGCAGCCCCTTATGAGGCCTGTTTCAATTAAAGCTTCCTAACCAAAAAAATAAAAATGAAAAGTTCTAGAACTGCCATTACTGAGCCCCTTATGGATAACGTTCAACAAAATATTTAAGAAATATTTTAGGGCTACCATTGACAAACTAAATGAGGATATCATGTCCTTAAAGGTCCCAGCCAGCAAACGTAGTACTTAGCAGAAACTGCCAGACGCAGAAATTTTAACAGAAAAACTGACCTATCTCCTCAGTTTCTCCTTTCAGCATTGTTGTCTGGTTTGCAATGCCCAATTTTACCAAGTCTGCATCTGGGTCAAATCCTTCAGAAATAGCATGCTTGAATTTCTGATTAAAATGACATAATAATGTAATAGTTAATACCAGAAGACAACCTGATGATGATTTTTCTAGAAAATGAAATATTGTGTACCTCAAGTAATTCTTCTTTAGTTCCACTGGATCCGTCCAGCTTGCCATTGAGAATGTAATCACAGACATATGTTGCCTGATAAAATAAACAAATAAGAAGATTCTCTAAGTATAATAAAAAACAAAAAGCAAGCTTGCTCTGACTGTAGAAAAAGTTTTGAATTTTGTTCTGTACCTCTTTCATGGTCTTCACGATGATATATTTTCCTGCAAAAGAGGCAGTGGCAACAGTTTCTTCATGAGAATATTTCCCATGAATGATGGAGGTATAGCTCCCTTGTTTGTGCTTCTCAACAGTATTCCAAACCTGTGAAAAAATGGCTTTCATATTATTTACAGATACAAAGAACAGTAATCAAAAGCCATAAAATTTTTACTCCCCTGGTCAATTTTTCATCAGTTTTATACACGTCTAGCTCAAAAGGTGACATTTGTAGGTCTACCAAACATAGTGGAACCATAAGACTTTTAGTTTTACTCTCTTGAACAATTTTATGCATGTCTAGCTAAGTGTAACAGTTGTAGGTTTGCAAATACATACCTTAGACACCCATGGACAGGTTGTGTCAACAATCTGTATATTTTTTTCACTCAAAACCTTCATCTCGTCTACAGATGCCCCAAATGCTGGCAAAACCACTACATCTCCTGAATCAACAACATCCAGATTTTTTTCCTTGTTTTCTACAGGAATATATTTAACCTCCAACTCCTCAAATTTCTGCAGAAATGTCAGAAACATAATATTGATTAGAGATGAAAGTATATTAATTTCCATTGATGACAAAATAAACAGAACTTATAAGGATACAGTGCAGCAAATCTCCCAGTGGAGGTAGTAGCAACTGAAGAACAATTTTCACAAGCAATCCTTATCAAATACCAGAAGTTACAAGAATATTCATTTTGAGAGGTATCTAGGTGAATTCGTGAAGAGACAGATATATCTCTGCTAACATTTAAGGCTACTCTCTTATCTAGCATAAAGGAGTCCGCCATGAATCTCATGTAAAACTCCCACATA
Source organism: Cryptomeria japonica (assembly GCF_030272615.1). Classification (NCBI taxonomy): domain Eukaryota; kingdom Viridiplantae; phylum Streptophyta; class Pinopsida; order Cupressales; family Cupressaceae; genus Cryptomeria; species Cryptomeria japonica. The sequence continues at coordinate 676,929,341 of NC_081408.1, read as the reverse complement.
ACAGTGTGGAAGGACTGCGACTAGCTTCATATTCATATCTATGAAACCAACTTAAGTGAGTTTAAAAAAAACTGTCTGAAAGAATTACAAGAACCAATTGAGAGTGAGTTCCTGATCCAAAAGATTTTTGAAGTACATGGATGAACGGAGGTAAACAGAAATTGTCTGGGTGACATGGGTATCTGCAGAAAGTACCCATTCATAACTAAACAGTTTTTTATTAATAAGGCTAAGTAACCGTTATCATAATTAGTTAAAAATGATGCTGAAGGTCAGTCAAAATCCCTTTAGTAATAACTAATATCTACTTCTAAACTCACAGTACGCTACACATCAAAAGAAAATTCATCTTTGAACTGAACTCTTAGTCCAAATTCTATGTGTATACTACTACCTAGCCACTTACTTATTTGCCTCAACTGACACTAGTGATAGTGGGTTCTTGTTTCTCCTAGGGAAAATCATAGTCCATCAGAACAATACCATTGCAGATATCCCAAAGGATGATATGTCTTGAATGGAATGAGAACTGTAAGACATGAAATTTCAACTTGACAAAAGAGAAAGGTGAGAATATGTAAACAAATAATAGCGAATCCATCTCCTTAACAAGAATTAGATCCCGATGATGGTTAAAACTTAAATCATTATTCTAGCTAATAAATTTGTAGGAAAAAAATGATAAAGCATTCTTCTGGCAATTTGTACAGCAATTTGCATCTACAAAATTAAACTGACAATTAAGGTTTTCAATAAATTTATGAACAAAAAATTTGGAAATACAAAAAAGTTCAAATACATAGATAATGAAATGCCTGTTTGATTTTCAAGGTGAAAGACTCACACCTGAAACCTGAAGCCCACATTTCTTCTTTACTGTTAATCTAGTGCAAACTTGCGGGATATACAATGGTCTCCACCTAAAATCACTCAATAGAGGAAAAAGTTACCTGTTGTGCTGAATTCTACAAATTCACCAGGGTACTCTAATTGGTATTACCAACTCTAGGAGGCAGCGAACCCCTTCTAATATAACCTTTGTATGCCGTGAAGCATAGCCTTGTGCTAACATACATGCCAATCTACTTGGGAATTTAATATTCTACAGAAAATTAAATCAAGGATCACAGTTCCAAGGATGCTACTGTTCTTAGCAAGGAAACACATATTTTCCCATTTGTACGGAACAAAGAAAAAATTGATATTTCACAAACAAATGAACTTTATTTGCATATATATTTGACATTTATTTTTACTTGCTAGACCGTTGTTTACTATTTCAGGAAATTTTCATCATATTTTATAGATTCTTTCCCTTTTTCAGGAGTCATTTGCCACAACAATTCTTCTCAATGTTACTATAATAATGTAATTTCAATGTTGAGTTGTATGAGATATTTGCCCATGTTTAGGAACCATAACAATGATTGAAACACAAACCTGATTAACTGTTGGGTTGTGTATTATTTCATTAGTCATCCAAATCTTTTTATCAGGGAATTGCCTCTTTGCTTCATATGTAATTTGCACTGCACGCTCTACACCCCAGCAAAATCCATAGGCATCAGCCAGTTTTACAGTCACATCTCCCCATGTACATTCATTGTTGTTTTCTTTCAATGTCTTTACCAGGCCACCTGAAACAAGAAAAGGGATCTGTCATGATTCAAGTGGATGATGATAAACAGTTGAGTGGACAATCAAATGACCATGAATGTTGAGAACAATCCAATATGATATTTAACAATGGTGATAACAGAGTGCGGTTTCAAAATATAGTTGAAAGAATTTTGTTGACCCGAGATAATAGCAGGAGTTTTCTTCTGCTCAAGTAGAGAATATATAGGAGATGCAACTGTAATGCAAGTTCCTCATAGTCAATGGCACATATCTCCAGAATTCTGAAATAACAAATAATGATTCCTGTTGAGATTTCTTAAATTATGTGCTTATGAAACTTATTTCCATCAAATCTAAAGACAACCCTTCACAGGGAGAGTTGGAGAGATATGTCTCTCTAGTGTAGGATAAATCTCTAAAAGAATGGGCATTCCTTGATGTCTCCTGCTATAAAAAAAAGCTTTAAAAAGCTCCCGAAAAAAATCAAGTAAATGTTTGTGAATTTTCTGTATAAGATGGGGTAAGAGATTTTCTCTAATGCAGGAAAAGTCTCTAGCAGGCAAGAGATACCAAAAAAATGCAGATAGATGCGGAATTTCAGGATTTCAAATTTTCAGCACAGTTTTACAAACAAGACTCGTATAGCCCCAAAACAAATAGTAAATGGCAAACCCAGGTATGAAAGGTTGAAAGACCCCACTCAAGTCATTTGAAAAAATAAAATGGCAAGAAAGATGGAGGTACAAGAAATGTCAAGAGGACTTTGAAAATAAGAAAGATGTAGCGAAATGTGAAAAACAGGTGCAGGAAGCATAGAATTGCAAGGTAAAACATTACATAACTGATTACAGTTGAAAGGAACGAATTTATTTTCAATTATGATTCAATGTTTGTGATTGTTTGTTTTAATTTCTGAAATAATTATTTGTCTATGTGCATTTAGGATGTAACCTGTACTCAACTATTCCCTTACCCTGATTCTGAAAATCGCCTCCCCCTTCCCTCAAATTGTAATCACAATTTTTTTTAATGGGTGGAGACTGTTTTAGAAGTATAGAATGGTTAGCAAATTTTTCTAATTAAGAAAAAAAATAAGATGCATTGCAGACTAATCCTAAGAGAAAAACTTAGGATTTATTAATTGTACAAAACATTTGCAAATCCAATAACTATACACACATTTTTTTTATTTTTTGTCAAAACATGGTGAATAAAAAACTAAATAATGCGAGGATCTAATTTTGTCAAAAATTAAACAATTGGCAGGAACTAGCCTACAGAGATTACCCTTGTACCAGTACCCTCCCGATAACTGCTGATTTTCATGTTTTTAATAACTCTTATTTATACTAGTTGGACACCAAATAGGCCTAAGCCAACATATGACATTTCCCTTATTAGCAAATGCCAGGATCATAACAGAATCTATACATAAGTCAAGGAATGACAACAGAAGGCTCTTCAATTACCGATCCACTTTCACCAATCTATCATGTTAAACCAGATTCCACCACAGAAGAGCAGTACTCAATTCCAGAGATATAGTCCAGGGAAAACTACTCAAAAGTGAACCATTTAATCTGGAGTCCACCCACAAGTTACAACAATGCTAAACCCCACATGAGCTTCTAAGCCAAATAAAGCAAAAAAACAAGTCATGCCCACCTTAAAGTTAGGGATGCACTTTCTATTAGACAACTGGTTTCCCTCCAATAGTTCTAGCTCATAAATTCCACGGTACCATTATCCTACCATCCCTGATCTTACTGACCTTACCTGAACATTATAGTCTCTAGGTAGGTGTTGTTAAACTAAGGTAAATGATATAACAGGCATATGCACGCTACAAAACATGTAAAAAACAGGAAAAACATATAATTGAATATATCTGTGTAGGATTAGTAGAGTATGAGGCGGAGTACAGATCATCTTCAGAGCCCACCAATATATTAACGGTATACTCTCTATAACATATCTAGGTACCCTTTGAGCATCACATTGCCCTTAATCTTAAGAGCTTTTCTCAACAGAATAGTCTCTAAATGGGTGTTACAGAAATTAACATAGCATGTGGCATGTTCAATACACAGTATCAGACATATAATATGATAGATATCAAGCAAATGAATTTGGATATGTCATATGCATATAAGCTTATGCTCAATGCGGTCAATAGAATCTGTTGGTGGTAATAGTATCTGTATGGGCTATTTTTTCGGGTTTTGTTTACAGAATTTTTTTAAAACTAGATTTTGTTAGCTAACAATTTTTCATTTTTAATATTTTCTTTTACTTTTTAGAGCCATCCCTATGTTTCCATACAAATAGTACACAAATTATTCAGTTGTCCAACAAATAAATCTATTGTTACTAAATCACATATCCTTTTCTAAGAATAGAGTAATCAAGTAAATAACATGAAACTTACTTTGAAATTCCTTATCCATTAGAGCCAGTGTCTCCTCCTTGTGCCCAAATCCTTTTCTGTTATAATTCTTGCTTCTGGTTAAGTTCTTCCTAAACGTCTTGGTATCAAAATCATCTGACTCCGCTTCAACAGCAGTTGCTGTGGCAGATCCTCCATCACATCTCACAATGCCGAATTTAGCTGAATTTTTCTTCTTCTGAACATGATTTCGGGGAACTAAGCATGAGACTCTGAAGGGTGTAGTCAATTTCATTTGGGTACTAGCCATTTGGGCATTAGGAACTGAGCTCAACAGTGCACAGGATTTAGCCATTATGAAGTAGCCTAGAGGAATTGAAAAGGGAAATTTGTCTGAAAGGCAACAAATTGCTGAATGAGTAAAATCGCAGTTCGAAATTCAGATGATGGATGCCTGTCTTATTTAAAGCAGGGAAACGAATCTAATGGTTTTGTCGTTACATTCTCCATTACAGCGAATGATTAGGAAAATAAGGAGGATTATATAATTATTTGATTTTCACGTTTGCATGACTAATTAATTTTTTTTTAAAATAAATAAATACGAGAAAAAAGTAAGGATGCGTTTTGTTGTTTTTGTTTGGCGATGGTAAACATGTTGGAATACATCTTTCCTAGGATTCGGATGTGGTTTTATTTGGCTTTCAGTATTAAGGATTGATTTTGCAAAATTATTCTATTTGATTTTAGTTAGGTAAGAGTATCAATTATTCTTTCAAATTAAAAAAAAAAGTTTATTAATAAATTTCACAAATTTCATAAATGTGTATTTATTGGATCTGATAGTGTGTGTCTTTATTATTTAGAAGCCAAAACAATAGCTATAAGTAATTACCATAAAAATCATCAAAATCTGATGTATCATTTAAAATCTTGAGTGTGTGAAGTTAGCTATAACAACGCTTTCCCTAATATATTTTTTGTTGAAGTTTAATGGGATGTTTCCATAAGTTAAATGCTTTAAAAAGTTGTATTAAGGATTGAATTTTGTTAGATATTTTGTTAATAGACACATAATAAAGTATTAATATGAAAAAGTATTCTTATCTTATTAGTGAAAAGTAAAATAATTTATATTTGCTAAATATTTTTTAAGAGGAAATAAGACTATCCTACACAAATAAAATAAATGAATTTAAGATACAAATAAGGTAATCATAGAACATCAAGTAAAATTTACAAACGCGTATTATATCAAGATTTTTAATATGTTTCTTAATATATCTTGATTATAATTTTGATAAATTAATATATCTTAATGATATATGTCAAAGAATTATAATAAAAATATAATAGAAATATATAGAAATATCTTAAAGGTTATCTTAATGATATTTATTAAAGATATCATTTAGATATCAAATTGAATAAAAATAAAAAGATAACTATAAGATATAGTTAAAAAATCTTAAATTCTAAGATATCATACAAATAAGATATATTAATAAGAAATCTAAATCTTTTAGGAAAGACAAAAAAAAAATACAAAAGGAGACACAAAATAAGATATCCTAATATAAAAAAATTAAATAGCTAATAAATGCATATGAATCGAAATATTGTTGTCTAATATCTAATAGCAAAATTGCAAATTAAACCATACCAAAAAACTTACAAAAAATATTGTTGTATCATAGGTAAAAAAAATTATCAATTTCAAAAATATATATTTGTATAATATTTTTAACTCAATTAATTAAATAAGATAAACTAATAATTAACACTTTTATTTTTATTTACCTAAAATGAAATATAGAAAATATTTAATTTCTTTTTAGTAAACTTCAAATTTTAATATAGAGATCTTTTTAAAACTTGTTAGCATGGCTCTCATTTGGTGTCACATTAGGATGATGGTCTTTCCTGTAATAATGATCATTGTACAACTTTTATCTCCAAGGGGATTCAAAAACTCTTTTATCACCACAATTACAAAGCAACCTTTATTTCCAATTATGTTTTAGTGATTAACGTGAGGTTTTCCTTATCTTGCCTTATTTTGTACCCCTAGTGTCATGTGGCATGTTTGGTGATTAATGGTGATGGTGCCTAGTAATAATGCTTATTACAACAACACACATCCCATTCACTTAATATCTTTTTGGATCTTTCATTTTTTGTTACCTAATTATTGCCATTTGTTAAGTCGCGAAAAATTACTATGTTAGTGTTTCCTACTATTGTTATGAACATGGGGAGTGACAAAGTGAGGATTGAACCCAACACCCATGCTGAGTTCAAGGATGATGAAACTATTCAGTAGGTGGGATTTTGCAGTTTATTGAATGCATCAATGGGTTTGATAAGAATATTTTGATTCAATTTGCAACCTCTTGGGAAAATAGAAGAGTTATGGTTGGCAACATTTTGTTTGAAATCAATGAGGAGGTCATTGCTAAAGTGACTAGTCTATCCACCAAGAGCTAGAAGTGGAAAAAATAGAGTAGGGTCACCGACAACAATAATTTGTCCCTCTTCTTCAAGGAGGGTGAAAAACTTGTTAAATTGCATGTTGGTTTTGATTGCGAGGAGTTGTCAAGATCATGGAACTAGGTATATCTCATGATTAAGAAATTCTTCGCGTTGGAGAGAAGGTTCAAAATTTATTACTATTACCATCTTTCGTTGCTCAGTCATTTTCATCATAATTCCCTAAAAAATAATCGATCTTCCTTTTTAACTCTTTGGAGAACTCCATAAAAGATGCCCTAGAAATGGCCAAAAACCCTAATAAGAAGCCCATCCCACTCCACCAAGGGCTCATATTTCATCTTTACCTTTTTCATTTGGTCGTATGTCCCCATAAATCTATATTGTGGTAGAGGCTCCTCTACATTTTGATTCCCCACCCACTACTACCATTTTGGACTCCCCTAGAGGGCATCAAAGTCAAAGGAAGCACCTACAGATCCCTTGTGCTAGCAAAGCTTTCCCCTCGAAAAGAAACTTAGCTACTAAGGCCCCCTCCTAGCTCACCACCCCCACTATCTCTATCTTGCTTAACATCAATAGTGTAAATCCACTCCTAAAACACCTCTCTCCAAGCATGGCCTCATTGTTAAAGGTCTATGTGGACATAAACATTGCCCTCCTTCTATGATTCTTAGAAAAAGAGGTAAACTCAAGAAAATTATGCCCTCAACCAAAAAAGTTAAGAAAACCCTATCCCATGTTTGGATTGAAGAGATTGACAATTATGAAGATGTGGCCTAGAATAGCAGGGAGGAGTACAAAGATGTTGGTATTCCAAGCCTAGGAGATCTAACAAGCTTGCAGACAAGCCTATGGACAAACAAAAAGAGAAGGACGATGTAGATGAAAAGGACGATGATTCTATGATGGAGGAGGACTGTGAGGAGCCTAAGAATTGGGATTGCTCAGAGAAGATGACCAACATCCAATCTAAGAAATCAAATAGAACCAAGATGGACTTGTTGGACCTGACTAAGGATGCCCACTCTAGTAAAGAGACCCATCATGTTGGGGACCCCATAGCTGTACTAAAGGTGATGCCCTTGTTGTTGAACTTTCAAAATTGAAGGTGAATGTCTTGAACCTTGACGAGAAGATGGTGAATCTCTCAAGGTTACGCTTGAAGGTGATGTATAGGTTTGCTACCATGCTCTATTTGCTGCAAAAGAAGGGACTTGAGAAAGTTGGTGATGAGGACAAAAAGAACAAGGACATGTTTAAATTCCTCACTGAGGATTAAGGTGGCCTATTTTCTTAGCCACTTTTTAGACCTTTTTTGTTCTCTTAGTTTCAAATGTATTCCTATTGGTTTATTACACTAAACTATTTTTTGATATTAATGACAAAACTATAGTTAATATGTCATTAATGTGTTGTTAATAGCTTGCTTAAGTTGACTTCAAGTTGTTTTGTTTATAGGGTCAACACCCTTGTTTTGCTAATTTTAATATTAAAAACAAATTGAAATATTTAATGTACTTTAATATTATTAGATATTATGTAATATACATTTCATGGTAACAAAGTTTTGATTACATTCGTACTTATTATTAAAAAATCATAGTAATAAATAGAAAATAAAAATAAAGATTTATATTTTTTATATGCTTCTTCTTTCTCCCCATTCTTTTAATAAATGATCTAAGGTCAAATGAACTCATCCTCTAGAAGGAATTTCAAATTAACTTTTGATAGATCCTCAAGGGAAAATATAGGGATCTCAAGGATTGGATGCATGATAACAGATCATGCAAGCCAATTGATCAAAGAAACATCAAAGAAGATGCATCCAAGTACAAACAATGAGGCATAAAAAGAAACATTACTACTAGGTTTGCAATTGGTGATATAATGCATTTACAAAACATAATGATTGAAGGTGACTAAATGGTAATCATTTTGAGTCTTAAAAATCATCAATCAAGAAATTGAAAAAAAAAATTCAAAATGAAGCATGGGCAACATTAGATAAATTCTAATAAACGATTGCCTAAGGGGAGACAACAAAATATTCAACTACTTATCAAACTATGGGATAGATCAAGAGGATGAACTTATCATTATTGGAGATGTGGAATCATGGCCAAAGCTACAGGAATCATGAAATACATAATTAGTAGTACCCCACATGCAAGACAATAATGAGCATCAGTAGACCAAATTGATTTTAGGTTTTTATATGCAGTCACCTTAATAAATGTGCAATATTACTCTTTTTTTCTTAACACATTTGAAAGGCTTATATCTTCTTTTTCATGATTCTAATCAACATTAATTACGATTGCAAGGTTTATTTCTTCAAATTTCTTTGTCTTTCTAGCATGGAGCCTTTATTTTGGTTCAAAGAGAACATGAGGCAAATGAAATTTCTTGGAGAAATCATAGGGGCTCACATACACAAGATATTTTGTTAAGAGGTGATTTACTATCAACGATTCAAGATATTTTGAAACTAAGATTTTTCGAAGGAGCAACAAGATATCATGTAAATACATAAATATCTTCAACATTTGGGAGCAATATCTTTGTGACAACAAGAAACGGAGAGCTAGCAAAAGCTCTAGGAAAATATTATGTGTGGGATAGGTTCTAAGAGGGTATGGAGGATGTAGTAGATAAAGTGAAACCACCAAATATAAATTCCCTTCCAAGTGCAAATCAATATTTTTGGCTTTGGTGTCAATTAAAATAGTTTAAGTAGTGGAGAAGTAGTTGATGGATCTCATCAAAGAAACTTCAATGATTCAGTACTTCCTAACTAGAGGGGTGAGTGCATACCAACCAACCATGTATGTGATGGATCTTTGCACACCAAATAAATCTTTGTGGAAGAAGAAAGGCTCAATCTGGGTAAAGCAAAGAAAACCACTAAGTTTCTTGAAAGGGAGGTTGGCCTAGTAATATGTGAAGACAACTCTTCTAGGTCAAAATTCATTGGTGTATAGTTCTTCTTCAAATATTGCATTCCAGATCTTAGTTTGTGATGTTGTCAACAACTATTATAATTGCTTTTGGTTGAATCTATCAACCCCAGCCTGCGTTTTAATTTTGATAATGAATGCTTTAGCTTTCAGTTAGTTTTAAGAGTTGATATTACATCAATATTTAAAGTAGAACCTAGCAATGTATAATTATCTATGGTAATTACAAGATCTCTCTCCATTTGATCAATTCTTAATTTGTCTAAAATATATATGGTAAATCTTTATTATTTTAATTAAAAAGAATAAAGCCTTAATACTCTTAAAGTAACTTGTATATATATATATATATATATATATATATATATATATATATATATATATATATATATATATATATATATATATATATATATATATATATATATATATATATATATATATATATATATATATATATATATATATATATATATATATATATATATATATATATATATATATATATATATATATATAAATATAATTTAAAGTGGAAATATTGATAATGTTTTTATAGTTAATGAAATTTTTAATGGTTATAACTTATTATTTGATTCATTAAAAAAATTAGATTTTATGATTTGAAAAAAAAAAGTTAGATGGAAAAATATCTTCGTATTGTATATAAAAATTTGGGTCATAGTCTCCCTACTTATCAAGGGTTTTGTTTTTGTTTATACTTGCTTTATTTCAACATCTAAATGTTAAGAAAATTTAGACATAGAATCATAAAAGTACATAATAATAGATAAATTTAGTCACTAAATTGAAAAATGGTACCAAAAACAATTATTACCATCCACTCTAAAATTTTATTTTCCATATGAAAAATGTTGCTTTCGATTATTACCCAACCTTGTAGTGGATTCACGAGAATTTCTTTACAATTTTTAAGAGATCGTCTCTTAAAATATACCTAATGTAAGATAGGGGTACAAGTTCTTGGTCCTTAGTATTAACTTTTAGCAAGAGACTACATTATAGTTCTTTCATTCCACACATTACTGCTATTGTAATTATTCTACTTTTTGGGGGCATAATACATTTATTAATGCGGCCACCCATTATAAAAGAGACCTTTCTATACATAAAATGAGGTAATTACCACAACAACCAAAAAGGAATGTAGCTACAACACTTGAATCAATCAATGGTGGAAGGAACTTTATCACTAGTCAATTCTCCGAACCCACCATCCTAAGTCTTTGTTGCATCAACTTCAATAGTATGTAGGAGAAATTTGATTGCGCAATAACGAGTCTTCTCTATCATTTTCATGTCCTAGAAAGGGTGAGGGCATTTTAATTGGCACCATAGAGCAATGAAATTGAAAGCAAGAGTGAATTATATCCCTAAACCTTATACAACCAAGGAGTAAAGCCAATCAATCTAGCCAACCTTTACCAAAACGTCACCTCCATCTCCTTGAAATATGCCATTGAAACCTATCCCCTAAATTAAGCTTTGTCAATATGTAGGGCATGGATAGGATGGTAAACTATTTATTATAGAGAAACATCTAAACCACCTCTTACATTTGGTCTTAAATAACTCAGTGATAGTACCTTCACATTGAGATTATCATTCTCAAAGATTGAGTGGTTGGATATAAATATGGACGCCATCTTCTAGTTAATTTTGCTATGCAATTTGACTTCCAAGTAATCAAGGGGAAGAAAGTCCTTGACCACCTACTTGATTGACCATTTTGAATGATAATTTTGTTTCCAACTTAGCATCTTACAAAAATTCTCTACATGCCATCTTGCACTTCTTAAAAAATCTTGGGCTCCATATGTCCATCACTCCTTTCTTGTTTTACTAATCACTTATCTATTATTGATGAAAAGTGCTCATGTGACTTGCTTCAAGTGTGATAAGTTATCATTGTAATAGAGAGATAATGATCTATTAGATCATTATCTCTCTATTACTTAAAAAAAACATATTCATTTAGCATGTCTTGGGAATAGCTAACACCTTCAACACTTATATGGATGAATTGGGATCTTAGTTGGGATCCTAATCCTTAGATTTCAAGAAGGCTCGCCCACAATCAATGACATTATTAATGCAAATCAACTTAAAAGAACCAATCTCAAAATAAGAAAGAAAGTGTGCTATCTTGTTTGCTTCTCTAAAACGATGGTCAAATGTGTAGCTTTCAAAGAATTCTACTAGCAACCAAGCCAATCTAAAAATATTTTTCAATTCATGTTAACATTAATTTGACCAAAAATATCTCCTCCAATACCAATTTTTTGAAATGCTATACATTGAACAACTACTTGAATATCTAAAATTGAAATTTTAATAAAAATTCTAAAACATTAGCTACCTAATTCAACCCATTGATGGGAGACAAAAATAGACTAACTTTCACATTTAGGTATGTTGAAAGCCCCAAGGTTGAATGGGCAACGGTCAAAACTGTCACCTTATTCCCATAAGGAAGGGACAATTTATATAAACAACTTATAGCACCAGTAATTTATTAATTTTTATATTCGAGTCAAAGAACGTCGCAATCATAAAATCCAATATGCAATTTATATTTGGGGGTTATTACAATGTGGAAGGAATTCGAAGACAAAAAAACATATGCTTATATTTATTTGACTTCATTCTACGTGAAGACAAAAGTGAATAGATTCTCTAGAGGTTTTATTTGTTAATGGAGTATTTGACAAATTTTGGTTTTCCATGTGAGAGAATAAATAATGAAGCATCTGAGCTCAAATTCTTTAGACATTACTATGGTGTGGGGATTGGTGTTTAGGAGGATTGAAATTATGATTTCCAAATATTAAAAATTTGTAGAGTTTTAAATATTAAGTAGTTATAAATGAGAAATTTAATTTCTTAAAATTATTTAAAGGTTAAATTTATAATTATATTATTTTCTAAATTATCAAAGAATATATCATTATTCATACGAATCAAATAATAGTTTTATATTTAGAGCTATGTTCTTTTATAATATAAAAAATCAAATGTTATGTGTGTGTTCAGAGATATTCTTTTGAAGACATCTATTATATTTTTATGTGAGAAAATGATAAAAATGGGCACCTCGAGAAGGATATTTCTTAGCATATTTTATGTATTATTAGTAAATATATGTATGCTAGTAACATTTGCAACACAACATGTTTGTAGCAGCACTCTGTTGGCACTATTGTTTGTAACCCTATGAGGTCCTCCCCACTGGGCCACTCTCTTGTTGGTCCTAATGATAGTATCACTTGGATCGCAGTTTGTCGTAGGTGGAAGGGGAAGTTCTCCTCCCTTCCCCAAACCCCTCCTTGTTAAGGCTCGGATGTTTCTTTGCCTATAGATTGAGTGGGTTTGGGTTGTTTCTTTGCCTATAGACTTTGTATTAAGGGTCATCACCCTTGTTTTTGGTTGTTGTTAAAATGTTGTTGATAGTCTCTAACTATGTTAAAGGGTCAATGCCCTTGTTAACGCTACTTTTTAATCAAAAACACAACATGTAAGTCATTAAATTAATTAGGGTTAAGGTTAGGGTTAGAGTTAGGGTTGAGTGGCCAGGGAGCTAGTTGGGCCAAGCACCAAAGGGATGGCACACCTTGAACTGGCGGCACGTCGAGTTTCAAAAGACACATTTCTAATTATATGTTGTTTATGATTAATGTAGTGTTACTATTGTTGGTGTAAATAATTATTCATCATGGATATTATTACACTTACTTAAGTTTACTTAGGATAATGCATTTCATAGTAGTTTGGGTATGAGACACTTGGGTGTTTGTGCCACGTTGGGATAGTGTGTGTAGGAGAAATTCCACCTTTTATGGTGTTGATCTTGTTGTTACACTCCACATTCAGTGGGCGATCCACCTCATGTGGACTATTATAAGCAAGCTCATCTACATTGTATGTAACTATTGAATCATATTATTGATCATTTTCTATTGATGAGAATACAGTTTATTCTTATCCCATATTATGTCTCTATTTTGTACATTTCATTGAGCTCTTGATCTTGGCAAAATCTCACAACTATAAGTAACACTACATACCATTTTAGTTCATATTATATCAAGACTCTAGTATTGCACCCATGGATACTTACGCCCTTAATTACTTTTTCATGCTTGTTCTTGTTAGTGACCTATACACCAAGGGCAGCTACCTTCTAGGACATACTTTAGTGGGAGGAGGCCACCCTTCACCTAACCTACTAAGCGAGGGGCCACCCCAGCTAGAGGCACAAGCAATGTTGGCATGGTGGTGGTGAGGCCTGGGTGGGGGGGATGAGGGCTAGCAAATTAGAAAAAGGAATATTGTAAGAGAATATTTTGTTGACAACATTAGCTATAGAAAACTTTTAAAAAATCATTGGTTTTTTTAATTTTCACTGTTATGTTTTTTTTTGGTCTACATGCCTCCATATGATGAATCCATACAATCATACAATTTATTTGCATTGATTGTTGTGCCTACCCAAAATGATTAAAAATTAAGTCACAAATTTTGATGAAATGAAAGGTGTTCCTTAGGTTTTTGGCCATTGTGAATACAAGTTTGTTTCACCCCGAGATGCATAGATTTTTTGTTCAACCCTAGTACTTGCATTGATTTTGTGCCCTCAAAAAAATGCCCAAAAAATCAACCACTTGAATTTTAATGAAACAATAACCAACATGTAGGTTTTAGGCTACAATGAATAGGATGACAATGTTTGTTTGAGCCCAAAGTGCACCATTTAATTTTTCTCAAGGCTAGAACTCTCAATATTTAAACATGAACATGCAAATCTGAAGCTTTGATGGGGTTATTGATTCAACCCCACAAGCCCAACAATCACCTACAAGAAAAACAACTAGATCACAAATGAAGATCAAACAACATATATTTTCTCAAGAACCTAAGAATTGTATTGATGCACAAAGATTATGAATTATAAATGAAAAACAAATCCTTATAGAAAGGATAATTTAACCCTAGATCTAAGCCCTAGAGGAAGATTAAATTAGTTAGTGTTAAGTGTCAACATTATATTAAATGAGACATCATAAGCTATAATTAGCCTAATCTAGTAAAAGAAAAAAATATTCCTAAGTTTAGATTAAGTGTAGTAAGGTAATAAGGGACCTAATTAGATAGTTAATTAGGTGATATCCTAAGAATTGTATTGATGCACAAAGATTACAAATTACAAATGAAAGATGAATCCTTATAGAAAGGATAATTTAACCCTAGATCTAAGCCATAGAGAAAGATTAAATTAGTTAGTGTTAAGTGTCAACATTATATTAAATGAGACATCATAAGCTATAATTAACCTAATCTAGTAAAAGAAAAAAAAACATTCCTAAGTTTAGATTAAGTGCAGTAAGGTAATAAGGGACCTAATTAGATAGTTAATTAGGTGATATCCTAATTACTCCAACATTGACGATCCTAATATACCAATCGAGTTCAATTTATTCTTGATTAAAATTCTTTTGTGTAAAGTAGCTCATCCTAAAGGACCCACTTTTGGTAATACAAAAGGTCCCTAGTTGGTGTAGAAGCACCTGGGATCTCTATGTTGCTTCAATGAAGACTTTTGTTTTATTTTCTTGTTTTAGTGTGAATTCAAGTTGTAATAAGGCTCATTGGCCATTTTGAGTCATTTCCAAGAACTTTTAATCAATTTGTACCTCTTTGTAAGGCCTTTAGGACCATAGGAGTCATATTTGTCTTAGAGGTCCTATGTGGATCAAAGTTGGTCAATGCCTCCCAATGTGTGGTAAGGGAGTGAAAATGATGTATTCGATGATTTTATTTCTTATTTGACATGTTAGAAAATTTTTTGGGGGATCTTTGAGTCATTTGTACATTTGGAGTAAAAAGATGTAAAAGTTGCTGACAACTTTTCAAAGTTGACAAGCAACTTGGACAACAAAAGGTAGTTTAACGGCTAAACAATTAAAAATATGGTTAGAGCCGTTGGGTTTGAGTTTAAATAGACCCCTCAAGTATTGAGGATGGGTTGGTTTTTCATTATTGTATGGAGATCTCATCAAATGAATGAATTTTGAAGACTTTTTCTCTACAAATTCTTTCTACACTGCTGAACTTTCCTTCATATCTTTCTTGTTTGGACGTTTTGGAAAATGAGAGTGGATTCATTGGAAAGGTATCTGAGTCACCTTTCATTTGAGATCTATTTTTCTTGATTTCATTGAGTTTTGACCACTTTATAAATGTTTTTTTTTTTTTTTTTTGGTGAAAACTGGTCTGAAACTCTAGTATTTGGGGTTTTGAGAAAGAATAATGTATATCTAACCATTCCATCAACGACTTGACTCAAGAATTGGTGGAATGGTAGGTTTAATAGTTATCCAGATGGGTTTTTATCAATTTTTTTAGAGGATTTTGGAGGGTGATTTGAAGGCTTGAGGGCTTAACATCCCTATGTGTTAAGTCGTTTGGACTGGGTTGGAACAAATATTTGGGGTTTTGGTACAAAAACAAGTGAAGAGAACCTAAAATATGTTGAATCAATCCATTTTGGACATGTCCTTGCATTTCATGTTGGTTTTGTAAGTCAGTAAAGTGTCCTTGATATGCCTACAGTGCAACCAGAGACCTAATTGTGCACTTAGATGACTGTTGCAGTCAAGTTTTGGTCACTTCGGTCTAAAACAAAATCATATATTGTGTGTCATCCAAAAAGGTATCTGAAAATGGTTTTTGTTTTTGTCTATGATTAGTATTTTGAAAGTTACGAACAAAAATCTCTTTGAGTAGAGCTACAAGGACCTAGTCTCCTCTAGGAAGCCAATGGTGTGGAATGGCTTAAAGGGAATATGTCAATGGTAGCATTGGTTTATCTGAGATTATTTGGGTTTGTAAACACCCTAAGATTCATGTATTTGACTTTGCAATGGTCTGTTGCTTTGTTGTCTCAAGTTGTCATGTTGGGAGACACAGCCTTGAGTTGAGAACATTGGGTTGAGTACCCTAATGTGTAGGATTGTATTTGAGTTTTGAAACCAGAGTTTTGGTGAGTTGATACACCTCCAAACCCCTCTGCATCAAAGTGGTATCATATCCAAAAGGTCTGATAACTGTGAAGGAAAAATTTGTGAAGAAGTTGAAGCATGGTAGAGATGCCTCCTAAAGTTGGGCCAGTGATGACCAAGAGGATGAAGGCCCTAGAAGATGAAATTGAAGCATTGAAAAATAAGGAGATAAGGAGAGATAGGGGTGAAGAGAGTGATAGTGACCCCAAATAAGGAGGAGAAGGTGAAGGTGAGACCCCTCCTGCAAGACCTCAAGAAGAGGAGATCCCTCCTGAAGAAAGAAGGCTTATCAATGCTTTGAAATTAGTAAAAGGGGATGCTATTGATGTGAAAAAGGAGCTTCCTATGTATGGAGGCAAGATGGATGTTGAGGAATTTATAGAGTGGATTGATGTCTTGAACAACTACTTTGAGTATAAAGAGGTACCTGAAGACAAGAAGGTGAAATTTGCCAAAACAAAGTTGAAGGGTTTTGCCTTGGTTTGGAGGAACTACACCCAAGGAGAAAGAATGAAGCAAAACAAATTCATGATCGATTCATGGGATGGGATGGTGAAAAAATTGAAAGGACATTTCCTACTTGTTTATTATAAGGTTCAAGTATTCGACAGAATGCAAAACCTGAAATAAAAGATATGGATGTGGCTTCCTACACTGAGGAGTTTCACAAACTCAACTTGAGGTCTGGACATCTGGAGAATGAAAGAGAGAAAGTGGCTAGATACCTTAAAGGATTAAGGTTCAATATTCAAGATGAAATCAGCCTCCTAGTCCCTAAGACCATGGATGAATGTTTCCAAATAGCATTGAGGGCAGAAGAGAAGTTGAAGAGAAAGAGTGATCAACAAAGTAGAGGAAGAGTTAGAAACTTTAGGGGAAGAGGATCCTTTGGGGGCAGAAATTAGTCCCAAAGACAGTAAGGGGAATCTAGTCACAATGAACAAAGTGGAGACTCAAGTAGTAGAGGAAGTTTTAGAGGAAGGAGACCAAATGGAAGAGGAAGGTTCAATGGATCGGGAAGAGGTTCAAGTGCCTTCATTGGCAAATGTTATAATTGCAGTCAAGTGGGACGTACAACCTTCAAATGTCCATAGAAGCAAGCCTCTAGTTCTCATGGAGGAGAGAGGAGAAACAAACTAGTGCAAGAGGAGGATTGCCAAAGTGTCAACACACCACCTATGCCAACAGATCTAGAATTTGGAGAGAGCCTAATGATGAGGAGAACTCTCTTGAAGGTGCCAAGTACCAAGGAACCACCATAAAGGAAATCACTATTCAAAACTTCTTGCAAATCCAGTGGAAAGGTATGCAAGGTTATAGTTGATTCAGGGTCTACAAATAGTTCTTGGTGTCATTAGAAATGGTTGAGAAGCTAAGTTTGAAAAGAATTCCTCATCTGACCCCTTATAAGGTATCTTGGTTGAATAAAGGCCAGCAAGTGCTTGTAAATGAACAAGCTTGGGTAGAATTCCAAATTGGGGGGCATGGGATAGGGTCCTATGTGATGTGAACCCCATGGACGATTGCCATCTACTTTTAGGATGTCCATGGAAGTATGATCTTAAGGAACAACATGATGGGTGGAAAAATACATATACCATAACCAAGAATGGTGAGTCTTTTACCTTGAACCCTTTACCTGATGAAGGTGTAGATAAAAAAGTGGGCTCTAAGGTCATGGTGTTGATCAGATTTACCCAAAACTAAAGGAGAAGCCATACCTAGTGAAGTTCAAAACTTGCTAGAGAAATATAAGGGCATTGTAGTAGAGGAATTACCCAACTCACTACCTCTAATCAGAGATATAAGCCACCATATAGACCTAATACCAAGGGCCACACTACCCAATAAGGCTGCCTACAAGATGACCCCAACCCAAAATGAGGAGATTGCAAAACAAGTGTAAGAATTGTTAGATAAAGACCTTATGAGAGAGAGTTTGAGCCCATGTGTTGTACATGTTGTCCTGGAACCCAAGTAGGATGGAAAATGGAGGCTTTGCACGGATTCTAGATCCATTAATAGAATCACAATCAAATATAGATTTCCTATGCCGAGAATGGAGGATGTTATGGAGTGTTTAGGAGGAGCATGTTACTTTTCAAAGATTGATTTGAAAAGTGGTTACCATGAGATAAGGATCATAGAAGGGGATGATGGAAGACAACTTTTAAGACCAATGAGGGCCTCTATGAGTGTTTGGTGACGCCCTTTGGGTTGTCAAATGCACCTAGTACCTTCATGTGCCTAATGAATGAGGTATTGAAACCTTTCATTGGAAAGTTTGTCATGGTTTATGATGAGCCAAAATAATGGCCCCATTTTGTCAAATTTTGTCATAAAAACTCTTGCTTTGGTCATATATTTGGACAATGTTTGGGTTGTAGAACTTCCCTAGTTGATGTCTTTTTGGCATTATTAGATCTGACTTATCCTAGACCTAAGCTTGTTAATTGATGATCTTTATACAATCAAACTATGCAAATTATTTGAATTAACCTTAAAATATGGTTTAATGTATGTTATGTTAGCATCAATGGATACATATGCTTTTGTGTACATTAACGCCATGATGCGGGAACAACCAAGATGAGAAGATGACTAAGCTAGCGGTTAAGGAGACACATCATGATCCTGATGGATACATACCCAATCAAAGTGGAGTAGCATTAAAGGAGTCCATTGTAATGTCCCCTTTTTAGCACAACATGATATGGGGTGTCGTTAGCCTATTCTAACATGGTCTCGAAGGCTAACAAGGACATTGGTGGGATCCTGAGGTGTTTTGGCCTAGGTGTTTTCAGTTTCAGGCCAATCGGTGCTGCTCTGACAGGGTTTCTAGACACTTACTATTTATAGTAAGTTAGTCTCCAAGTAGTGACTTGAAATTTTTAGTGTTTCCCTGGTTGGCATAATTATCAGTAAAAAATATTTGAAGGCAACAATGATTTAAAGGGACTATCAACAATGTTTTAATATTTAACGATAAAGTGTTAAGTTAAATTAAATATTTAACTTTATCCTTATATTATAAGGTTGGGAATATAAAGTAATGTTTAAAATATTAAAAGTTCCCTTTAATGTGTGCATTGTGGGAAATAATATTTTATTCTAAAATGTATTATCCCACATTTAGGAAATGAAGTGTTTGCATCCAGGAAGAAGATATAAATTGAGGTTGAGAGCTCTCTTTTGGGGTATGCTTGGATGAGATTAATGTTGTGCTGTTGGATTTCGTAGAGATCTGATTATTGGGCTTGGAGGACGGAATCCCTCTTTGCTAGCATTCTCTTCGCTGTTGAAAGACACAGTTAGGAGGATTAATGGTGTTTTCATTCAGGAAACACATTGGGCTTCATCTGGTGCTCTCGCATGAAGTTTTTACAAGGGTTTGAAAGTGCAGATTTGAAGATAGTGTTTTTGCTACAGTATCACGTGAATAGTGTTTTGCTACAGTACCGCGTGAATAGTGTTTTTGCTACAGTACCGCGTGAATAGTGTTTTTCTACAGTGCCACGTGAATAGTGTTTTTGCTACAGTACCGCGTGAATAGTGTTTTTGTTATAGTGCCACGTGAATAGTGTTTTTGCTACAGTGTCACGTGAATAGTAAAAATACTACAGTGCCATGAATAGTGCTGCTATAGTGCACAAACAATGTTGGTATGAAGTTTACTTGTCTTTCCTGTTGATTAGAAGTTTGGAAGGCTACCATTACATCTGCAAACCACTACAACATTCAATTCCAGGTTTTTTCTATCATATTTTCATAACTAAGCATTGTAATTGTTGAATACAAACTTGAATAATTGTCGCAGCCCATAAGGCAGTTGAATGTGCACATTTATATTGCAAATCGGTATTTAACAACAAATAAGAAGTTTCAAGTTTTGCATATATTGTTGTATGTTTGTCAAGTGTTTGATAAAATGCCATGTTGATTACTAAGCAATTTAATTGATATCACATAGTAGTTTGCAAGTCTCTTTCAAAATGAAAATAGGGGTGGTCATTATAGTGGTATCAGAGCTATAAGTCTTGCCATCCTGTGGAGGTCTTACAGAGACTTTGGAACAGCTAGATAGAGGGAAAAGTGTTTGACAAAATATCAAAACACTAAAATCAGAAATTAATGAATTAAAATACATGCTAAGCATGTATGTTTAAGCATGCAACAGGGGCCTTATAACTTCCACCATACCAAAGCAAGATAAAACAGAAATTTGAACTCACAGAGCGAGCAGTCTAGTTCATCCATGCAAGTGGACATAGAATCCAATCATACAGACATAGAGGAGATATTCTTTGATCAGGACAACAGTATGGGTGATCGAGATGATAGGAATACCAGTCCAGATTAGGGGGAGGTAATGTTCAGACAGTTACTAGATACGTTAAAGCAAGGGCAGCATATGCAGTAGGAGCAGAATAGGCAAATGGACATGATGTTGCAGCTTATGCCTAGACAGATGGGCGTCAATATTAATCCAAGTGATGCCAACAATGGAAACAATAACAATGGGGGAAATGATAACAATAGGGGCAATGATAATAATGGAGGCCGAGGCAACAACAATGGCCCTGAGAATAACATTAATGGTAATAATGGACATGGCGACAATGGAAATGAGGCAGATAACTTTAGACACGTTGCACGCCCAGCTCAAACAATGAGCTCAAGACCTCTTCTACCCACCTTCCCACCTAGGGATCCGGTTCAACCAGTGAACGAACTGCAGATTACTAAGTTACAGGGTCAGTTCAGGAGGGACTGGGAGGCCAGTGGACCCAAGTTTCAGGCAGATATTTCCCTCAGGGATTATATGGACTTGAGGATGAGACATATGCCTAGAGTAGGAGGGAGGAATCAGAATTTTGAGCTGAGAAAGAAAGTTGGAAAACTTTCCTTGCCTTATTATGATGCTTCAGGGAAGATGACTGCACGAGCTTGGGTGCAGAAGGTAGATACATACTTGTAGCTAAATCCTATGCCTGAGGAGGAGGCTATCAAGTATACGGCTATGCATTTGGATGGCGTTGTGCATGAATGGTGGCATCATGGCATGGTGACTCTGGGGCATAATCAGATTACATCCTATGAGAAATTCATAGAAAGATTGATTGAGAGATTTGACACTAGGGATCCTGAGTTACATTTCAAGGAGCTAGCACAGTTAAAATAGTTAGGTTCTGTGGATGCTTACATCGCCGAGTTTCAGCGTTTGTCTGTACTTGTTATTGATATCTCTCCTAGGAGATTGGTGGTGTTATTTTGTGATGGGCTTGCTGATCCATTACGTGGTTGGGTGAAGGGATGTGATCCACTCACCTTAGCAGAAGCAACTAAAAAGGCACGAGATTTAGCCCCTTCGATATACAAAGGAAAATACCATTCAACAGATTCTTCCTACCGCAAGGACAAAGACAAAAAACCATTTCAGAAAGAGTATAACAAACCCAAAGAAGGATCAAAAGGACTAGACAGTGAAACCTTGAATGAACTTCAAAAGAAGAAATTGTGCTTCCAGTGTAGAGAGCCTTGGGACTTATCTCATTAATTCCCTCTCAAAGCTAAGGCAAATCAAATGGAGTATTTTTCAGCAGAGGAGTCAGAGTCAAAGGGGGAGGATCAGCACTCCGATTCAGATGAGGGTAACATGATAGAGGAAAGCAGCATTCCTAAGGATGATAGATCGTTGGCACGCTTGACAGGGGCCCAAAAGGCAATCACATTTAAGGTCAGGGGTACTATCCAGGGGCAGAAAGTGATATCTCTCATTGACACTGGGGCTACACATAACTTTATAGATATGCAGTTGGTAGCCAGGAGAGGCTTACAGACAGAGGAGCATGATGGTTTTAGAGTCATGGTGGCTAATGGCCAAAAGCTATTATGTACTCAGAAGGTTTCAAATCTTCACATTAGATTTGGAGATGGCTATGAGTTGGAGGATGATTTCTATGTTGTGGACATGGGAGATTATGACGTCATCCTCGGTATGACATGGATGGCATCGCTGGTTGATTTCACTTTCAACCTAGCGAAGTTGGAAATGAGGTTTCAGCATGAGGGTAGGATTGTTGTACTCAGGGGACTTTCATATGGGAGTTGCAGGGTAGTCTTTTTGAGGAGAATGGAGAGACTTTTTCAGCATAATGACATAGAGTGGGCAACAGAGTGCTTAGTGATGTCATCATCACCGGAGCCTCGGGTGAAGAGTCATCCACCAGATATACAGGAGATTCTTGACAGACATGCCAAGGTATTCAGTGATATTCCTCATGGGGTTCCTCCTGACAGGGATGCAGAGCATGTTATTGAGCTCGAGGAGGGAGCCAATCCAGTGATGATTACTCCCTATCGTCATCCTAAGAAACATAAAGATGAGATAGAGAAGGCAATTAAGGAGTTGTTGGAAATGGGGCACATCGGGCCTAGCAAAAGCCCCTTTGCTTTAGCTGTAGTTCTGGTAAAGAAGAAGGATGGGACAATGCGCATGTGCATCGATTATAGGGCATTGAATAAGAAAACAATAAAAAATAGATATCCCATTCCTCGGATTGATGAGTTGATTGATGAATTGCATGGAGCATGCTTTTTCACCAAAATAGACTTACGGTCTGGATACCATCAGATCAGGATGAGGGCAGAGGACATTGAGAAAACTACTTTCTGGTGTCATTATGGTCACTTTGAGTTTCTGGTTATGCCATTTGGGCTAACCAATGCACCTGCTACTTTTCAGAGTTGTATGAATCAGGCATTCTGGGGATAGTTGAGAAGATTCGTCTTGATTTCTTTGATGACATCTTGATCTTCAGTAGGACTTGGGAAGAGTATCTGCAGCATCTTGAGGAGGTGTTGTTCATTCTAGAGAGGGAGTCATTATATGCCAAGGAATCGAAATGCGAGTTTGGCATGACCGAGCTTCTCTACCTTGGGCATATCATTAGTAAACATGGTGTTCGGGTTGATCCCGAAAAGATTAGAGCTATAGTAGATTGGCCTACTCCCACGAACCTCACACAGCTTAAGGGGTTCTTTGGTTTATGCGGTTTTTACAGGAGGTTTGTTAAGGGGTTTTCATAGACTGCGGCACCTTTGACAGACCTCACTAAAAAGGGAGCCTTCGTATGGACAGAAGCAGCGCAGCGATGTTTTGACCACTTCAAACAAGTGATGTCATCTTGTCCGGTTTTAGCTCTACTAGATTTCACGAAGCCATTTGAACTTCAATGTGATGCTTCGGGTGATGGGATAGGGGCAGTATTGATGCAGGAGAAACATCCCATTGCATTCGAGAGTAGGAAGCTCCGAGGTGTTGAGAGGAGCTATTCTATCTATGACAGGGAGATGTTGGCCATAATGCATGCATTGGCCAAATTCCAATCATACTTAGTAGGTGGACGGTTTGTGATCAAAACTGATCACAATAGCATAAAATATTTCATGAGCCAGCGTGATCTTAATGACAGGCAGCAAAAATGGATCACTAAATTGTAGGCTTATGATTTTGACATAGAGTTTGTCAAAGGGAAGAACAATGTGGTGGCCGATGCTTTATCCAGGAGACTGCATGTTTGCGCTCTAGTTAAGGTTTCAGGGGATTGGAGAGATCGGATTATAGCAAAGTATGCAGAGGATACTTGGGCTTCTAGGATAGTTGCAAGTACCATACAGGATGATAGGTATATGGTGTTGGATGGGTTGATCAGATTTCAGGATAGGATTTATTTGATTCCTACATCACTATTCAAGGGGGAAATTTTAAGGGCGTTCCATGATGCACCTACAGCTGGACATCCTAGGATCTTCAAAACTTACAAGCAGATCCGTGAAAGGTTTACTTGGAGGGGACTTAAGGATGATGTGCAGAGATATGTGAAGGAGTGTGCAGTATGTCAGCAGAATAAGGGAGAGCACACTTTCCCTGCAGGGTTGCTTTAGCCTTTGCCCATTCTAGATAGGAAGTGGGAAAGCATATCCATGGACTTCATCACCGGACAACCTAGAGTGCAAGGGAAAGATTGTATATATGTTGTGGTAGACCACTTGAAAAAGTTTGCCCATTTCTTCGCTATACCATCTACTTACACAGCAACGTAGGTGGCAGGCCTCTTTTACAAGGAGATATTCAGATTGCATGGGTTGCCTAGGTTTATAGTGAGTGATCGAGATAGCAGATTTTTGAGTGCTTTTTGGCAGGAGCTCTTTCGGTTGTGTGGTACAGAGCTCACACCCAGCACTAGTTATCATCCACAGACGGATGGTAAGACAGAGATTGTGAATAAGTGGGTTGAGGGTTATCTGCGAAATTATGTGACTGCACAACAGAGGGCCTAGGTGAAATGGTTACACATGGGGGAATATTGTTACAGCACGACATATCATATGTCTATCAAGATGACACCCTTCATGGCACTTTATGGCTACGAGGCACCGAGCTTTGTTGACATAGTCTTGGGGGATAGCAGAGTACCCAAAGCCCGAGACTCATTGTAGGATAGTCAGGACATCCTAAGGGCGCTCAAGGAGAATATACAGCAGGCATAGAATCAACAAAAGTTGTATGCTGATTAACACAGGGTGGAACGCAGTTTTGAGGTTGGTGACATGGTGTATTTGAGGTTACAGCCATATAGATAGTCATCACTCAAGAAGAGCAGAGCAGAGAAGTTGAGACCCTGGTTTTATGGCCCCTATAGAGTCATTTGCAGGGTAGGTGAGGTTGCCTACGAGATAGAGCTTCCAGAGGGTAGCCGTGTGCACAATGTGTTCCATGTATCGAGGCTTAAGAAAGCCATTGGTTAGGGTTGGTGCCTTCAATAGATTTACCTCCATTAGACGAGGAAGGGAGACTAGTGTTGATCCCTGCAGCTATTCTGGATGTCAGGGAAAGGACACTCAGGAACAGAATCGTTAAGGAATACTTGGTGAAATGGAGAGACCTGCCAGATGAGGATGCTACATGGGAGAATGAGCAGGTATTGCAACATTCAGGACCGAATTTGCTTGAGGACAAGCAATTTCAAGGGGGGCAGACTGTAATGTCCCCTTTTTAGTGCAACATGATATGGGGTGTCGTTAGCCTATTCTGACATGGTCCCGAAGGCTAACAAGGACATTGGTGGGATCCTGAGGTGTTTTGGCCTAGGTGTTTTCAGTTTCAGGCCAATCGGTGCTGCTCTGACAGGGTTTCTAGACACTTACTATTTATAGTAAGTTAGTCTCCAAGCAGTGACTTGAAATTTTTAGTGTTTCCCTGGTTGGCATAATTATCAATAAAAAATATTTGAAGGCGACAATGATTTAAAGGGACTATCAACAATGTTTTAATATTTAACGATAAAATGTTAAGTTAAATTAAATATTTAACTTTATCGTTATATTATAAGGTTGGGAATATAAAGTAATGTTTAAAATATTAAAAGTTCCCTTTAATGTGTGCATTGTGGGAAATAATATTTTATTCTAAAATGTATTATCCCACATTTAGGAAATGAAGTGTTTGCATCCAGGAAGAAGATATAAATTGAGGTTGAGAGCTCTCTTTTGGGGTATGCTTGGATGAGATTAATGTTGTGTTGTTGGATTTCGTAGAGATCTAATTATTGGGCTTGGAGGATGGAATCCCTCTTTGCTAGCATTCTCTTCACTATTGAAAGACATAGTCAAGAGGATTAATGGTGTTTTCATTCAGGAAACACATTGGGCTTCATCTAGTGCTCTCGCATGAAGTTTTTACAGGGGTTTGAAAGTGCAGATTTGAAGATAGTGTTTTTGCTACAGTACCGTGTGAATAGTGTTTTGCTACAGTACCGCGTGAATAGTGTTTTGCTACAGTACCGCATGAATAGTGTTTTTGCTACAGTACCACGTGAATAGTGTTTTTGCTATAGTACCACGTGAATAGTGTTTTTGCTACAATGCCGCGTGAATAGTGTTTTTGCTACAATGCCGCATGAATAGTAAAAATGCTACAGTGCCATGAATAGTGTTGCTATAGTGCATGAACAATGTTGGTATGAAGTTTACTTGTTTTTCTTGCTGATTAGAAGTTTGGAAGGCTACCATTACATCTGCAGACCACTACAACATTCAATTCCAGGTTTTTTCTATCATATTTTCATAACTAAGCATTGTAATTGTTGAATACAAACCTGAATAATTGTCGTAGCCCATAAGGTAGTTGAATGTGCACATTTATATTGCAAATCAGTATTTAACAACAAATAAGAAGTTTCGGGTTTTGCATATATTGTTATATGTTTGTCAAGTGTTTGATAAAATGCCATGTTGATTACTAAGCAATTTAATTGATATCACATAGTAGTTTGCAAGTCTCTTTCAAAATGAAAATAGGGGTGGTCATTACATCCATATCCAATAGACCGCTTCCTCAATAGATCAAATTAGTGGAGCATTCATGATTGTTCCTGATGAAGCATAGATCTAGGAAAGGAGGTTGCGCTATATTTTCTCAGCAGTAGGACAGTTGTTTGTTCTACATTTATGTGTTGAGTTCTTGTTTTAATGTAATAAATCATGCTCACCTATTCTTTTGAAACATGGGTTGATCAATTGAAAGTTCATAATAAGTTTTTATTATAAATAAAGGTCTTTTATTCCTCACGGGGGTAGACAGTGCGACCATAGAGTTAGTAGTATTCTAGTTCTCAAATTTATGTGTACTGAAATTAACTTGAAATGAATAAGATGATTGTTCACCCCAACAATAAGAATAATAACTCTAATTGATGTCTCAATCCGAAGTTTAGGCATTCATTTGGTAAAGTCACTATTTTCATAGCTAGTGTTCATTTGATTGTCAACCCAAGGACGTAGTACTTGAAATGGGTCTGCACTATATATGCACTAAGTTCTTGCAACAGCTATTCTGCATTACTACAGCAACTAACATTATGTAGAAAAAGGTAAACAAGAATGAAAACTATGGAAAGGTTACAGGTAAATTTCTAAATAAATTCATAAAAGCAATGCTGGATAAATTCAATATGGATAAACATAAATTACTATGTCCTGGCTTGGTTGCAGGAACAGTCAGTGGATCTGTTTCTAGTGGCTAGAGGAACAGTCAATGCAAGAACTTCTACTGCAACTAAGGAAAGAAAACTAATTTTAAGGAACACATAGGATCACTCACCAAGTGGGCCCCCTTGGATGAGTGATACCAGGCTTCCCGAAAACAACTCTTAACAGATCGGAATAATAGAACTTTATTCATTGCTTTCTGAAAGTGATTACATAGTTTTAATATGAAAAGAAACTCAAGAATGATTATAAAAAATCCTTTGCTCTATTCTTCTCTCTTCTGTCTAACTAACCCTGAGAAGAAGAAGAGCTTCTTATTAAAAAGAAATTAACTACAATAGAAATAAATCACGCCCAGAAGAAGAGGTGGATGATTGACTAATAGAAGAGATAACTTGAGTTATGTTGCAGGAAACGTGGATCTAAACCGAACCACAGTCATTGCATGTCGTGGCGGTATTTGCAAATTTAATGCCCACTGAAGTTAGACATTGGTAGTGTCACTTGACTTCTCCACTTACGTCGTCCCTTACGCTTGCTCAGCTCTTCTACAGTTTGATCTTCAGTTATCTCTTACGTATCCTTCCCTTCATCAAGCATGATAGGAGAATATCCATCGTAGCATCATTTATTACCTGCACTACAAAAGAAATAACATACAAGAACATACATACACATTTTATTTAATTAACACATCTATTAATTCACATATGATATTGCCCTAAATAATCCGCATGGCAACAAGAATAAATCACATGGCTGCAGTAATAAATGGCATGGTTGTAGGAATAGACTAGCAAAGATAAAACATGATTTAATAAGTTCATGCTTAACATATGGAATACATATAGTCAACTTCCAATACATCACTACTACTATGCAAACCAAAAGATAACAAAAACTCAAGAGTTCTAAGGATAAAAATATGACAAAGTCTCAACTTATCATGCCCCCCAACTTTAAGAGCTTGTTGATCCTACAGCAAAAGAAAAATTTCTGACTCTTGCACTAACTCTCAAATCACCAATGGTTCCTTGACCCGTTCCTCCTAAAGCTAAATTCCAATAGAATCCTTTCATCTTTTTCAGCTTGGACCATCTGGCTGATTCTTCTGTAATTGCATTATAAGGTTGATCCGTAGGCTGACATCCCAACAGTGGCCACATGAGAATAGGAGGCTGAAAGATTAGTGGTAGCCATGTATTGGTCTTCTCTCTACCTAACTGTATATATTTGGGGGCTCTTTGCATAGCTGCTTGAAAATTTTGCACTGAATAAGGTTCCCCCTGCTTCAATTTATCTGGTAAGTTATTCTAGTGCTGAGTTAACCCATCTATTGCAGTTGCATTATCAGTCTGAACTAAATGCTCATATGCCTGGTATATCTCTTCTCTCATTCGAAGCACTAGTTTCCTAACATCATCCCTTACTAGTAATTTATGTCATTCATAATAAAGAACTCTTGGTTCTTTTGATTCTTTCCTTAATGGCAATGGACAGTCAAACTCTAAATCTTTATATGCTCTGGCTTGTGCCCCCATGTTGATCTCATTTTGGATCCATGACATTAAAGCTTTGATATGGATATCCCCAATATATAATAAAGGGTTCTACTCACTGTCTGAGGGTACAACATGGTTATGTAAATAAAATTCACATAGCAGATTCTTCACAGCTGGTGGAGAGGTCTGGTAAGCATAAAAGAATTCTTCAGGGGTTTCTAAAGAGGGGCTAAGGTCCCTAACAATGCAGTTAAATTTGAAATTCAAATACCACTCCTTCAAATGTACAGAATAAACCCTTGGAGGTGCCCTACATTGCATCAATTTGGGGACCGTACTAGCAATTGTTTCAACCTTAGCCTCTAATTCCTCAATTTTATTATCCCTCTTTTCTATTTCTTTTTGTTGTTTATCAATAATCCCTTGCAATCTAGCCCTCTCTATTTCCCATTGTCTATAAAATGTTAAAGAAATAGATAAACTGCTTAGGTATGAAGGAGGTCTAATAGGTGTTACCTTAGGCCGTGGGATTTCTTCAATAAATTCCTCAATCTGTGTTGGAATCTCTCCAACTATTTCTTCAAGTGGCTATGAAATATCTCCAACAATCTCTTCAAAATGTTGTGCATTTTCTTCAACAATTTCCTCAAGATGTTGTGGAATTTCTTCATTAACCTCCTCAAGCTGTTGTGCCACAAAAGCAAGATTTGACAATCTATCTTCATCAACTTCTACCTGGATTTCAGTATCTACAAGGCTTCCTTCTTCTTGTATTTCAATATCTGCAGGGCTTCCTTCTTCTGATGTTTCCACTGCAATAACCTCTGTCGGATCACCTACTAGATGAGCCTTCCGGGTCTTACTTCATGTTCTTCTCACATAAACCTTTGGAGTGGTTACAGGAATGGTTTCAGTTGCTGCAAGAGTTTTTCTTTTTGTCCTACGTCTCTTGGTTGCAGGAGAAATTTTAGTTGCATGCGGATGGGCCATAGGTTCCTTCCCTTTTCTCTTAGCAATTGGTGACTCTCTTTGAAGAGAAGTGGAGGGTTGCTCCACATTTGCTTCACTCATCTCTTCTTCTACAATAACCGCAGCTCCTTCAACAACGAGCAAATCATCCTCTGCAGCAACTACGGGTGAAGAAGGTTATGCCATATTTTCTTCTTCAACTAGTGGATTCTTTGCAATAGGAGCATTTTCAATAGGAGCATCCTCATCCCCAAACTGCAATATATCCTCAAATACCCCCTCTTCCATTTGTGAAACGTCTCTAAGGGAATGTTCTACAAGTAGTTTAACCAATCCATAATGGCTAACATAATGATTTCCATTTTTTCGTGTCTCCTTAGCACTTGTAGAAATGAGGTGGCATAGAAAATTAGGGACATTCACCCTCCGGCCATGCCGTAAATGACTAAGTAATTTAAAATGTGGTGAATGTAGATTTGAATATCTCCCTTCACAAGTAATGTATTTCATGACATACAAAGCTACCTGAGGCCATTCTGCTGGGAGGGAAACTCTTCTAGTTCCTTGCTTGTCCACCGTTAGAGGTCCATCTGTGGGAATTGTCCTGGCGCTCCTTGCATCCTTTGATTCTAGAAATAATTCTCCTTCCTGCGGCAACCCTATTACTTCAGCTATTTGTTGCTCCATAGCAATAACACTTAAACCTTTAACTATAGCTTCTCCTTCGTTAAAGGAATGCATAAATTCTACAGCTATTTCTTCATTAAAGTCTGATTTTCAAAAAGTATTCAATCTAGCCATGGTGTCTAAAATAATGCTCACAAAGAGCAACCTGCAACAACACTTCATGAACTATTGGCTCATGGCGGATTGGATCACCACCCATCTCTTACTCTGCTAGTATAGAACACTCTGCAGCTGAGAAACGGAGGAACAAAATATCTGACAGACTTGCTAAGTTGAAAATTCCATACATATCTCAATTTTGGTGACAAAATTTATTATTTCCTTGTGTGAAATAATAACTTGTTAAACAATGATGGCAAGCAATCAATTCTAAGTACCAAAAAGGACGGATAATCACTAACTTTGGAAACTGAACCATAAAGCACCCCCCCAACTTAACCTAGCATGTGTCCACACAAGCTAACAAGATTTCAGGGAGTGTACGCGGATTTAGAAAGGCTTAATCATAATGAAATAATAAATGCGTAATTAAAATAAAATACAATATGTACATACCTGCAGTCGTACAAAATTGATGGCGAAATGAAGTGAAATGACATATAAGAAAGTGGGATGGAATCATGTGGATGGAATTTTATTTACGGAGAAGAATATTCCCATAACATATGGAAATATTTATTGTGAAATGATGTGAGAAGAATTATGAAGCGGCAAGCATGTTTACTGCAGTGGCTGTAGGAACCTTACCTTTATTACTTTGCTCAATTGCAGCAAGAAGCTGAGCAATTACCGCAGGATCCTTTTCAGTTGCTGCACGAACCATTGTTGCATCATTTTGGTCAAAATGTTGCAGGAACTCCTCTTTAGTGGCCGGCTTATGATACAGACGCAGTCGGTGACCATTTACAAAAGCTTAAACTGAACAGGATCAATTGTGGTCAAACGAACAACTCCATTATTGAAAACTTCTTCTATCTCATATGGACCTAAACCACCTGGTTTGAAGCTTCCCCATAGCATCTTTGTATCTAGAGTCACACAATAGTGCCTAGTCACCTGCTTTGAACTTCTTCTCTTTGATATACTTATCATGCCACTTTGCTCTCTGATTTTGAATCAGTTATGTCTGCTGGACAACCATTTTCCTCCATTCGTCTAGAGTATTTAATTGTTGAATGCATTATTTTTGTGCTTCAGATAATGTCCTAATTAATTGCAAAGCTATCCTCAGAGTTTTATGCTCAAATTCAATAGGCATCATTGTTGCTTTTCCATAAACCATCTCAAAAGGTGTAAAACCAATTGGTGTTTTCCAAGTTGTTATGTATGCCCAGATTGCTTCTGAAAGCCTATGAGACCGGTCTTTTTTATGAACAAATATTGTTTTAGTAAGAATAGCCTCAAGCTCCCTATTTGTTACTTCTACCTGCCCATTAGCTTGTGGATGATATGGAGTAGACTTCATGTGTCTTATATTATATTCATTTACCAAAGTTGCAATCAATGTTGAAGTAAATTGAGGTCCCTAGTCTGAGACAATCTCTCTTGGGACTCCATATCTTGTAAATATCTCTTCATAAAGAAACTCAGCCACCTTATTATCTCTTGCATGTGTCATGGCATGAGCTTCCACCCATTTTTTTACATAGTTTGTACATACCAAAATGTAGGATTTGCAATTAGAAGGTGGGTCAATTGGGCCAACAAAATCTAAACCCCATTTATCAAATGGTGCTACTGATATTTGTGGATATAATCGCATCTCACCAAACTTTGTAGGTCTTCCCATACACTGGCATCTATCACATTTCCTTGTATAATGTGTTGCATCCTTGTGTAATGTGGGCCAATAGTATCCTATATTTAGTACTTTGAGTGTTGTTCTTTTGGCAGCAAAATGTCCTCTACATGGCTCATTATGACATGCATGCATGATATCATATGTTCCATCTTCCCTTACACATCTTCTCATGACTTGGTCAAGCCCAGTATAAAACAAACAATCAACAATCCATGAGAAGTTAAAACTTTTTTCAACTAACAATCTTCTTTATTTAAGAGAAATGAATTGGCATTTTAGTAGCAGCTAAATAGTTGGCAATATCAGCATACCAGGGAGTATGAGCTTGGATAAGAAATAAATGTTTATCTGGAAAAGCATCATCTATCACTGTAGAATCTTCTTGTAACTGAAGTCTTGAAAGATAGTCTGCAACCACATTAGACTTCCCTAGTTTATCAACAACTGTGATATCAAATTCCTGCATCAACAATAACCAGCGAGCCAATCTACCAGTAATTGAAGGCTTATTCATGAGATACTTGATTGCAGTATGATCTATATGCATAAATATGGGATATCCTGTGATATAGTGTCTGAATTTGTTGAGTGCATATATAACAACTAACATTTCCTTTTCAATGACTGTGTAATTTAACTCATGCCTCTGTAAGTTCTTGCTAATATAATATATTACATTTTCCAATTTGTCAATCTTTTGCCCTAACACTACCCTTATTGCATAATCAGATGCATCTGTATGAATTTGAAATGGTAAAGACCAATTTGGACCTTTAAGAACTGGTGCTTGAGCCAAGGCATGCTTAATCTTTAAGAAAGCTTCATTGCATGCAGAGATCCATTTAAATTCCATATCTTTGGTAAGCAATGAATATAATGGACTTGCAATTTTGGTGAAATCTTTGATAAACCTTCTGTAGTATCTAGCATAACCAAGGAAACTTCTTACATCTTTTTGCTTCATAGGGGCATTGATATGCTGAATGACTTCAATCTTTGTTGGATCCACCTGTATTCCTTTTACAGAGATATGATGACCAAGGACTATTCCTTCCTATATCATGATGGAGCATTTCTCACTATTTAATGACAAACTATAGTCCTCACATTGCTGCAAAAAAAATTTCAGGTTCCCTAATGCTTGTTCAAATTCAGAACCATAAGTTGTAAAGTCATCCATATAGATTTCCATAATGTCTTGAGAAATATCAAAAAAGATACTGATCACTGCTCTTTGAAAAGTGGCTGGACCATTACACAACCTAAAAGGAAGAACAAAATATGCATATGTGCCCCAAGGACAAGTAAATTTTGTCTTCTCTTGATCCTTTGGGGCTATCTGAATCTGAGTGTAACCACTGAATCCATCAAGGAATGAAAAGTATCTTTTACCAGCCAAGGAATCCAATACCCAATCCACAAATGGTAATGGAAAATGATCTTTCCTTGTTGCTAAATTCAGGGCTCTATAATCAACACATACCCTCCATTTTCCTCCTTTCTTAGGGACTATTACCAAAGGTGATACCCATTGACTATCAAAGATAGGATAGATAAATCCAGCCTTTAACAACTTCTGCAATTCTTCTTTAACTATCTCTTTTAAGGAAAGACTGATTCTTCTTTGAGGTTGTCTGAGTGGGCAACACTCTTCTTTTATATAGATACGATGGGTGCAAATTGTTGGATCTATCCCATGCATATCCTTGTAATCCCATGCAAAAGCATTTTTATGATATTTCAGCAAGTCCACAAGGGCCTCTTTTTGAGTATCTGAAAGATCTCTATTGATATTTAAACATTTATTCAAATCAACTTCTATCTTCATAGTAAGATCAATCTAGTTCATATCAGAAAAATGAGAAGAAGATACTTCATGCGGCAACAAAGTATGCAATATATTTTTGGCTACAGGAAAGTCCAAACCTACAATATTCGGAACCAACTCCTGCAATTTATGTTCTTCTATTAACTCATTTATCAGAATTTTATAAAGAATTGATTCTTCATCATGTAATTGCATGAATGGCCCTTGATTAATCACCATAAGGTGATTAATAGAGTCAACTCCCTCAGATTCTTCTCCTAAAATAGGCCAAATGACTTGTTGTTGATCAAGCTGGGGTTGTGCGGGAGAATACAAGGCTAATGTTTATGTAGAATTCCCATTTGAAATAGTCATATCCCCTGATCTACATCCAATATATGCATCAGTTGTGGCAAGCCAAGGTCTTCCCAAAATCATTGGATATCCTCCCAATGTTGCCTTTGGAGATAGAATCATAAAGTCTGCAGGGTGTTCCCAGGAATCCAAAATAACCACTACATTTTCAATCATACCATCAGGTCTCACTATAGAGCTATCAGCAAGTTGTAGAACTATGGTTGTAGGCCTTAGAATATTGATTCCAAGTTGTCTCATTACTTCTCCTGTCATCACATTAATGGTTGCCCCTAAATCAATTAAAACATTTCTTATCTGGTTGCCATTAATGACTATACTTACCACAGGACTACCTGGATCAAAATATTTTGGAATTGCAACCTTGCCTAACATAATATCTGTCAGTTGACCCATAACATGCACTGTTTGTGGATCCTTCTTCTTCCTGCCAGGGTTCTTTAGACATGCTTCTCTAAGTGCTTTACCATATATGGGAACATCTTTTATTGCTTGCAACAATGAAATTTTAACACAAATATGCTTCAGTTGATCTATAATATCAAAGCTTTGCTCTTGTTCTATGAGAACTTCTTTTTCTTGCAATCTCTAAGGAAATGGCGGTAATATCTACTTCTAAGGTATTGTATTTGTTGGATCAGATATTTCTTGTTCTTCTTGTACATTAGTGATAACTAGAGGAGATGGATTAGGCAGTTTTGTCCCAGATCGGAGGTGAATGTCACTTAGAGATAGAGAATAGGCTGGGTATTGATTAAGATCAGCTGAATAAACTTGTTGTTGCTACTGAGATTTAATATTAGGATTTGGTAGTGGTTGAGTAGGCAACTGTGTTGGCTTAGGTGGAACTGCAGTGGCTGCAGGAGGAGGCATTATTGCAGGAGGTTGTGGTTGTTGAATAGGTTGTTGATAACCAGAAAATTGGGCATTCCATGGCTGACTCACCCTCCATTAAGAAGTAGGTTTCCAATTCCCTTGAAACTAACTTCCTTGGCTTTGAGGTGGATACCAATTCCCTTGTGGTCCCTGCCACTATGGCATTTGATTACCAAAATGCTACCCTTGGGCTTCAGAACCATACTAATTTTGATAATTACGAAGATTTTGAGCATAAGGTGGTTGCCATTGATTATTTGGCACATAAGAATTTCCACTATAACCAGAAAAAGAAAGTGGATTCGGAGGCATGCCTTGTCTTTGGAAATTTGGCCTTCTTTGAGCAACATAGAATACTTGCTCATCCTCACCTTGTATTAGCTTGAAGTCAGGAACTTCCACATTTACAACCATTTTGCATCGGCAATCCTTCTTTCGCTATCTACAATGAGGGCAAAATTCTGCAAGAAATGCATCAAATTCTTCATGTTTCTTCTTAGCTGCAAGTGTATCCAACTGGGTAGCCATATTATTTATAATGTCCTCCTTAAAGTCCTTCAATAAATGGCTAAGTTCCAATCTAGAAACTCCAGTACTAGATGCTGATGATGGTGCTCCTGGCTTGGAATGCCTATTCTTCTTAGAAGAAGATCTGGAATACTTCTTACAAATTTTTCCTATTTCAGCCCAAGTGGATTTTGTAATATCACCTCCTCCCATAAGATCCAAAGAATCAATGCATTCATCACTAATTCCCCTCAAAAATATAAACTTGAGGGAATCTTCATTGAGATTACTATGTTTGGACTTCTTGACACTAAACAAGAACCTCTTTAGATAATCTTCAAGACTCTCATCTTCTTTAAGTGTCACTCTAAAGATATCATCCCCATGACGATCAGTGCCTCTACAATAATCTTTGTATTTTGCAAGAAACAACCGTTTCATCTCATCCTATGTATTGATTGTGCTACTACCCAAGCTCATAAACCATCTCAAGGATGACTCCTTTAAGGTGACAGGAAATATTTTGAGTCTATGGGCATCAATAGTATAGTCAAAAATCCTACAAAGAACATCAAACTCAAACAGAAATGTTTCTGGGTCCTCTGTCACCAATCCATAGAATTTAGGGAGGGAAGAAGCTGGAATGTTCTTGAGATTGGCATTGTCATGCTGATTAGATATGGGGAACTCAAAAGTTGGGTTTGGTTGTGGTGGTGGATTATTTCCACCAGGAGGTGGGTTTCCTTGCATTGGACTTGTGGGGGTTGTTACTATATGAAATTCTTCTTCTTGTGCTCCAAAGAGGAAATGAAGACTACCTTCTAGGAATTCAGATTTAGGGTGATTCAAATTCTCTAGGGTTTGATAAAGTTCAGCAAAAGAATTTATATCTGAGGAATTATTTTATGCATGATTAGGATGACTGGGCAGAAATCTACCTAGAACATCTCTTCTTCGCCTATGCATGCAGATTCATGAAATTTTTTGAACAGTCAAGTATGCCAAAAAAACAAAACAATTAACTAAAAACTAAAAAGATAATAACCATAACAGGTTCTTAGTTTAACACCATCCCCGACAACA
Source organism: Cryptomeria japonica (assembly GCF_030272615.1). Lineage (NCBI taxonomy): Eukaryota > Viridiplantae > Streptophyta > Pinopsida > Cupressales > Cupressaceae > Cryptomeria > Cryptomeria japonica. The sequence continues at coordinate 676,892,144 of NC_081408.1, read as the reverse complement.
GTGCCAAAAAAGTTCACCCCAACAATAAGAATAATAAATCTAATTGAAGTCTCAATCCAAAGTTTGGACATTCATTTGGTAAAGTCACTATTTCCATAGCTAGTGTTCATTTAATTGTCAACCTAGGGATGTAGTACTTGAAATGGGTCTGCACTATATATGCACTAAGTTCCTGCAACAACTATTCTGCATTATTGCAGCAACTAACATTATATAGAAAAAAGTAAACAAGAATGGAAACTATGGAAATGTTACAAGAAAATTTCTGAATAAATTCATAAAAGCAATGTTGGATAAATTCAATATGGATAAACAAAAATTACTCTATTTTGGCTTGGCTGCAGGAACAGTCAATGGATCTATTTGCAGTGGCTGCAGGAACAGTCAATGCAAGAACTTCTACTATAGCTAAGGAAAGAAAACTAATTTTAACGAACACACAGGATCACTCACCAAGTGGGCCCCCTTGGATGAGTGATACCAAGCTTCCTGAAAACAACTCTTAACAGATCAAAATAAAAGAACTCTATTCATTTCTTTCTGAAAGTGATTATATAGTTTTAATATGAAAATAAACTCAAGAATGATTATCAACAATCCTCTGCTCTATTCTTCTCCCTTTTATCTAACTAACCCTGAGAGGAAGAAGAGTTTCTTATTAAAAAGAAATTAACTACAATAGACAACATAAATCACGCCCAGAAGAAAAGGCGGATGATTGACCGATAGAAGAGATAACTGGAGTTATGCTACAGGAAATGTGGATCTAAACCGAACCACAGTCATTGCATGTTGTGGCAGTATTTACAAATTCAATGCCCACTGAAGTTAGACATTGGTAGTGTCGCTTGACTGCTCCGCTTATGCCATCCCTTACACTTGCTCAACTCTTCTACAATTTGATCTTCAATTATCTCTTACGTATCCTTCCCTTCATCAAGCGTGATAGGACAATATCCACCACAACATCATTTATTACCTACACTACAAAAGAAATAACATACGAGAACATACATACACATTTTATTTAATTAACACATCTATTAATTCACATATGATATTGCCCTAAATAATCCGCATGGCAACAGGAATAAATCACATGGCTGCAGGAATAAATGGCATGGCTGCAGGAATATACTGACAAAGATAAAACATGATTTAATAAGTTCAATCTTAACATATGGAATATATATAGTCAACTTCCAATACATCACTACTACTATGCAAACCAAAAGATAACAAAAACTCAAGAGTTCTGAGGATAAAAATATGACAAAGTCTCAAATTATCAATAATGGTGTTGGTATTTTGAGTTTATCAATTGTTATCTGAATTTTGGATATACTCACTCAAGGAGTCTCACTTGGTGAGTAATTCCTATGCATTTGTTAGTTAGTTTCTATTTCATTATAGTTGTTTTGGTGTTTGACTGTTTCTTCAGCCACTGGAAACAGTTCATGTGTTTGTTCCTACAACCAAAGAAGACATAGTAGTTCATGTCGGCTAACTAGAACATTGTTATCAGTAATAGTTCCTTTAGTTGATTTCAATTGTGAGTTTTGATAAATTATTGTCATTATTTTTTTCCATATTTCTTTTAGAAACTTTCTTTTTCCTGTTGTAAGATATAATGGCTTCAACTCGAGCTTAGTGCACATACAGTGTCGACTCTGGTCGATAAAGTAAATGAATTTTTTCCATAGGAAAGGTAACTACTCAATAAGGATGTCCAATCCTTGAAATGAGGTTTTAGAACCCAGTTATTATTCTAATTGTGAGGACCAACATTTTTAGTGTCGTTGCTAGGGATGGTGCCAAACTAAGAACATGTTGTAGCTATTAGTTTTGAGTCTTTTAGGTTGTCTTAGGTTTAAAATAAGTTGTTAGAGTTCATTCATAAAATCTACATGCATAGAAGAAGGAGAGATGCATTAGGAAGGTTCCTTCCCTCACAGTCTGCCCTTGAAATAAGCTCAAATCAAGCCCTAGATATAAATCCTTTTGTTGAAGCTTTTGTGGAAGCTAGAAACCAAGGTGTTTTTTGATTTATCAGAAGGAGACCTTGATTTCTTAAATGAACCTCCTGAACAAAATATTTTACCTCTGGTTCCTTATCAACCACAAATGGCAGCTCCTGGTGGAGGAGGACCACCTCCTAATCCCACCTTTGAATTCCCTATGCCTTATCAACATGATAATACAAATCTGAAGAATATACCAGCCTCCTCTCTTCCAAAGTTCCATGGCTTGATCACAGAAGATCTAGATAACTTACTGTTTGAATTTGATATTCTCTAAAGAAATTATGATTGTACTACTGATGCCCATAAACTCAATCTATTCCCTGCTACTCTATAAGAAGTTTCTCTTGGGTGGTTTATGAGTTTAGGGAGAGATACAGTAACTACCTGGGATGAAATGAAGGAAAAATTCTTGGAGAATTATAAAGATTACTACAAAGGAATTGATCAACATGGTGATGATATCTTCTGCATGACACAAAAAGAAGATGAAATTTTGGAAGACTATCTTGAGAGGTTTTTGTTTAGTGTGAAGAAGTCTAAGCATAGCACCTTAAGTGAAGAATCCTTGAAATTGATTTTTCTAAGGGGAATCAATGAGGACTGTATTGAATCACTAGATCTCATGGGAGGAGGAGATATTAGTCAAGCTCAATGGGATGACATCAGGAAGATCTATCAAAAATACTCCAGGGCTTCTCCCAAGAAAGACAGATACTATAGGTCTGGATCTTCAGCATCAAATGCCTCTTCAACAGTTTCAAGGATGGAGATAACTCATCTGCTGAAAGATTTCAAGGAGGAAATTATTAATAACATGGCCACTCAGTTGGATACACTTCAAGCAAAGAAGAAACATGAAGAAGCAGAAGCAATGCTTGCTAAATTTTGTCCTTATTGTAGGTAGAAGAAAAAGGACTGCAAATGTAAGCTTCTTGCTAAAATTGATAGTCACCAAGCTCCTCCACATTTCAAGATATTTTTGGAGATGATGAGAAGCTCTTCTATGTTTCACAATGAAGGCCATGACCCCGAAGACAAGGTATGCCAGAAGATCCATTATCTTTTTCTGGTCCTTATATGAATTCTTATGCACAAAAAAATCAATGGCAACCTTCATATTCCCAAAACTTTGGGAGTTCCCCAAATTCTTGGCCCAATTATAAAAATCCTTCCTTTCAGTGGTAGCAACCACAAGGGAATTAGTGATAACCTCAGGGTCCATGGTAGCCATCCTAGAGTAAATGGCAATAGTCCTCTCAATGGAGGGGAAGTCAGCAATGACCAAATCAATCCTCTAGTTTCCTACAGCCACCACAACAATCCCAACAGCCAACCTTAATGCTACTAGCTACTAATACTACTCTACCTAAGTCCACTCAATTTCCAACTCATCCTGTGCTAAATCCTAATAATAAACCTCCACAACAGCAACAAGTTTATTTAGCTAATCCTAATCAATAGCCTGCATGCTCCTTTAGTGTAAGTGACATTCATTTGTGGTTAGGAACAACTTTACCTGCCCCATCTCCTCCAATTATAACTGAATTACTGTCAAAGGAAATTGCACAAGATACTATACCTTACTAGCCTACAAACCCTAAATAGGTACCTCAATCTCAAACTTCAAGCACACTAGTTAGAACACCCCCATTTCCTCAATGATTGCAGGTAGAAGTGACTAGGCAGCAAGATGACATAGCCTTTGACCTTATTGATCAGTTAAAACATATAGGTGTAAATATTTCACTATTCTAATCGATTAAGGATATTCCCATATATATATGGTAAAGCCATTAAGGAGGCATGTCTAAAGAAACCTGGATGAAAGAAAAAGGATCCACAACCAGTCCATGTAATGGGGCAATTGGTTGATATTCCTTAAGTACTCTAACCCTGGTAGACCTATTGTGAAAGTGGTCATCAATGGAACTCAAATTAAGAATGCCTTGATAGATTTAGGAGCAACTATAAATGTTATGACCAAGGATGTCATGCAACAACTCAGTATTACTAGTCTTAGGTCTACTCCAACTGTCCTGCAACTTGCAGATAGTTCCACTGTCTGACCTGATGGGATAGTTGAGGATATTGTTGTCACTTTATATTCTTGGGAATACCCAACTAATTTTATGATACTCTCTCCTAAAGTAACATTGGGGGGATATCCAATTATTCTAGGAAGACCTTGGCTCGCTACAACTGATGCATACATAGGGTGTAGATCAGGGGATGTGACCATTTCATATGTATCACCACTAAAACACTTTCATTATATTTGCCTGCACAACCTCAACTTGATCAAGAGCAAATAGTGTGGCCAGATGTAGGAGTAGAAGCAGAGGAACTTAATTCTATTCAACAACTTATGGTGTTGACCAAGGAACCGTTCATATAACTCCAGGAGGATGATAAGGTACTTTCTAACATCATGGAGAATCATTATGGTTCACCCCAGAAGCTACCTAGTCTACCAGTGTGTCATTTGCATACTCTTCCATCCACTAGTTCTTTGGGTTCTCCTGCAGCCACATATATACTGCATACCTTGTTGTCGTAGGGAATCCAAACTTCTTGTTTAATTGAAGTGTCTAAAACTTAGTCAATTGCTCAAGTAGAGATTGCTCCAAGAAGATACCTGAATATAAATAGTCATCTAACATCACATCAAAGATTATCTTTGATAGAACTACACAAGACCCATAAACAGGTTTTTGCATGGGATTATCATGATGTGAAGGGATTAGATCCTAAATTGTGCACTCATAAGATTTATATTAGAGAAGATTTTAAGCCAGTTAGACAACCTCAGTGAAGGATCAATCCTGCATTAAGGGAAATAGTCAAGGAGGAATTGCAAAAGTTTCTCAATGCAGGGTTTATTTATCCTATTTCAGACAGTTTATGGGTATCTCCTCTAGTCATAGTTCCTAAGAAGGGAGGTAAATGGAGAGTTTGTGTACACTATAGGGAGCTCAACACTGCTACTAAAAAGGATCATTTCCCACTTCCTTTCATTGATCAAGTGCTATATTCTTTAGCAGAAAAATAGTACTTCTCATTTTCGGATGGGTTTAGTGGTTATAATCATATTAGAATTGCTCTAGAAGAAAGGAAAAGACAACCTTCACCTGCCCTTGGGGAACGTATACCTATTCAGCTCTTCCATTTAGTTTGTGTCATGCTCTTGCAACCTTTTAGAGCGCGGTCCTCAGTATGTTTTTCAGATATTTCCCATGATTGCATGGAAATCTATATGGACGACTTCACTGCTTATGGAATTACTTTTGAGGAAGCATTGCACAATCTTAGTAAGGTGTTGCAGTGGTGTGAAGATCATAATTTATCCCTAAATAGTGAAAAATGCTTCATGATGATGCAAGAAGGGATATTATTGGGGCATCGTATTTCTCAAGAAGGCATTCAAGTCGACCCTGCCAAGATTGAGGTAATAATCAACTTCTTTGTTCCTACACAAAAATAGGATGTCAAGGTTTTCTTAGGCCATGTAGGGTACTCTAGAATATTTATAAAGGACTTTAGTAAGATGATAGACCCTTTGTATTCTCTTTTGACAAAGGATGTCGAGTTTGAATGGACACCAACATGTGAAGAGGCATTTTCCAAACTCAAATAAGATTTAACGCAAGCTCTGGTGGTCAAAGGACCTGATTGGTCTCTCCCTTTCCATATTCACATCGATGCATTGGATTTTGCAATTGGAACAGTCTTGGGACAGAACCAAGGAACTTTAGAGAATGCAATTTATTATATCAACAAAAATTTGTAGGGACGTGAGCTAAACTATACCGTTACAGAGAAGTAAATCATAGCTATTATCTATGCTCTCAACAAGTTTTGGCACTACATCACTGGCTATCAGATATGTGTGCACATTGATCATGCAGCCATCAAGTACCTTATGAATAAAAGTTCCATTTCTAGTAGATTAGCACAATGGTTGTTGCTTATGCAAGAGTTTGATATTACAATCATAGACAAGCCAGGTAAAGCAAATGTAGTGGCAAATTTTTTGTCCAGACTATAGACAAAGGATGATCCTGCAGCCATGCATGATTCCTTTTCGGATGAGCATTTATTTTCAATTAATGTGCATACTCCATGGTATGCTGACATAGCTAACTACCTAGTAGCTAATAAAATTCCTACTCATTTCTCACCCAAGGAAAGAAGGTTACTTGTAGAGAAGAGCTTCAATTTTTCATGGATAGAAGATTGCTTATTCTATACAGGACCAAATCAAGTTATAAGAAGGTGTGTTCGGGAAGATTAAACTTATGGCATTCTTCATGCCTATCATGATGAGCCTTGTGGAGGACACTTTGCTACCAAGAGAACAACTATAAAGATCCTGAATACCGGTTGTTATTGGCCAACCTTGCATAAAGATGCAGTCAAGTACACCTGAAAATGTGACAGATGCCAGAGGATGGGCAGACCCACTAGATCAGATGAGATACCTTTGCATCTACAGGTGGTTGTTACACCATTTGATAAATGGGTATTAGATTTTGTAGGACCTATTGATCCACCCTCAAATGGTAGATCATACATCCTTGTTTGTACCAATTATGACACAAAATGGGTTGAGGTAAAAGCATGCAAACATGCCAGAGACAACAAGGCAGCATAATTTTTGTATGAGGAAATCTTTACAAGATATGGAGTTCTGCGGGAGATTGTGACTGATCAAGGGGAACAATTTACTTTCTCTTTGATCACAACTTTAGTCAACGAGTATAATATAAGGCATAGGAAGTCAAGCCCCTACCATCCTGAAGAAAATGGAGAAGCTGAAATAACCAACATAGAGATTGAGTCTATAATGAACAAAACAGTAGCCTTCATTGGAAGGATTGGTCTAGTAGGTTGATAGAAGCAGTTTCGACATATAGGACTACATGGAAAAAAAATACAGGGTGTACACCATTTGAGATGGTGTATGGAAAATGGCTATGATGCCTGTGGAGTTTGAGCATAAGACACTTTGAACAACCATAGAATTAGATATGGCTCTCTCTGCAACTCAACATGATAGACTCCTGCAACTTAATGCCTTAGATGAAATAAGGAAGTCTGCCCTGCAACACACATAAACAATTCATAATCAACACATGAAATAACATGATAAATATATTAAGGACAAAGCATTCAAACTAGCAGATTGGGTCCTTTTGTATAACTCCAGGTATAAGGATAATTTGGGGAAATTGTAAACACGGTGGTTAGGGCCCTATGAAGTGATTGAAATATTTCCAAATGGTGCAGTGCAATTGGCTACTATTGATCTTGTAAAATTCAAGTTGTTAGTAAATCGACATCGGTTGCGCCTCCATCATAAGCCTATTTCCAAAGAGGAGTTCCTTCAACAATTCATAACTCCAGAAGTTGTCAAGATTCCTGTAGAAATAGTAGGGGAATTTATAGTCCCACCTTCTTCCTAATTTCCTGTCCACTCATAATAAATACTTTGATGTCCCATGGAGGTACCCTTCTTCACTAATAAATATTCAAGTTTCATACTCACCCATCACTCTTCCATATCATTCTATTTTCGTCATTCATTTCTCCACATCACTTGTCGTACATAGTGGTTAGACTTTAGTCATGATGGATTTCTTCAATTGTTGTCATTATGTCACAATAACAGGTACGCTCATGTGTATTTATTTTTATTTCATGTATTTATTAAACCATATTTCATATCATAATGATATTTGCATACATAATCTTTTAGTCACCCTCCACATGTGCGGATACATGTCATGCCTTAGGTTAGGGGGGGGAGTACAGTAGTAATTTATTCCTATGGAATTATTCTTATGTCATTCTGAATGAACATGTCATCTCACATAAACATAAAATTTTAAATATAAAACCATTACAACTTGATGTGACGTTTTGTGCTCTATTATACCTCTTGTCGCCGCCATTTTTTTACGCACCTTGAGTTATTTTGAAAAATTGGAGTTGTAGAAGGATTTTTTGCAAACAAGGTATATTTCCTTTTGAGAATTTGCAGAATTTTAGGCAAAATTGAACATATTTCTACAGTGGTGTGTTGTGAATTCCAACAGGGTAATGGGTGGTCTGTTGTTTTTCCATGAAGCTACAGTGCATGATGTCCTTCTACAAAATCAGGTTTGTGAATTTGAATTCCACACAGTAGTTGGATAGATTATTTGTCTTAAGTTAATTGATTTTAATGAGGATATTTCAAGAGAATTCACTCACATTTTCTAACCAAGGAAGCTCAAGTGAAAGGATTGAGAGTTATTGCAACGAAGGAGTGGATTAACTGGGTTGCCAGCCGATAGAGAGAAATATCTTGAAACAAAAGACGCACTAAGTGGGAGGGAAAAATTCACGCAACCAAGTGACCCACCTTTGGTAACAGATAAGCAGGAGACCAGACGAGAATCCCTTCCTCCTAAATGGAAAGAAGTGGCATTGTATATCATGAAATATTTGACTTGTGAAGGGAGGTAATCATGCCTGCATTCCCACCATTTTAAGCTCTTGAGTCATCTGTGTCATGGAAGGAGAATGAATGTTCCAAATGTGTTATATAATCTTTTTTCCATTAGTGCAACAGAGACACAAAAAGGTAGGCCTCACTCCATTACTTACCATTGTTTGATTAAATTATTGGTAGAGAGGTCCTTTAGAGATGTTTCCCAAATGACCTGGGATGAATTTGTAAGGGTTAGAAGGTTTAATAATGTGGGTCCAATAGAGCAGACCTCGTCTCAAGAAGGGGAAATTTTGGAAAGACCTGGCCATGCTGTTGAGCCCTCATCCTCTAGAATGTCACCAATTCAGGAACCTCCTGCAGCAGAGGAATCCCTGCCGAAAGAAATCTTGGCAGAGTCCGCAAAAGCCTCAACATGGATCTTGTCACAAACCCCAATGAGAACTAGGGCCGCTACATAGAGGGAGAAAGGTAAGGAGAAGCAAAGTGACACAAGAAAAAAAAACTGCTAAATAAAGTTCTCCAACAACCACCACAGGAGCTACAGAAACACTTAAAGAGCTAGAAATAGAAAACCCTCTTGGAGTCACTGAATAAATGCATTTGAGAAGAAGCCACAGGCTCCGGAGGAAGCCTAAAAATAAAAAGTATTTAGAGAAACCAAGTGCTAGTATTCATGTTGACTCCCTAGAGTGAGAACCAAGTAGTCCTAGTTGGGATGTTATTCCACCTACCTCACCTGTGAAGCCGTAGGAGGGTGTGAGCTTGGGTAGACTTGACAACTTGGCCTCTATTGTAGAACAAATTGTTAACAAAGAAGGTGGAGTTGAGAAGTTGAAACCTAGAACAATAAGGCGAGCCACATTCCTTACCAAAGTATCATACCAACAGTTTGAGCCACATTCCTTACCAAAGTATCATGCAACAATAAGGCGAGCACCCAAATATATACATTTGGGTAGAACAAAAGGAAGACACTAGTTGCCCCTTAGCTTTCAACCACCCATTCTTCTATGGCCATTGATGGGATGCAGGGACAATGATCTGCCTAATGATGAAGTAGCAGAGTGCTCCGAATGGGCATGGTTGGAAAAGATGAAAGGATTCTATTGGAGCTTGGCTATAGGATGTAATGGAAAGGTTACCCTCGAGGATTTCATAGTTAATGATAGAATTAAGAACTTTCCTCTTGCTGGAGGACCAACAAGAAGCTAGGTTGGGGGGCGATGATGAGCCAAAATAATGGCTCCATTTTGTCATATTTTGTTATAAAAACTCTTTCTTTCGTCATATGTTTGGACAATGTTTGGGTCATAGAACTTCCCTGGTTGATGTCTTTTTGGTATTATTAGATCTGACTTATCCTAGACGTAAGGTTGTTAACTGATGGTCTTTATACAATCAAACTATGCAAATTATTTAATTTAATCTTAAAAACGATTAATTTATGTTATGTTAGCACCAGTGGATACACATGCTTTTGTGCACATTAACACCATGATGCATGAACAACCAAGATGATAAGATGACTAAGCTGACAGTTAAGGAGACACATTATCATGCCGATGGATGCAAACCCTGTCAAAGTGGAGCAGCATTGAAGGAGTCCATAACCAATTGACTGCTTCCTCAGTAGAGAAATTAGTGGAGCATTCATGATTGTTCCTTATGAAGCATAGATCTAGGAAAGGAGGTTATGCTATATTTCCTCAGCAATAGGACAATTGTTTGTTCTACATTTATGCGTTGACTTCTTCTTTTAATGTAATAAATCCTGCTCACCTATTCCTTTGGAACATGGGCTGATCAGTTGAAATTTTGTTATAAGTTTTTATTATAAATAAAGGTCTCTACTTCCTCGTGGGGGTAGACAGTACGACCATAGAGTTAGTAGTATTCTGGTTCTCAAACTTATGTGTACAGAAATTAACTTGAAATGAATATGATGGTGTAGGTATTATGAGTTTATCAATTGTTATTTGAGTTTTGGATATACTCACTCAAGGGGGGCCACTTGGTGAGTAATTCTTGTGTATTTGTTAGTTAGTTTCCATTTCATTATAGTTGTTTTTTTGGTGTTTGACTGTTCCTGCTGCCACTGGAAATAGTTCTTGTGTCTATTCCTGCAGCCAAAGTAGACAGAGCAGTTCCTGTTCGCTAACCAACACATTATTATTGGTAACAATTTCTTTAGTTGCTTTCAATTGTGAGTTTTGATAAATTATTAAGTCATTATGATTTATCATATTTCTTTCAGAAATTTTCCTTTTCCTGCAGTAAGATAGAATAGCTTCAAATTGAGCTTAGTGCACATATAGTGTCGACCCATTTCAAGTTCGCGACCCTAGTCGATAAAGTAAATGAATCTTTTCCACGGGAAAGGTAGCTACTCAGTAAGGATTCCAATCCATGAGCTGAGGTTTTATAACCCAGTTACTATTCCAATTGTGAGGACCAACAATTTAAAAAGATGATATTCTTGTTTCTAGTAGGTCCAAGGAAGAACATTTGAGGCACCTTGACATGGTCCTAAGCAGGTTACATGAGAAGAAACTAATGATAAACTTGGAGAAGCATGGGAATAGATTCTCTCAAGGACATGTATCATGATGATGTAGATTTCAAGGAGATCTACAAGGTTTGTAATCAGTTTTTGAACACTTTTCACAATGATTATTCTGATTTTTTGCTTGAAAATGGTTTTCTCTTCAAATTAAGTCAATTATGTGTGCCTAGATGCTCTATGAGAGAGAATATAATAAGGGAGAAGCATAGTGGGAGCCTTGGGGGTCATTTTGGACTTGACAAGACTTTGGATCGGGTTAGGAGGGTATACTATTGGCCAAAAATGTAGGTGGATGTGAGGAGATATGTTGAAGTGTGCACTATATGTAAAAGAGCAAAAGGAACTTCATCAAATACAGGGCTTTATCAACCCCTTCCAATTCCCAATAGGCCTTGGGAGAGTGTAAGTATGGATTTTGTGTTAGGGTTGCCTAGAACACAAAGGGGTTTTGATAGTGTCTTTGTGGTTGTTGACCGATTTAGGAAGATGGCATATTTTCTTCCATGCAAGTGTACTAATGATGCATCTCATTTTGTAGGTTTTTTCTTCAGAGAAGTGGTAAGGATACATGGTTTACCTTTGAACATAGCCTCTAAATTACAAACATAAAATAGACAAAAGAATATAAATTTTATTAGTTTACATCATTTCAAAATTCAAAACATATATTTTAGGTTATATTGATTTGCTTTAAAAATTTGAATCAGCATTGACCATTTCCTTTATAAAAGTGTGACACAACTTTGTACTTTTACCCAGGGATTCTAAGTTTATAGGTCAATTTTGGAGGACCTTGTGGAAGAAGCTTGGTACAAAGTTGTCTTATAGCTTTGCATACCATCCACAAATGGATGGTCAAACTTAAGTGGTAAATAGGTCATTGGGAAACCTTTTAAGGTGTCTTACAAAGGAGCATGGATGGAATTGGGATCTGATTTTGCCTGAGGAAGAGTATGCATACAATGACTCCATGAATAGGAGCATTGGGAAGATTCCCTTTGAAGTAGTCTTTGGAATGCATCCTAGGGGTGTTTATGAGTTGAGAGATCTACAAGGAGTTGATAGGAGAATTTCTCAAGGGGAGGACTTAGTTGTGGTTGTCATGGATATTCATTAGCAAGTAAGAGAAACTCTTCAAAAAAAAATCTCAACTCACCGTGACAAGGGGTGTTCAATTCAAGGTTGGTGACTTGGTGTTAGCACATCTGAAGAAAGAAAGGCTTCCAAAATTCCAATATACTAAAATCACGATGAAGAGGATAGGACATTGCAGGGTGGTCCACAAATTTGGATAAAATGCCCATGAGATTGAGTTACCTCCCGGGATAGCCATATCTCCAATTTTTAATGTATCTTATTTGTATCCTTTCAAAAAAATTGTGGTTGCAGGTGAAGGTACAGGTATGATAACATCTGAAGATGAAGATTGGGTTAAGGAGTTACCACCTATCCAATCCTTGAAGCTTGAATGCATCCTAGATACCAAGGAGGTGAAAAGAACCAAGAGGAAGACATATAAGGAGTATCTGATCAAATGGAAAGGTTTGTTTGAAGAGGAAGCTACTTTGATTACTGAGGATGAAATCAACTAGCATGGAACCTCTGTTGAAGACCTCATCCGAAGAGGGACTTGATATTGTTGCCACCTCGGGTGTATGGTGCAGGAGCACCTGGGATCTCTATGTTGCTTCAATGAAGACTTTTGTTTTGTTTTCTTGTTTTAGTGTGGATTCAAGTTGTAATAAGGCTCATTGGCCATTTTGAGTCATTTCCAAGAATTTTTAATCAATTTGTACCTCTTTGTAAGGCCTTTAGGACTATAGGAGTCATATTTGTCTTAGAGGTCCTAGGTGGGTCAAAGCTGGTCAACACCTCCCAATGTGTGGTAAGGGAGTGGAAATAATGTATTTGATGATTTTATGTCTTATTTGAAATGTTTTTAAGCTTTTGTGGGGATCTTTGAGTCATTTGTACATTTGGAGTAAAAAGATGTAAAAGTTGCTGAGAACTTTTCAAAGTTGACAAGCAACTTGGACAACAAAAGGTAGTTTAATGGCTAACCAATTCAAAATATGGTTATAATCATTGGATTTGAGTTTAAATAGACCCCTCAAGTGTTGAGGAGGGGTTGGTTTTTCATTATTGTATGAAGATCTCATCAAATGAATGAATTTTGAAGACTTTTTCTTTGCAAATTCCCGCTACAGTGTTGCACTTTCCTTCATATCTTTCTTGTTTGGATGTTTTGGAAAATGAGAGTGGATTCATTGGAAAGGTCTCTAAGTCACCTTTCATTTGAGACTCATTTTTCTTGATTTCATTGAGTTTTGACCACTTTATAAATGTTTTTGTGAAATTTGGTCTGAAACCCTAGTATTTGGGGTTTGGAGAAAGAATAATGTATATCCAACCATTTAATCAATGGCTTGACTCAAGACTTGGTGGAATGGTAGGTGTAATAGTGCTCCAGATGGGTTTTCATCAGTTTTTGCAGAGGAGGATTTTGGAGGGTGATTTGAAGGCTTGAGAGCTTAACATCCCTATGTGTTAAGTCGTTTGGACAGGGTTGGAACAAGTGTTCGGGGTTTTGGTAACAAAACAAGTGAAGAGAACCTAAAACATGTTGAATCCATCCATGTTGGACATGTTCTTGCATTTCATGTCGGTTTTGTAAGTCAATAAGGTGTCCTTGATATGTCTGCAGTGCAACTAGAGACCTAATTATTCACCTAGAGGATTGTTGCAGTCAATTTTTTGTCACTTCATTCCAATACAACATCATATGGTTTTAACATATGTTGTGTTCCATCCAAAAGGGTATCTGCAAATGTTTTTTTTTTTTTTTTTTTTGTTGTCTATGATCAGTATTTTGAAATAAACAAAAATCTCTCTAAGTAGGGCTATTAGGACCTAGTCTCCTCTAGGAAGCCAATGGTTTGGAATGGACTAAAGGGATTATGTCAATGGTAGAATTGGTTGATTTGAAATTATTTGGGTTTGTGAACACCCTAAGATTCCTTCCTTTGCCTTTGCAATTGTTTTTTTCTTTGTTGTCTCAAGTTGTCATGTTGGGAGACATAGCCTTGGGTTGAGAACATTGGGTTGAGTACTCTCATGTGTAGGATTGTGTTTGAGTTTTTGTGAGTTGATACACCTCCAAACCCCTCTGCATCACTACTAGAGATTTGATGGTTGTCAATATCATAGGGAATAGCATTTTAAATTTGGTATCCCAATTTGACTTAGCAATTTCTAAATTTGGGTTTGCACCGAATAATTTAATCCTCATGATATATTAATATTTACCTCATTCCCAATTCATTTTTCAGCATGATTTTGGCTTCTATTAAAATGGGAGCCTCACTAAAATTGTTTTAGATCCATTCATCACCATTTACTCCATTTGATTTGATTACATAGTTTGCAACTCTATCATCTCAAACATTCTCCATAATATCCTTACTATCATTGAGTTCTATTATATCCACTAGTGTTACATGCTCGTTCAAAGATTCTACCCAAAACACTATTACCTTCTACTATTTATATCCTAGAACAAATGATTAATAGTGAGGTGCCTATAATTCATCATGATCTTCTATATGTGAGATTAATTTTTAATGGCTATAGTTAAAATTTGTCTTGGATTCTCACTATCCAAATATTTCTCTTGAAGTAGTTTACTCTCCATAGGACCAAAGAGTTATCAAACATTCTAAAAATCAATATGGCTCCAAGTATAGTGTTTTGGGCTAAATATTTGCAAATGCAAGAGCCACCGTCATTTTTACATTTCCAAATTGTATCCCAATTTAATAGGGGTATCCTTTTTATTTTATTTGATCCTTCCCATAGAAATATCTTTAGCACTCCATCAATGTTATGAATGCCATTTTTGGCAAATTGAAGACATGACATCATATATATTGGAATTGCCAAGACAAAAACTTTAATCATCATAAATTTGTCTACTAGAGTTAACTAATGACCTTTCCATGCCTTATATTTAAATTGGAATACTTTGAAGGTGTCATCCCACAATATGGTTCTAATTGCACCTTTAACAATGCAACCCCTAAATACTTACTTGGAATAGAGTCAATCTTGAAGCCCAAAAAAATTGCAATTTCTTCTTTGCATCAAATTTCTTGTATTGATGAAAAAGATATGTCATTTGTCATTATTTTAATTAATTGAACAAAAAGATAAATGTAGTTATCAAGAGTTCTTTCAATTCTGATAGTCTCTTCTATTCAAACTTCCTTGTATAGAATGGCATCATCTGAGAATTGTTTATGAGTAATTGGATCATATTTCTTATAATTTTTACTTCACATCAATAACACATATACACCTTAGCATTGATTTCTCTACCAAGGGCCTCTATCATTATTATAAATAGGAAGGGAGACAAAGGGTATGTTTGTCTAAGGCCCCTCAAATCTTCAAAAATAATCATATGAACTTTCACTAAGTAAAATAGAACAAGTATAGGAGACAAACTAATTAAACTTGATTTTTAAGGGCCCTTTCACTACCCTATCTATGAGTGAATGAAGAAACAATTGATTAA
The DNA here is from genome assembly GCF_030272615.1 of Cryptomeria japonica. Classification (NCBI taxonomy): domain Eukaryota; kingdom Viridiplantae; phylum Streptophyta; class Pinopsida; order Cupressales; family Cupressaceae; genus Cryptomeria; species Cryptomeria japonica. The sequence goes on along the minus strand of NC_081408.1, from coordinate 676,876,491 downwards.
CTATTGTTGTTATGCTCCTAAACAACAAAATGCTAGGAATGGTTACTCCATAGACTTGGTTGGTCCTCAAGTCTTGTGAAAATAGTAGATTTTTTCAAGGCTAGTTGAGGTTGTATAAGGGTTCACTATAGACTAGTCTCTGGGTGGTGTCCCCTTCCATGACTATATGGCAACTATGGCGTAAATGTAATGCCAAAATTTTCAAAGGAATGGCATCCCTAGTGGAGACAATAGTTAACAAAATAGAGGTGGGTATTTGTGAACTCCTAAATATTAAAAAATGAACAAAGAAGAAATGGGTGTTCTAAACATGGGACAACAAAATAAGATAATGTGGGCTTTATTGAAAATTCCCCCTCACCATCTACCAACCAAACTACTTTAAATCTACAATAGAATTCCAAATGGACAACTCCCCTTGGGGAAGACTTAAAATAAACTTTGATGAGGTCACAAGGGAAAATCTTTGGGCATCCTCGATGCCAATTTCATCATCAGAAATGAGTGTGGTGATTTATGCTAAGTCGAGATAGTCATGTGACCTAATGAAACAAATAATGATGTAAAATTATTGACACAATGAATAGGACTTATTTACTATGTGTTAAAGAGAAGCTCAGAATGGCTGACATTGAAGGGAACTCCATGATAGTCATCCATATTAACAGTACTCAAAATGCCATAAGATAGAAAATATCAAAGTAGGAATAGATACATTTGTACCTCAATCAACTGGATGAATTCTCCTTGAAACACATCTACCAAGAAGCCAATAGGTAAGTATACTTCTTGTCCAATCAAGGTGTCAAACAAGATGAAGAATAAAAAGTCTCCAATAATATCCAAGTCTAAGACAATATGAACAAAATCATTCGCTATGATATTGATTTGGCTGCGGATACAACGAACATGTGAACCACAAATCAAAGATATGATTTCATAATTCCTCAAATTTATTATCTTGCCCTCTTCTCAATAGATACCAAAGAATTTATAAAAGGCAATCCACAAAGTTAATATGCACAACATTAGTCTAATGATGGCAGACAGACTACACTTTCCAAGTTGTGTCTATGATTGTGCACAAAGAAGTATGCGAGTCCATCTACAAAGGGTCTTCACAATATAGTTTGAGGTGGTGGTAGAAGAAATTTACATGCTTATTGGGGTAAACGCTTGCCTCATGCCCACATCCATGATGCTACATTAATGGAGCTTTTCCTATATAATATTATCATAACATCGAGGGATTTCAGCTAGGGAGTGGAATGATCCAAACCAATTTATAGTCCCCAAGTTCCAAGCTAAATCTTTAAATGTCATATCCGTTCTTAGTAGATATCTACAATGAGGAAAAATGAAGATATGAAGCAAGCAATTTTAGTGATTCAAGATGGTCTGAGAAGGGATAATATGGAGACTTACGCTTTTTCGATTGCTCGCCATTGAAACCTTTTTACTCTTGCACAGATTGAGTGATTACAATAAAAATAGAAGGATTTTGTATCCTATTCCATTTTCAAGCCTGATAATAGGCAATATATATGAAAAATAATTTACTCTATTTTTATTATGATAAGATGAGAGTTATGCCCTTAGTAGCAATTTGCCCAAAAGAATAGTATTTGGGGGTAGAGATGTATATGTAAATTGAGTTCAACCAAACTTTTCATAATTTACATCAATAACAACCAACTCATCTTATCATAAGCATTACCAATATCCAATTTAATTGCCATATGTTTTATTTTAGAATTGATGATAGTGTGAATTGCCTCATGAGCCACTCTAATCTTGTTAGTTATTTCAACATGGTATAAAATCACCCTACTCAAAGGAGATAATATTAGGAAGAACTATCTTCAATCTACTCACTCTAATCTTTGAAATGATTATGTAAATAGTGTTGCAAAGTAGGATTGGTTGATAGTTTGCAAAGGAGACAATCTAATTTTTTCACAATAAGAGCAATGTTTATGTTATTTATATCCTTCAAAAAATTCCTTGACCTATGTGAATCCTCCACTCCCTCCCAAATTTATCCTCCAATGTTATTCCCGTGTTTTTTTATAGAAACATGTAGGAAGCCCTTCCAAACCAAGGGCTATGTTATTCCAGTGATTTTTTTATAGAAACATGTAGGAAGCTCATCCAAACCAAGGGCTTTTTCTAGGTGAAGTTGAAATAATATTTTTTTAATTTCCAACCCAATAATTAGAGTCATCGATATTTTGTCACCTGATTCCTTTATTAATAAATGAATGGTATTTAGTAAAAGATTTATGTATGGTGGTTTGCAACACCATTTCCTACTAAGATATCTTGAAAAAGGGAGATTGATTCACTCTAGATATCTTATTTCTTTGTTAAAGATTGATCATCAATGGATGAAACATTGTAAATTCTATTTTGGGTTTTCTTGACTTTTGATGCAGTATGGAACAATTGTGTTTAAATCTCCTTCAACCAGCCAAGTTTCTCTAATAGATATCTTATCTAACTGAAATTTCTACATGTTGAGGAATTAAGTCTTTTTCTTTAGATAATAATCTTGAAAAATTCTTAATGATATGAACTTTTAAATTATTTTTTCCATTTCCATTTCAATTCTATTCTTCTCAAAATGTTTTTGAAATAAATTGTATTTTATTCCTTGAGCTTTGTTTAATGAAATATTATTTTTATGAAGGTGAAAATCTTTTTTTTTCCTTTAAAATTCAGAAGTTTAGACCACCACTATTGAATTAAATCTACCAAATGTTTTCTTGTGAGCCACATTATCAAATTTAAACTGATATCTAATAGGAGGTTTGTCTTAAAAATAGTTAATATCAATTGAAAATAATTACAACCCAAAATTGAGCAAATTGAAGATTCCAAGATTCAAGGAGACTGTAACCAATTTATCATGTGTAAGAATTGATCATGACATTCAATGATATTGTAAACCCTTGGCACCTATTTTTTCCAAGTGAAGGTCCTATCTTTTGGGACCACATCCATTAAATTGCATCCGTTATAATATTTTGAAAAATCAATATGAGATTGTGAGATGCGAGATATGTCTTTTCTTTTTTCTAAATCTCTTTCAATTTGGTTTTCAAATAATTTTAAAATCTCTTTCAATCTCTTTCAAATCTCTTTCAAATCTCTTTCAATAATAAACTTTGAAATCTCTTTCAATAATAAACTTTCTATTTGGTTTTCAAATAATTTTATATTGTAGCTCATTTCATACCCATTTTTTTCTTCAAACTTAATAGTCCATAAACATTAAATAAACAAAAAGACAAATCTAAAAGTGAAATTCTTACATCAAGAAGCATATGTTTTTTTGTAGAAAAAAGGTTATCTCCATAGTTACTTGAAAGGGTTTCAACAAGATTTTCAATCCCCTTTTGCACCAATTGCATCCACAAAGAGACCTTTCCATGCTTGGGGATGTTTTAAGAAGAGGTTGCAATCTAGAGTAGTAGTATAATATCGACCAAAAGATTCTCAATTTGGTGCTTGGTCAAATAATATTTTCAATGCTCCTTGAGACGCGTCTCCTACCCTGGTACCCCCATCTCTTGAAGAGGATGTTTTGGGGACTCAGGGATACTTAGGAAATGTCCCCCCATCCTCGATCAATGCCAAAAAATTGAAACGTCCCTAAAACCTCCACCCCTTTAAACAAAACCTAAACCTATCTCACGAATACAACAACAAAAAAAACTCTCATTTTAACATTGGCAAACTTGTATTGAAGAGCAGCAAGAGAAAGAGGAGACTAGGGCATCAAATCCAATCCATTAGAGGTAATTTCTTCATTTTACATTGATTTTTTCAAAAAATTAAAAAAATCAAAGTTTTTACCACATAGGAAGGGCATTGTGGTTTTATGTATTTTTATTTTATTTGAACTTGTAGCTCTCTCTTTCTTAACCAAAATAAATCATGAGCACCAATGAGAGTAGTGATAGTGAGGAGGTTGAGGTCAAATGCAAGAAAGAGGTAGGCCTCGAAGTATAACCCATAGAAGTATGGTAGCTCCTAGAGGTTCTTCAAGGAGTAGGAGTGTAGCAATGCCAACAACTTTAAACCCATTTGAATGTCCTTTTGAACTCCTCAAAAAATATGCAAAAGGCCCATTTAACCCCAAGAAACCTCGATTACAATTTGCATCACAATTTGATAAGGATTAAAAAAATACAATGGGGACTAAACAATGGCTTTGTCACTAGTGCAAAAAAAATAGGGGCAACTATATGAGATTTTATTGTCATCTTTTGTGGATAAGTGGTAAAGGGGTTAAAGTTTGTGAAAAAATAACTTTAGGTAGGAAGATTGAGGCAAGTAGATTGCATATGGAGGTGGAGCAAAAAAATAAAGGAAATCCATAGGAGAGTTTGTAGCCTGGTGTGTCATTACCTATAGGATCCATGGATGTTGAATTTCATAGGGGAGAGGATTCTACTTCTATTGGAGGAAAGAAGAAAACTACTACTCTTGTTGATTTGTTTAATATATAGCCAAAAGATGTGGTTGATTCCTCTATTGCTAAGTTTTTTTATGCTCATCTCATCCCATTTTATGTGGCACATTCACCACATTTTAAACAAATATTCAAAGATGTGATAGGCATTGGTCTCTCATTTGTTCCACCTAGAGAACATAATCTATGCACCACCCTACTTGATAGAGAATATTCAAAGGTGAGTGTGTTGATGGAAGATATGAGACAAACTTGGATAAGGAATGGATTCTCCATCATCATGAATGGGTGTGCACCGACATCAAACATTAGCCACTCATCAATATTATTGTCACAAGTTTAATTGGCTCTTTTTTCTTATAAATATTGATTTTTCAAAGAAAAAGAAAGATGCAGCATTCTAATTTTAAATTTTGTAAGATTCCACAGAAGAAGTGATGCAGAGAAAGAACTTCAAACCTTATAAATGCACAAAGACTCAAAATGGACTCTTCAATGCAACTAGATGCATCCTAGGTGCTCATTCCTAGGTACCTTGCCACTAGGTCTATTAGACATATACTCTTATCATCATTGCCCAATCTTCCCATTAAATGTTGACTTATCAAAGCTCTTCCTTACATTTGACAACCTACCAAGAAACCTCTCTCAATTAAACAACTCAATCCAAACTTCAACACTTCAAACCCTCTTTGCCAAGGATTAAAAATTGTCTTTGCATTGGTGTAACAACAATACATACTCAATTTCATTCACTTCCATACAAAACCAGGTTTTCCCAATCCTTACACAATGTATTTTGAGCCTATACAAATAATTATTCCACTGAGAAAACCAAAACAAAGTATCATAAGATCAAAAACCCTTGTGCACTCAATATTCATGGTAGTCACATTGTAACAACAAGAGGACAACAATTAATAACTTATGAAAACTAACAAGTTAATCCAAATCCTTTCATGGCATTGAATAACATATGTGTGTAGATCTTCATACTATTTTTCATGATTTTCCAATGATGGTAAGGTGAGATATTGAAAAAATAAGCTTGTTGGAAACCCTAGGCAAGGTTCTGAACTGCAGTCACCAAAATGGTCATAACTTATTCAAATCTTAATGAAATTGCACAAAACGAAAAATATATTAAACTAGACTCATGTTTTCATCTTTTCCCATTGGATTTAGAGTCATAATTTAGCGTACAAGGTCGTACCAAATTTTTTTGTAGACTGTAACACTGGAAAATGAAGGAAAAACTAGTCTTAACAATGCCAAAACTATTATCTCTCTCAAATATCCATGAAAACTCATGAAAAAATCAAATGAAAGGTGATTAATTCCTCTATTACAGCCAATCATGTTCAGGTTGTTACAAGTCCGTGCAACCCGTACAAAATGAGAAAATTAGATTGCAACGTGTGAAAAACTCAGAAAAATGAAGTTCTAACAACAATTTCTTCTTATTTATCCTTTTCCAACCCCATCAATTGAGTTTGGATTACATATATATACATTTAAAATTATTCCCAACCCTCTAACCAGCCAACAACTACCCATAACAAAAAATGAAACTTTGGACAACTTTGTTATGACAACATTGACAACTTTTTGACAATTTTTTACATCTTTGTGACAACTTGTCATTAATTATTCCAAAATGGATCAAAATGATCCCAAATGGAATTAAATGGCCTTATTGGACCAAACACATCCAAAACAACGTAAAAACAAAAAATGACCATATGCATTCAAAGATTCTCTTGCATCATACTCCCCATGAAAAAGAAATTTGAGTTCCATCTCAAATATGCATCTTCTTTCTTGTCTTCTAGTTCCTTTGCATGCGTGCATTGTGTTATTTTTTCTAGAACTCAAATACGTTTGTTTCAAGTGGTGTTCTTGTTCTTTCTGGTCCAACAACAAGCTTCTTGTCCCAAGGCTAACTTGGCATTATATATCCATGGTTTTTTGCTTGTCTTCGCATTCGAGCTTTAGTTTTGACTACATTTGGGGATTTACGTTCTCCTTCATCCACTTTGTCTTCTTTACCTACACGAGGAACAAACATATTAAAGAAATCAAATTCTTTGTTTTCATACTTCACTTTGTCATCCACCTCATGTGGCTTGCAATACATTCTTTTCTCCTCATTATTCTCCAAAAATTTATGTTTCCAAGAAGACATGTTTTTACTGCAACATCATTCTTTATTTCTTCAACACTTTCTTTAGGATCAACAATATGCATTCTGATATCTTCCTTCATTGTCTCTGCATTGGTCTCTTCTTCAAGTGGTGTTTAGACTTATTCCTTTTTCCCTTCTTTCTGATTTTTGTCATGTGCATGTTGTTCTCTTGGCTGATTCGCCTCCATTCCCTATGACTCACTTGGAAACTCTTCGTTTTTCATACCCCTATGGGTTTTCCCAATGTTCCTTTCTTCTTTCCTCAAGGGAATCATCCTTTGCCTTCTTCTTCTCTTGGCCAATAACTCTATAAGCCACTTCACTCTCTTTTTCATATGACAACCACTTCCATGGCTTATTGCTTCCAGCCATTGCCTCAACAAGAATTTACATTTTTCAAAATCTCCATAACTTTGGGAAATCTCTAACCAACTCTAAATCTTTCTTTGTCATATTTTCTCTCATCTTGTCTTTCTTTTTGAAACTCCCCTTCTTATCTTGAGGCTGCATCTCTATCTCTTTTCTTTTATTCTCGATGCCTCACCTAGGGCTTTCTTCATGTTCTTCTTTGCACAGTCATTTGTATCCATGTTCTCCTCAACTTGTCAATCTTCTACACATAAATCTTTTCAAGAAGACATCAATATGCATCAAGATCAATAACCAATTTGTCTTTGCCCAGATCTTTTGGGATCTCAAACTTCTTTTCCTAGACCTTTTAGGCTCTGATACCAAAAATGATGCAGAGGAAGAACTTCAAACCTTATAAATGTACAAAGACTCAAAATGGGTTGTTCAATGCAACTAGATGCATCCTAGGTGCTCATTCCTAGACACCTTGTCGCTAGGTCTATTAGGCATATACTTTAATCATTATTGCCCAGTCTTCCCATTCAATATTTGACTAATCAAACCTCTTTACTTGCATTTGACAACCTACCAAGACACCTCTCTCAATTAAACAACCCAATCCAAACTTCAACACTTCAATTTGATTCACTCCCATACAAAACTAGGTCTTCCCAAGCCTTACACAATGTATTTTGAGTTTAAACAACCAATTCTTCCATTGAGAAAACCAAAACAAATTATCATAAGCTCAAAAACCCTTGTGCACTTAGTGTTCATGGTAGTCACATTGTAGTAGCAAGAGGACAACAATTAATAACTTATGAAAACCGACAAGTTAAGCCAAATCCTTTTAATGGAATTGAAGAACATATGTGTGCAGACCTTCCTACCAATTTTCATGATTTTCCAATGGTGGGAAGGTGAGATATTGAAAAAATAAGCTTGTTGGAAACCTTAGGCAAGGTTCCAAACTATAGACACCAAAATGGCCATAACTTATTTAAATTTTAATGAAATTACACCAAACCAAAAAAAAAATTAAACAAAACTCATGTCTTCATATTTTTCCATTGATTTTAGTGTTGTATTGTATCGTACAAGGTCATACCAAAGGTTTTTGCAAACTGTAACACTGAAAAATTAAGGAAAAACTAGTCCTAACAATGCCAAAACTATTATATCTCTCTCAAATATCCATGAAAATTCATGAAAAAAAAATCAAATGAAAGGTGATTAATTCATCTATCAGATCCAACCATGTTTAGGGTGTTACAAGTCCATACAACCCTTACAAATGAGAAAATCAGATTGCAATGTGTGAAAAACTTAGAAAAATGAAGTTCTAACAACAATTTCTTCTTATTTCTTCTTATTTCTCCTTCTCCAACCCCAACAATTGAGTGTGGATTATATATATATATATATATATATATACATTTAAAATTATTCAAGTTCTAACAAAAATATTGGGCAATAAATCAATAGGTGTTATCACAACTATTAGAGGGTGCTAACTATTAGGTCATATCCCCTACTCTCTAGATGTTCATTTGAATCATAATCTATGCTTAGCCAGTCATTTGAATTCACATTTTTAAATTTTGCATTCTCCTAAGTTAGTGAAACTGTAAGACAAGGAACAATCATCATCTTTAATGAAGAATCCTCTTGTGGCTATTCATATTCCAATTTCAATAAATCTCCCTCTTTTCTCTAGGTTTTTGCCTCCTCAAAACAATTGATTAGATTCTCCACATAAGTATTTAAGAACCCATATTTCATTATTGGCTTTTTTGTTTTTATACAATTTCTCTCTATGGGATCTCGACTTTTACATTTCATAAAGAAGTATTTGATTTCCTCAAAAATAGTTTGGTTCCAATCACCCCTTGAAGAGGACAAAATAATATTAATTGGTATCTTATTGATAGACGCAATTCAAACTCTAGCATGAATTCGAGAATTGCCTTCTAATATCTCCATATCAATAAAATCCATTGAGCCCAAACTGTTGCCAATTTTCTATAAGCACTCTTTTAGCCAATATTCCAGCAGTAGATTGTATAGCCCAATCCAAGAAAGATCATCAAATAGGGAGCAAGTGTCAAGATTAAAGTTAGGGCACCATTTTGCCAAAAAAGTGATGCATTTTTGTGTGCCAAGGACCATTTTGTAACACATAATCCCCTTTTGGTTCATAATCAAAATTCATTTTGAAAAAACCTTTGGGGGGAATTTAAATGTATGGTTTTCTTTCCAAGATTCTTGTGCCCATTCAGAGATGCAACTTGTAGATAATTTTTTTCTCCAAAGAAAGCACCCTATGATTGCATAGCCTTGGACATTGTTGGAACACTTTCTTTGTTCACATCTATAGGTATTTTGGAAACTTCTACTTCTATTGTGGTTTCTATAGGGGAAAGGACCTAGTAGTTGAGTGGGTTCCAATAGTTGTTATAGCACTTGCTGATTTAGTGCCCAATATTTTTGACAATATTGCACCAACAGTTGTGATTTTAAAGTTGTTAGTGTTGATGATGACTACCCATAGTTGAATGAAATTTATTCCTTAGATCTAAAAAGAAACAAATCATGTGATGCCACATCAACACATCGATAAAACATGATTTGGTGCACAAGTATCAGTCTCACTTTTTTGGGGGGTCGTTTTGGAAACCTTGGCAAAAAGCACGCAAATGTGGCATCAAATTTGATGATGTGGTCTAGAACCTTGGTTACAAGTAAGGGACTTGCTAAGTAAGTTGTTGTAAAAAATCGAGAGTGATTTGAAATTTCTGCATAAGATCTTGAGAAGTGCATTAGGGTACTCAATTACTAGGTCCTCTCCCCTAGATCTGCATGCTTCACTACTAAAATCATTATTTTTTTTAATTACAAGGCATTTTCGTTTCTTATACAAATTGATTGAATTAAATTTAAGTGGAACTTATAATCAACCAAATATAAATTAATTTCTTAATTAAGTTAAAATTAAAATTAGTTAGTGTAAGGTCATTTTTCTCCTAGATTTATTAAGTATTTGTAGCAAAATTAATACACTAATTGATACTAAAATTAATCTATAGACATAAATAACAACGTATACCCTAATGTGATAATTTATAAGAAATCTAAAGGAAACATAAATTGAAGAGCACAACCACATAAATCAATCATATAATCACCAAATTCATTTATTATATTCTCACTCTAAGAAGATTTCAATGGTCTTGAGTCATTTTATGGCTCTAGCACTCTCAAAGGAATTGGTTCTTACATAAAACTACACATAACTCAAGGCATAAATACACCCCTATCCAGGACACTCTCGGGTGTATGGTGTACCTCGAGTTGAACACACGTCGTGTGCCCCTTCTCTAAAAATGCCTATAGCCCACCAAGTCACCTTCTTCCATGAGTGATTTCCATGCCCCTTCCAAGTCTCACATAAATGACTTATATAACCTTTAAGGGTGGTTTTCAAACCACCACACCCTTTCGAAAAGATCACCTTTAATTATCCTTTAATAAATATAATTATTTCTCTTTTCAGAAAAAAATTTCATAAATTTATTTATTATTTTTTCAATAAACCAAAACCAAAAGATTCTTAAATCCTTTATTTTTTATATATCTTTTTAATTCTAAAAGGGTTATTTCATAACTTTATCTTCTCTGCAAAAAGGTCACATAAAAACAATGTTTAAAATTTAATTAGATTTTCTAAATTCAATAAAAAATTAATTATTTTTAAGATGTTTAATGATTGGTACAATACAATTTGGTCACTAACTTATAACACCTGTTTTTCGTTTTAAAGACGTTCACAAGAAATACACAGTTGATGTAATTAAAATGTTATTTATATGTCAATTTTTTACATTTGCCTACAGTTTTGTCAAATCCCCTTCTTGCATCGAAAGTTCATATTATGTCTTCACATATGAACAATCCCACCATCATTAAATAAGATATTTATTTTCTAATTTTAGTTTTAATTTGGTCTAATGGCTTGAGCGAAATTTCTTTTTCTAGGAGGTCTAATTTGGCCATGGGCGAAAACAATATCTTTCTGATCAACACGCACAAATTATATGGAATTACAGGCTTAAATAGCTCTGATGCTACTTGTAAATACCTAATGGAAACAAATACTATGTATAAAATACATTTATAATTTATATGTTGAAATATAAAAGGAATATAATTTGACAGGTGACATGAATAGAACGATGTTTGATTATTTTGGTGCAGACCAGGTGCACATCTGATAGGTTGCGTATTAATAATAATTAATCACACTTGATTGGGTGTATTAAGCTTTGTTATTGACCTATGGTAAGTATTGTTGCCATAAGTTTTTGAAATACCTGTTTGTGTTAAAAAGAACATTCTTAACCAAGTCTTTCACTTTTATCAATTTAAATTAGACATCTCCATGTAGTCAATGATAGTTTTCATGTAGGAGTGCGAGAAGAAAAGATGACATGGGATGTAAATAATGAAGCATCACCCAGTATTGTTTTCTTTCATTATGATACATGAGATTCATTGATCGAAGCCCAGTTTAAGCAAGCAGCTGAACCTCGGAGCTTTCTTGTGCCCAGAGAAGAACAGTAAGGCCTTAGAAGCAAGGAAATGGAAATTCTATTCACAGAATGAAAATTGCAATTGAAAGAATATTCATCAAGATTAGAATCAAAGCCAAATTTAATTTTCAATGTAGACCATAAGAATTTAACTGCAAATTTTGGATTAAAAAGAACAATGAACCTCTTTCCTTGAAAAGAAATATCCAAGGATGCCTACGAGTCTTTATTTGATCATTTCATTCAAAAAATCTTCCTCTTGGTTTGTTATTCCAAGCTGCATGGAAGCTATCTATCAAAAGGCTTAGCATTTATGCTATTCCAGATATAATATTAAATATCTGCTTCCTCCAAAAAATACAAAATTAAAGATTTTCTTCGGTTCAGATTGTGATCTCATCAATTAGCAAACTAAAGTATTATTCCCAATAAGCTCACTGTATCAGTCTTATAACAGTGTGTTAGTAGGCATTTGAGTATGCTTCTCTTAATTGACTTGGCCAGCCTTAAGTAAACAAAGTCTCCATCTGCAACAGAGGATTCAGATTCTAACTCGTTTGATTAAGAGACCTGGCCTTCATGTAAAGCTTCTGCATTACATTTTGAATTTGTTCAGAGAGATGTGCAAAAAGCCATTTCTGTGCGCTCTCATCTAATCCCTTACACAATCCACTTGGCCATCCAGAGCTGTTAGAATGGTTCCTATCTGCTTCAATTCCTTCCGCTTTACCTGACAACCTAAGATTTCTTGATATTGACTCAGCTCTCTGCAGCAGTGTGGGAATGTCAAACTCCATTGGTTGTCCAACGACAATGCTGATGTTCTTCAGACAAAGAGGAATAAACGGTCTTCTCCCAAACCAGTGCTTCTCAGGCATTACCTGAGTTAAACACTAACACTCATATTTTATTCACACTTAAAGATAATCTATAATGCAGGCAAGCAAATTATGATGGCAATGTATAGTGATTTACTGTTTTAGTATCCAACATATCAAATGAATTCCATGATTCAAGGTCTCTCAACTTTATTTTAAATTTTTATCCTGTTCAAAGATATATCCAACCTTTAAAATTTTGCACCCATCAAAATTGAGTTATCTATCCATTCTTGTCTATTCACAATTTTCTTCATTCTTTTCGTTTCCCTTTAACAGTTTTAGTAGATAACATATGGAAAACTGCTCATTATTTAACCACACCATGAACATGCAGATGCCAAAGATATAAATCTATAGCATAACGATATTTTAAGAAAAACCCCAGCATCTAAAATTCAAAACAACTCTTGAAAACGAGGCATGTTATATTTGCCCCAACCAATTAATAAAAAGAATCAGAGAAGTTTCACCCACCTGTGGTATGGAGGCCTATCATCCTAATATCACTTATAAATCCATCCACAGTTTTAAGGTTAATTTTTCCGAGCAACATATTAATGGGGATTAATTATTAGCCACTGATCGACAAGTCAAACCCATCAGCCAACAATAACTAGAAGAACTTTGTTTCATACCATAAATCAGATCGGGTAGGGAAAATGTCCAGACCACTTGCACCAGCCGGATCTGCTCATAGCCAGATAAACTCCCTTGTTCAATATCACCAAATATCATAGATAAGGTTTTTAGTTCAGAGCATTCAGTTGAACAAAATTTCAGTCTTATTAGACTTTATACAAACAAAATGTTTTCCTTAAAATTTATCAGCATTCAACTTAAGTTTTTTACCAATGAAAGCATTCGAGTCATAATGATGTGAAATGTTGTACCAGTCACATCTAGGACGTGAAAAACTCGTTTCAATTACACAGCTAAAGACATAATTGAATGCAGTTCTATAATGACCATATTTCGGTAAAGCAATCAACAGTGACAATATTGCAATGGGCACTTTTGTACCGGTTGGATAGAGGATATCATGTAAGAAATCATTCTCTGGCCTCTCCTGTTCCTTTGTTCAAATTTCAATGCACAAACATATTACAGTTGCCAAGCCACATGCACTAAATATGTATCAAATTGTATGCGATGATACACAATTAAAACTATAATTCCAAAACCAAAGAGTTTCAACCTACAATGGCAGTGCACATATATTTCATCCAAAGTCTACCCTTGCCTTTTTGACCGTTTCTTAGTATTTTACTAGATTTCAAAGAAAACAAAAGCAAGGGGACCTTGCACCCTGATTCCTGAAAATTAATGACCATTATGTCAGAATTCTTCTCCAAAAGAAATGAGCATAATTTTTAATTCTTAAACTCGGATATCAAGAAATATAGTGTTGCAATGAAGCATTTTTCTGTTTCCAAATCTACATCAAACAAACTGATCCCTATGTATCTTCATTAAGCAGAGACCATATAACTTAGAAGTTAGAACAGAAAGTATACACAATCATTTCAACAACAAATAGTATTTCTAAGCATGATTACAAGACTCAATTTGGAACTTGCGAGATTTGCAAGACTTGGAATTCCAGCCAAATTTATAATGGAGGTGTCCCGAGCTGGATTCAGGTGGACCCAACAAATTCATGGACTACAGTCCTTGGCAGCAGCTATATATGTCACCCAAAAAATTGAATTTTATGCTTCCTTTTTTCTGGGTTTGACGGAGGAGAGCATCATCACAAAAGATAAAATCAGTCAATAGTAGTTTCTAGTCTTGGGGACTGGGGCAAGGGCAAATATTGACAAAAAAACTAATTCAAGGGCAGGGGAATGGCAAGTATTTACACAATAATACATTTTCAGCAGTGGATGAGAAAATGATATCCTCCTTACTTGCAACCAAGAACTGTAGACATTTTCAATGTTTTGGAGCTTATTTCAGATTTGTTAGACAGTTTCATTCTTCCATCAAACGCTACATACAAAAACCCAAATCCAGTAAACATTAAAGTCTCAAAACATGAATTGTGCAAGAAATAGGAAGGGATGCCACATGAAACCACTGTATGGAAGTTTCTAACTCTAAAAAGAGAGTTAAATGCATTTACTGTTGAAAAGTTCTAAAGGGTGACATAAATGGGATGAATTATCACTCTGACAAGATAATGGGTAATGATGGAACTATATGCCATAATATTCCACTTGATGTTACCCATCAAATGAGCTCCAGTTTGGATCTCACAACAAGAAGCAGGTGAAAAAGGTAAGGATAATATATTCCGGGACAAAGTGGAATTATGATTAGATCACTACATACGGCAACTTTGTTGCAAGCACATTTGTGTAATGTAATCCATCCTGATGGTCCTCGATGCAGCATCCCCTTTTTCTAGGTCTGTCATGCCACTTGACCACTCTACAAGGCCTGTTTGGGTTTATTAACTCAATTTACAGCACCTTAAAAGGTTGTCTTACCTGGTCAGCTTTCTGTGTAGCTGTTTATGCTACCCTAAGACTTTCCAAGGCCAATCCGTGGTGCCATCATACAATTCTAAAGCTTCCATAGTGTATGACTATGTCACACCTAAGAGATTTAGAACAGATAATGTGTCACCACATTTCAGGTGTTTTAACAGCTCTTTCCCACTCATTCAGTCCTTTGTGCTAGGTTCGATATCATTACCTACTTACATTGCTTTTGAACCTGCCTTTTCATAGCCTCGTGCTATTCGTAATTTAAAATCTCAACATTATCACAAATTACTAATTAGCACTTTTAAGAGCTCTTCACACAACCACCTACAGCCAACACTGCAGTCATTGAATTTCATACAGCAACACCAGCATGGCTAATTGTTATTGTTGTTAAGATTCACCCCTACATTCTTCTTCTCCAGCACTTGTTATATGTTGTTTAGGTTCCAATTGCAGAAAAATTCAATAATGAAGATGGAGATTTTACCAGGTTACCTTGTGAATTTAGATGTAAGACGCTTTGATTTTGGCTTTTGCTGCTACTGGAATCACTTCCCTATCTTCATCATTTGAGTCATTGAGTAGATCAAAAAGGAACTTGTAGTGATATTTGTGTAGTTTGAGTATTAATAGCTTTCCTTTCTTGTGTAAGCTTTTTGAAATTCACTTTCCATTTGTGGCAGATTTGAGAATTTCTGATGAGTATTTTAGGAAATGGTACTCAGCCCTGGAGGCTTTGATAGTCAATCTAATAGAGTTTTATGATTAGACTATCATTTAAGTGGTTGGCAATGGTTGACATGTTGGAAATGGAAATGGATCCTTTTACAGTCCACAATAGCAGGTGATTTGTATTTGGGTCTACAGAAGGAATACAATATATGGGACTGCCCTGTACTCCATGTAGGAGGCACCTAACAGTGCTACAAATGAGGTGTACATACCTTAAGCCCTGCAGTATTTGAACTTGTGATCTCTCTCTTTCAAGAGTGCAAGTTCTCCACCATTAGGCCAACTCAGGTGTACCCAAGCATCAATATTCACAATAGCTTTTGGACAAACATGTGCCAAGCATCAATGTACACAATAGCTTCTGCATCTGTATAGAACATTTTTGTAGTCATTGGGATGTTCTGATTCAATAGCCATCTAGATCAAGAATGATTAAGACGGGAAGAGATCTAAGCTGGTACAGATGCAGGTGCAATTCAAAACATTTGGATCATGTATCATTTCAAAGGCTGCCACATATTCCCCTATAGTAGATCCATTTTTTTTGAGCTGGTGCTCATGCAAGAATTCATTGATAAGGAGTCGCAGTCTATCCCAGACAACAACTACTCAGAAGATTTTTAGTATATAAAATAAGAGATTTATGTTTCACAAATAAACCAGATTTATTTGGAACTAGGATCCTCCCTGCAAAAATGTTTGATTCACACAAGTAAAGAAAGATTGTCATGAAATAACCTTTCAGCATCATCAGAATATCAACCGAACCCATATGATTCCAATTGGATTGAATCTTAGATTCAAGAATTTTGGACCAAGAAAGGCTCCCATGAGCCTACAGATGAGAAAATTGCCTTTCAATGTCTAGAGTCTCTGTTCCACTTCATCAACAATGAAGGAAACTGATGCAGGAGCATTCACAGTTAATGTCGCAATTGCCCAGGTAGATACGTAGGTAAAATGTGAGCTTTGAGATATAGTTTGGACATCCTCCCAGCCATGCCAAACTGGAAGCTTTGAAACAGAGTTTGGACATTCAAAATGACAAGGCATGTAAACTTCTGATAGAATGACTAGAAAAAATGAATGTAGCATAGAATGTCTTGCAGTCTGCCATGATTGCAGGAATCACACAAAATGGAGTTAAGACATTTTGAACCAATGCAGCTGACAGGTGTAATAACTAAACTCCCATAAATCAGTGAATGGAAGAAATTGAATCAATGAAAGTTAAATGCAGTTAATAATATGCTCTATAAAATTAGAAAAGAGAAAATTAAAAGAGGAAAGGCTGTCGTGCAGATGAACATGAATAGACATAACAGACAAAGGTGGAAGTCAGAAGAATAAGAGGAAACTGGAAAGAGAAGAAAAATGGCTACATTAATAAAGAAAGAGGCACATTGCATTATAATACGAGGTGGGATCTGCAACGCAAAGGGAGAAGGTAGAGTGGGTCTGCGTATAGGAGAGTAATGACCCAAGGAGGAAAGGAGTGTGTTATGCAGAGGTTAGAGAGAACGAAGAACACAGAGGTATTGAAGATGGGTAGAAAAGCGAGGTAGACCAGGCTGAGTTGAGAATCAAAATTGAGGCATACTTAAAAAGAAAGGGTGTGTGCATAGTTAGGAAGAATGAACAGAGGTGTGCTCGAAAAGAAAGTATGAGGCTGTGTGAGTTATGGAAGAGAGAAGGGAGTAGATTCAAAGGAATTGAGGAGAGGCTCCATTAAACAAGAAGTCAGCAGCAATTAAATTTTAGCCCAGGAAGAAGTCACCGGCAGATCTGAAGAGAGTGGGGTGCATTATAGTTAATAGACTAATTTTGAATTTGTTTAGTAATGTGGGCATGATGTTCAGAGATGTGGATTTGAATCCATTCATGGGTTATTGCAGTAGTTTTCAGAAATGGAAGTCTTTGTTAGCGTTTGAATGTTTTAAATGTATGAAATAATTGTTGCAATCACATGCCTGTGAGTCTTGTGAGTTGTGAGCAGGCGAGAGTTTTGTATTACATCAGAAACTTTGGTTGCAGTCCCTATTCTAAATAGCGCCTATGTTTCTACAATCACTAGGAAACTAGCATTCGAAGTGCTTGTTGGGCTCCCTAGATGCTTGGGCCTGCAGAACAAGGTCTAGGAAACAAGGGGATATTACAATGTTTTTATGGTCCCTCGACAAGAATCTACATTGTCTGTTCAAAAGCTTCACGACTAGACTGTAGGAGTGGAACGAATTTGATGAGATAGAGTGGAACTTCAACTGATTTTAACTATTACATTTTCCTAGCCAAAAAGAGCCATCTATGTGTCCATTGCAATAGCTTGTGCTGCATTTGTTAAAAGGGCTTGTCCCACAGGTTCTGTTTCAGTTTCATAAGCAAAAGGAAATCAAAGGTGATATTTCTGAATTTGATTATGTAATATTTTTTATTATCAATGTTTTGGATCGTACTCCATGATGCATCATCAAGATGAGATTTCTCTTCTCATCTTGACGATGAATCACGGAGTATGATCCGAAATGTTGATAAAAAAATATTACATAGTAAGATCCAAAAATATTGCCAAACTGATTTTCATTATGAACTAGAAAGAATTTCATGATTTTAAATAAATTAAAGGTGATTCATTACAATAGTGCCTTCCTGAAACTGCCAGATGTGAAGGATTTTCCTTTTTTAACGAACTCAAATATTAAAAAACATCACATGCGATCTATCTTTGTCTTTATTTTGGCCCAAAGCAATCAATAATTTTCTGGCGGTCAGTCCCATGCCTATGTTTCCTTAAAGATGGCCATTGAGAGAATCATGGTGTCATCTGCACTGGAAATATTATGCCTGTTACTCCCCAGTGTTGCTTGGAGTCCATGTATTTTGCCTGTTCGAGTTGCCTAAGCTATGGCTCTGGTAAGCTTTTCTTCTGTGATAATAAACTGCCATGGATATTTAGGATCTCCTAATCATCCTCATATAGAATGAATATGGGTCCAGCTAGCCTTTCACTTACACTGAGAAAAGTGGATGCAGATGCAAATGATAACATATCTGATAATGGAAAGCTAGAAATGAAATGCCTCAAGGGTTTTTTCTAGCAGGGTCCTATTGCATTGATCAAAAGCTTTGGAGATGTCAAATTTAGTGAATATGCCTATTTCTTTTTAGCTCGGAGGTAGTGGACAATGTCTCAGACAAAGGTGATGTTGTCTTCAATTTAGCATCTAAGGGCAAATGTTGTTTGAGAGGGAGATAATATTTTATACAAGAGGGGTTTCAATCTCAAGGCTGTAAGCTTGGAGAGAATTTTCAAGGCCATGTTGCAAAGGGAGTTGGATCCATTATGAGGCAGTTGATTCATTACACATTGCTTTAGTTTCAGGACCACGATATTTGCATTAAGGCTTCCCATTATCTTATGGATTCCTCAACCTTTTGAAGTAGGTCCAACTT